>NC_140545.1:10276922-10624422 GCF_057382185.1 Mchenga conophoros
GACTTTTTACCTTATTTTCTGCCATTATTGTAGGTTGTACTTGACAGGATGAAAGGAATGGCCCTTATTCTGTATAACAACATTGAATATGCGCAAACAGCTGTTAAAGACACAAAGGGATGGAAAATAGGGGGGAATAAAATCAAGGCAAGTAAAAATATAGATTTTTCTCTGAAATTTCATTCTGTGTTATTGTGCTTGACACACTCTAACCAGCTTTTCTTCCTTCTTCAGGTGGACTTTGCAAATCAGGAAAGTCAGATGGCCTTCTATCGTTCAATGCAGGCATCTGGTCAGGATATTCGAGACTTTTATGATATTCTCTCTGAAAGAAGGTTTGTGAAATTGGCTTACAAAATAATTTGACTCCATGACTGTCTAATATTAAAACTGAACAGGATTTGTGGTTATTTCTTGGCAGGGATGATCGACGAACCCAATATGAGTTTCAAGCAGAAAGACAATATTATGAAAATGTTAGAACACCTGGAACGTACACGGAAGATCCACGTCGAAAATATCCTACCAGAAGTCGGGACTTCTACACTGAGTGGGACCCATATCAGGGAGATTACTATGATCCACAATACTTTGAAGACCCTCGGGAATATCGGGAATACAGAGCTGACCCTTATGAGCAGGACATACGTAAATACAGCTATCTGCAGCGGGAACGTGAGAGAGAAAGGGAGCGCTTTGAAACAGATCGTGGACGCGATCATGGAAGGAGGACCATTGAGCGTAGCCAGAGCCCATCTCACATTACCACTCGCCGACCTGCTAGCCCAACTGCATCTCCATCACTCTCTGAGAGAATACCAAGCGATTCAGACCGCCGTATTTGTTGTCGATCATCTGAAAGAAGTGGTAGCTGCAGTTCAATATCTCCACCTAGATTTGAAAAACTTGAAAAGGCACGCTCTGAAAAGTATAATAAAAGTGAAAAACTCGAGAAGGACAGAGTTTTTGAAATTGACAGTGGGAATGTGGTTGAAAAAGAAAAGAGGACTGGACGAAAAGAACGAGGAGACAAAGACAAAAGTGAAAAACAAAGGGTTAAGAAGCTTAAAATGGCGTCACCTATTATCCAGACATGTGAACCAGAACCTGAACTTGAAAGAGATGTTAGTCCTGAGTCTGTTCTGCGTAGTAAGGCCAGCAAAATCCAAAAAGAAAGCTCAAGTAAAGGGAGGTTAGACCTTCTGCCTTGTGTGGTGCAGTTAACACGAGTTAAAGAAAAAGAAGGAAAATTGATTGGTCATGTTGTCCAAGAAAAACAAATACAGAGGGGTGGGAGTGACAGTCCGAGACTGGCATCACCTCCAGCTGACCAGAGGAGTCCACCATTCCGCACAGAGCCATCAAAAATTGATATTGGTAAGCATGGGAAGGTTCCCAGAGACAAAAATATGCACAGTTCAGTGGAGGTCACTGACAAAGATGGTAAAATCAAAGCCAAAAAACATGGGAAATCTGAAATGGGATTTGACAGTGGCATTTCAGTGGATATTGACCGTCTAGCTGCAAGGAAAAGGCGTTTTGAAGACTCTGGTAAAGCTGATCGACAAAAGAGAACTAGTGAAGAGGACCTTGGTAGATCTGGACTTTATAAGCTGTGGAACAGTGCTAAGGAGACAGATTTGGATAAGAATCTTTTGATGAGAGGGATTCATAAAAAGGATCACCACAAAGAAAAATGTGTGCGAATGATTTCAGTTAATAGTCCAAAAGAAGGACAAGACAGTGATATCAACCCCGAAGGCCTTCCTCTGGAGCGGCACTCACAACTAGTGCAACTGGCTGAAGATTCTACAGATCAGTTAGACTCTCCCTACCTTAAAATGGATCTAGAGAGCTCAAAAAGGGAAAATACCTCAAGTTTTACAAAAATATCAGATGATAACGCTGTTGATTTGGACGAATTAAAAGAACAGAAACAAGTTATGCCTGAAAACGCACAAGGCAGAGCGAAATCCAGAGACTCTGATGGAGATGAACAATTTGTGCACATTGACCAGACTAATATTTGCACAAAACAAACGGAACACAGTCAACGGCTCAGATCCAAGCTAGGGGAGCCTGATAAGGGAGTCAAGTTTGACAACCAACTACATAGTGAGACTCGTGACTTTGAAAAGGATTATTTTGTTCAAGACTTTGAAAAATCAGTACCGGATGTGGCTAGTGATGATTTATTTTACTGTAAACGAAAGAAATTGGAGAATATTGACTTTGAAATACTCAAATTAAAAAGAGAGCGCAACTTTTCAAGTTCCCAAAAGTTCAATGAAGACATTTACACCATGTCATCATCAATAGGAGCTGCTCAGTCTTCTGAAAACGAGGAAGATGAAACAGCCCATGTCTCTTTGACAGGTACAAATAAAGAAAGAAAATCCTCTCCAACAGCAGGTGAGAAATTTTCACACACTGAGTCATTGAAAAACAGTTTGGACCTGATGCCTAGACATTTTCAGTCTTCTGACACTGAGCTACCAAAGCTTAACACGTCCTTGCTCGGATGTGATGAAGAGTTAATGCAGCACTGGGAAAGAGGGATAAAGCCTGATTCATTCAGAATGGAAATGGCATTCCAAAGTGATATTTCAAAGCATGAAAGCATTCGGAAGCGCCTTGGTCAGGATTTGGAACCTGGAGAAGTGCAGTCTGATTCCGATGATGATGGAGAAAACAAGTCCAAGTCAAATAGTTCCTTGTCCTACATCCTCAGGGATCGTGATAAGAGGATGACAGACCTGAAGCTTTCAGGCTCCTTGGAAAAGAATAAGTTTTACTCCTTTGCTTTGGATAAAACTATAACTCCTGATACAAAAGCACTCCTGGAAAGAGCCAAAACATTGTATTCTTCTAGGGAAGACAATTGGTCCTTTCTCCCTTCACGCTTTCCAGCCTCCCACAGGTGTTCAGATAAGGACAAGGTGGAACTAACACCTCGACCAATACCTTCTTGGTATATGAAAAAGAAAAAGATTCGTACTAACTCTGATGAAAAGCTGCATGACAAAAAGGAGGAACTTAAGCCACAGGACCAAGAGCGTCAGGAATTGTTTGCCTCTCGTTTCCTTCACAGCTCAATCTTTGAACAGGATTCCCGGCGTTTGCAGCATCTTGAACGTAAAGATCAAGATTTAGAAATTGGAAGTGGAAGGCCTTCGAACAAGCCAGTTGCTGCTGAAGCGGAGCCTGAATCTGCAGGAAGTGACATCCCACAAGAGCCAATAGTGCTTTTCCATAGTCGTTTTTTGGAGCTTCAGCAACAAAAAGACAAAGACCACCTTCCACCTGATACTGAGAAGGATTCATTAGTGCCAGACATAAAAAGAAATGAAGTTCAGAACTGTGATAATATCATACCTGATAAGGAACTGGAGCCAGTACAAAAGGCAGATGACAAATCAGCCAGCCCCTCATTAATCTCTACTGCCTTACCATTTGTTCCTTCCCCTAAAGAAATTTCACCACAAGAAAAGAAAGAAGTTTTAACTCCACCCTCAGATCAACCTGTGCCAGTTGTCAAAGAAGAAAAAGTAGAGCCAATCCTTGAGGTTTCGCAACCTCACTCTGTCGCCGTGGAAGACTTCAAACCTGTTGCTGTTAAGCTAAACAGATCCCCTTCACTTACTCTTTCAGAACCAGAAAATGAAACTGAAACAAAACCAGAGTTAAAAGAACTGAAGGTAGAATGTGGTGATAGTAAAACAGCGGAACATACTCCCATTGTGGAAGATAAACCTCCAACTCCTGGTGGTTCCCTGGGTGGTTTTGAAAGAGAGACTACAGAAATCACTTACTCTGACTGCCCAAAGATGGAAGAAAAACCTGAAACTATGAAGTCAGAACCTGAAACTGAAAATCAAGAATCAAAAGACTTTGAGGAATCTCAGAAAACCGAAACCGATGGTGAGGTGTGCATGCCAGAACTAGAGGCTGAAATAAAACCGTTACCAAATCGCAGACAACCCAAGAGTAAAAGGGCAAAACCGCTGTCAGTATTACGAACTACACAACCTTCCCAAATTGCTGCCACTGAAAAACCTGCAACACGTAAGAGTGAACGGATTGACCGAGAGAAACTCAAAAGGGCTTCATCTCCTCGTGCAGAAGCACCAAAGACATCAGTTGACTCTAAAACAACATCCAAGTCACCAATACATGCATCAGACTCTGAACAAAACATCGAGTCAAGTTTGATCCATGGGAGAACACGTCGGCGAAACGTAAGGTCAGTCTACGCCACACTACATGAAGACGACCAAGCTGGCAAAGAGGTAGTTGAGTCACCACGCTGCATGCGCAAACGTGGTGCTGATAAAGAACCAATACAGCAAGATGTTCAAATTTCTACCAATACTAGACGTGGACGCCCACCTAAAAGAGGCATCAAACGAGGAGAAGATGTTTCACCAGTAAAGGTTGATCAGAAGAAACTGATGGAAGAAGACACTGAGGCGTCATGTACAGTAGATGTTGTGAAAGCCTCTGAGGGCTGGCGTTCACCCCGCACCCAGAAGCAGCAGCAAACACCTCAGACTCCATCTCCTCCAACTAACAAGAAAGGAAGTAGAGCAGACAAACTGTCTGGGAGCACGACAGAGCTAGCTGAACAGGATGATATGGCAAGTCAAAACGAGCCAGAGCTTAAGCCTAAAACTGAACCGCTTGGCAAGTTATCAGAAAGGGTGGAAAATCCAAACTCAACAGTGCACAAAAAAGAAAAGGAATTAAAAGATGGTGGAAAGAAATCTGGTGATGTCGATGATGAAAAGCTAGACATTGGCCCCTTAGAGAGGAGACAGCAGCCTGAAAAGAGTGCAAAAGTTAAAACACCAAGGTTAAAACGTAACACCAAACAGATAGCTGAAGACAAATCACACAGTTTAAAAAATCTCGAGATCCGTGTTAGTGTTGATGATGTAAAAGGTTTACTCCGTTCAGAGGATGATGAGCTTGAGACCTTTGAAGCTCCAGCTATTACAAAAACTAAGACAGCACTACAAGATAATGAAGGAATAAAAACAATAGACCAAATTCCAAAAGATTCAAAAGAGCTCGCTGCACAGGATAAGGAAGACTCAGAATCAGAACTTCCAGCTGATCCAGCTGCTGCATTATTAGCACGACAGATGGAATTAGAGCAGGCAGTCGAAAATATTGCTAAGCTTACAGTGGAGCAGCCTTCTCGACCATATAAAGAGCCACCTTCAGAGCAAACTACGATATTGCCTCCTGTTGCAGTGGAACCAGAGAGTGAAGTTGAGGAGGAGAAGCGAGCTAATCCTGCTAGTGAAACTGAACTTGCAGCTGCTATTGATTCAATTACAGCAGAAGAAACATGTGTAGATGCAGAAAGCTTCACATCTCCTCCCACTTACACTGCTCTTATTCCCACCCCTGAATCCTTGATATCCTCCTCCTCCAATGAGATTATGGAACCTGAAACACACATGGTGATCAACAATATTCTTGCCGGGGATTTAGATGATGGTCCTGTGACACCAAGCTCAAATCGGCCAGGGGCAGAATCTAAGGCAGCTGAAGATCCCATTTTACTTGAAACACCCAGGAAAACCGGAAAAGTTAGAGCCAAAACCCCGAAAAAGCCAAGAAGTCGTAAAGGGGCAGGTAACAGAAAAGGGGATGCTGCTGAAGAGGTTTCTCAGTCAGAGTCCACTCCAGTCAAGTTACCTGAATCAATCCCAGAAGACCCAGAAACCAATAATTCAAAAGCAGTCACTGTTACAGCTGCGGCCACTTCAGCAGCCTCTGTAGTCACTGCTGTTGCTACTTGTAGGCGAGACTTAACAAGTGCCATAACGGTCGACACACCCAAAGAGGCAGAACAGCCCGAGGTTGAACAGCCTGTGCCTAAAGAATCTGCTTTTCATTCTGGCACAAACAGTATCTCCAGTGTTAAAAAGCACCCCCAAGCAGCAGAGCCATGTACTCCTACATTTACCCCTGCTCCTGCTTGCACACAACCTGTATCCCAGTTAAGTGTACCTCTGTTGCGGCCTGCCAAAGTGCCACTTTCACCTGACTGGCCTCAGAGATCTGAAGAAAGCAGAATCTATGTTGCCCCTTCAAGTCATGTAAAAGTGGTAACTCCTTCAATGCAAGCATCAGCTGCACTTGGAACCCCTGCAGCAAATCCTCCAATGCCTCCAGACACCAAGGCCTCTGACATTGACCCCAGTTCAAGCACGTTAAGAAAAATTCTGATGGAACCTAAATATGTGTCTGCGTCAAATAGCAATTCTATACCTACCACTATAGTCACACCAGCACTGTCAGAGCCTTCACGGATGTCAGAGAATGAAAATCCCTCTGATGCAGTGGGTTCAAGACAGTTACATTCTGAAGAGAGGCCACCATTACCTCCCCAGCCCATGCATCATAAACCATCTCCACTGACAGAGTCACAGCAGAACTGTGGAGAGAAAAACCAGCATACAATTATTTCTCCTGCTACCTCAGTAATAAGTCGAATTCCAATGCCTTACGATACAGAAGAAACTCCACGTATTTCATTAAGCAACCGAAGCATTGGCCTAACCATTCCCAAGCAAAAATTCAGATCAAACTCCAATGAGAACAGCCGATGCCTTGCTATGGATATAGTAGAAGATGGGACAAGAGGACGCTCTGTTGTCGAAAGCACTCCATACATTACTGGTTCCAGTCCTGGCCTACGGGTCAATACATCTGAGGGTGTTGTCGTACTCAGTTATTCAGGTCAGAAAACCGAAGGACCTCACAGGATGAGAGCCAAAATTAGTCAGATTCCTCAGGCCAGTGCTGGTGATATAGAGTTTCAGCAATCTGTTTCCAAATCTCAATTAAAACAAGACCCAGTCATCTCATCATCCCAGTCACCTACTCCCAAAGCAGCCCCAACTCCTTCTGGTTATGGTCACACAGGAGTCCTTTTAGCCGGCCAGTCGTATAACTCTCAACCTGTTATTTCTAGTACCAAGCAGGAGAGTTTTGGATCTGACAAATCTGAGACTCCATATCACACAGCCCCCCAAGGCAGTGTAGTAAAGATGTTCCAGCAACCAGTTAGTTCTTCTCAAGTCTTAATGTACAACCCACCTGTGATACAACAACAGCATGGCAAGAGAGGACTAGGGTCAGAGCCTCTGTCGAAAAAGATGGACCCTGGCAAAGCTGCGCAGCAGTCTAATCTCAGCCCAGTCACACACCACCCATCACTTTCTGGAACCCGCATGAGCCCCAGCCCTGGCATTGTAAATGATCGCTCAGCTCTGCACCTTAAGCAAGAACCACAGTCTCCACGAACAGCTGTTCACTCTCCTTCACCTTTTGTCAAAGCCTGTCCTCCAAGCAGTTCTCCTATCGGCACATCTGTTGTTCTGACTCATGGCATGCCACCAATGCCTAGCTATCATTCTGCGATGCATCACTCGCACTCAGAACAGTCCTCTGTCATAATTCAACCTCACAGTGTCACTCAGTCAATGGCTCATGATGCCAGGATGAACACCCCACCGATGCCTGGGATAAATTATGGAAGACGAGGTGATTCGCTGTCTGCGCCGCTTCCGGGGTCTCAACAGCGCTCAAACCCACAACAGCAAAATGTCATTCGAGATATGGTTCTGCACTGTCATTCAAGTCCCCAAGGTTCAGTATCAAGTGGTGGTGGCAACAGTGCAAGTGAAGAAGAGCCTAGACACTTTAACCAAGCACTCAGTAGACCTTCAGTTCCCCAGCTGCAGTCAGATGTAATGATGATTCACAGTGATCACAGAGGACTTCACCCAAACATACGCATGGAGCAGTACAGAGACATGCACCAGCGCATCCTCATGCACCAGCAACGGGGTGAACAGGCTGCTGTAGAGGCAAGACAGTCACGCAGAGACTCGGAGACTGGAACAGCATCTTCAGGCAATATCTCTGGACCTTCAAAGAGTCCTATTTCGGGGAAGAGCATTGACCTTTCTGCAAAGGAACCTCTCAAACCACTCGAAGGAAAGCTTATCCATCCAAACTCCAGTGAAAGCAGAATCCGAGGAGTCCATGCATCTAGTCCTGTCATGGTGTCGCCTCACCCTCATGGGGTTCACCTAATGCATCCAGGTGGTGCAGGCTCCTTTCCAGTTTACAGGGACATTCGAGGCTTCTCATCCCAGTTTTCACCACACAACCTGACTAACCAAGGTGTTACATCTTCACAGGTGAGTTAAGATGCTTTAATGATTACATTTGTGCAAATAATACTACTACTATACATTTTCAACTTAACAAGCACATTTAAACATATACATAAAATGTATGATGTCTCTTGCTGGGTTCGGACTATCAGGTACCTCCAGATACTGAACTGGGTAACCGTGGTAAAATGTCTCAGTCCCATGGGTGTGGAAGTGATTCCAAGTCTGAGACCTCCCACCTTCGCCATGCTACCTCTTCGGACCTCTCACACATTTCCCGAATACAGGGGGATACAGTCTCACCCTCATACCAGTCTCCCATGATGTCCCCTATGGGTCTTACACACAAGTCAGATCTATCTCTTCAGAAAGGCCCTCCAGCCTTCCTGTCTACTTCAGCAGTGCCCTCTTCGACTTCAGTAAAGCCACGGCCGGATGCCAAACTGGAACATTCAGGACATCATTCCGTTGACATGGTGCAGCTATTGACGGTAAGAAGAATGACAGACCAGCTCTTTGGTGACGTGTAGAATTTATTTTCAGGGAAAATAAAGACGTTTTTTCTTTTCTTCATGCAGAAGTATCCTATCGTATGGCAAGGCCTGTTGGCATTGAAAAACGACCAGGCTGCTGTCCAGTTACATTTTGTTTCCGGCAACAACATGCTGGCCCAGCGCTCCCTTCCACCCCCAGAGGGAGGTCCTCTTCTCCGTATTGTTCAAAGGATGAGGCTCGAGGCTTCCCAGCTGGACAGTGTGGCACGCAGAATGACTGTAAGTATTTGATTTCTGCTACCTTTGAACAGCAGGTTCTAAAATTTGGTTGAATATAGCTTTAATCAGGACCCTGACTTTGAAGAACTGACTAAAACGATGGATCTATGAATTAATTAAGCAATAACGTAAGAGAGTGCCATTATCTTTGTTTATATACATATATATACATTTTAAGATTAAAACTTGATATGTGTGGCAGGTGGAAAATGACTACTGTTTGTTACTGGCTCTACCCTGTGGTCGAGACCAAGAAGATGTCCTTGGTCAAACCCAAGCCTTGAAAAGTGGCTTCATCACATACCTGCAAGCTAAACAGGCAGCTGGCATCATCAATGTGCCCAACCCTGGCTCTACTCAGGTTTGACTTTAGGCATTTTATGTTTTTATATTTTCACATTTTACTGTGTTGTAAGACAGCTAAGATGTTGAAGATGTTGCTCCTTCTCTCATCATGTTATTTTTTCTTCTTTGGGTTTACAGCCAGCTTATGTGGTTCAGATTTTTCCACCATGTAAATTCTCCGAGAGCCACTTGTCACGTCTGGCCCCGGACCTTCTCAACAGCATATCCAGCATTTCCCCTCACCTCATGATTGTCATCGCCTCTGTTTAATTACCTCCATTTTTTTTCCTGAACTAAGCCAACACCAGCCCTTTTGGACTCATCCAGTTTGTTGGAAGCTGGAATTGCCTCATATTTTTATGAGTTGGACTTCTTTTTACGAAAAACACAAAACAACCTAATTTAGCATGAACTCACCTTTTCTCCTTCACTTCACCAAGTCCTTAAGTCACCCAGTGATGTTGAATTCCAAAAACTATACCTTTCTGAAAAGGATATGAAGGGTTGAGGGGGATTTTATTTTTGGATGAGACTTTGCTCATTTCATTCTTGCCATTTTTGGAGGTGTTGTGCATAGCCTTTTTTCTTATTCATAGCATTCATTAAGCTGTGGATGGATACCTTCGTATGGGATATTTTTTATCTTCATAAAAGTGATTGTGATTTTTTTTAAGACTATGTCAGAAGTCATTGCACTATGTTGAAGAAATTGTGAACTTTGTACAGATTTGAGTATAAAATGATACATGTTATGGACTAATTCTTGTGATCACATCAGTCATGCTTGTGCAAGATAAAAGAAAATCATTGCCTGGAAAAACGATCAATCAAGATCAGTCATACATGCTTTTGCTTATTCACCATCAGCAAATTTCTACTTAATTTCTGGACTCAACTCTCCATCCCAAAGTGTTCCCTGCCCCAGGAACTCGTAAGGGGACGATTAGAGTTGTACAGTTTACACTCAATGCCTCAACAGGGGACTATATAAAGAATATTTAATTAGTTTATTTTTGTTTGCATCTTCTTTAAGCCTAAAGGTATTGTTGACAATTGTGAAACTGTAAATATTATAAATATTTAAAGACTGAAGCAATGTGGAGAGACCAAGTGAATATTTTACAAGACAGATCATCAGATCTTTCTTTGGACCGGGGCAGGGATGGGGAACAGCGGGGGAGGATCTGTACAAGATTACCGATTGATATTTGCCCCCAAAAAAACAACAACAACAAAAAAACTTGATTTTGTGCCAAAACATTTTTTTGCTAATACTCAACACGCGCAATGTATCTAAAACATTTGATCAGAACATATTTTCATATGTGACTTTGTATTTTGTCATCCGGAGGGCAGATTTGATTCCTTTTTTTGTATTGTTCATAAACCTTTCTCTGTTATTACAGTGCTTTTACATGATGGAACTCTGTGTTCATTTCAAAAGGACCATTGTACTGTAGGGTTTGCAATTCTGCTCCTATTCCTGTTTTTATTCTCCCCCCATGTGGTCCTGTACTGCCCCCTGCTGTCTGAAAAACAACTCTCTTACTTATTAGGCACTGCATCTTGAGGTCATTTATCCACGACTTCATAGCAGATATGCATGCTTTTATTTTTCAAATTCTAAAAAGCTAAAGTAGGATCATAAAGGCAAAGAATGTGACTTAAACTTGACATCAAGCCGCTAATGGATGTGTTAATCATCTGTCTCCACCCCTCCCCTTAATTGTGTCCTTGAGCCAAGCTGTAAATACTGATCTCCTTAATCTGTGCTCTCGTGTATTTTTCTCTCCCCCCCCCCTTATAACTGTCTTTCTTCAGGGTCTTTCTTTTTGTTTTGTGCAACAAAACAACGCAGTCTGAAAGAGACGGGAGAGGAGGTGAACCGATGCTGAAAGTAAAAACCATGCTTGTCAGTTTTGTGTTGTAAATATTTCTATGACTGCAAGCTGAGTACTCTCATGGTTATGTTGAAGGCACTTATAATTTTTGATAAACAAATGAAAAGAAAAAAAAACTTCAAACAGCGATTAATATGAAAACTGTCTTTTGATCAACCTTCATTTTGAGTGTATTTTGCTGTTCCTCCATGAGGACATTTTAAACTGTAAAATAAATGGTTGTTTAACTTACTTCTGAAGATCATTAAATGGTCCGTAACTCTGTTTTTCTTCTTCTCCTTTTGTGATTTGTGAATCTGAAGGTACAGGTGAAGAAGGATTTCACCAGAGACCTTCAGTGCTTTAAACCTCAGCTTTAATGCTTCTCTAACATGTTGCAAAAGCTGCAAATGATTCAGCAATTAAAATGGTTAACAAGAGCGGTCTTACCTTGGATACCTTTGCATCTAGACTATTTCTTAATGTTCTTCCAGTATTCTTTCAATTTAGAATTTATTGATGAAAATATGACACAAAACGTACAATATTGTCTCTCCAGCAATGCAAAGACTCCAGATCTGAATGAACTGGATGAAGTTAGGCCAAACTCTAGTGAAAGTTTTCACATTTTGGATCAATCCTGCCACCAAACGGAAAAACCAGTCACAATTTTCTGGGCAGAGGTAGAAATACTTTACCTGGCATCCATCCATCAATCCGTCTTCTTGATGGGCATGTATACTCCAGACAGAAAGGTGGATTCAAGCCCAAACCGCTGCCCCAGCATGCTGGCTTACTCATTATTACAGTTGTTGCTGCGATGTTTACAGTGGTCAGAAGATGTCACTATAACACTAAACTACAAGGCTTATTTTCAAGCCATGGTACGCTTTGGGAGTGTGAATCAGACAACCACAGAAGGCAGTTGCAACATAAACCTACCCTGCAAGTATGAGTTTTCCTTCACATGACAGTACCTGTCCTGGAGCTTAGGTTTTCTACAGTGTTTGAATTAGAAACTGTCAAAGAAATACGTCCACCTAGGGAAGCAGAAGATCTTTGCTGAGACCTAAACAAAGACTTCATTGCAAATTGGTTGTATTTTCATGTATTTATTTATTCTAAAACTTGTGCATATAAACGTTTCTGTCTGTCTTGCTGGGGGAAAAATTCTAAACACAGGATCACTGTATTACTGCCGTAATGGATAAGGAGGATACAATCAGGTCAGCTCCTCCTGCATTATGATAACACACAGATGTTGACAGAAGCTGACAAGCTCCGTCACAGTTAACAGAAAAGAAATTGTATCAAATAAATAGGAGTGCTGGCATCTTTTAGACTCTTAGGCTGTTCTGTTGGGCAATGCGGTCAGGGAGGATCTCGATCTGTGCCAAATTCCAGGCAGGGTGATAAAGACCTATCTTCACTGACAGGCATAACAAGGAGTCCTGCAACCACTAAGCCTTGATTTCAACATACAGCGCGATATTGTATGAAGACATATAAAACACCGAGTGAGCCTCAATCCACAGAAGAACTATTAAAATTTGTCAGATATGCACAGAATCACACATCCGTGATAAAAGCAAAGGGCACTCACACCAAATAAGATTTTAATTTTGTTATTTTTTTGTTTTTATATTTACTGCAATTTACATAAAGTTATTTCAAACATGCGCCTGCACTGTTGTTGAATCAATCTCATTGCCTATAAATTCTGTCCAAACGTGAGTGCGGCAGAGTCTGAAAACCTCTTTGTGGCTCCGTCTTTAGAGCAGTGCTCAAGTGGATATGGAGCAAGACAAATGAGCACCATGGCTGTCAAAGCTGCAGTTACAGACTCATCCCTGAGGCAGGCAGCTCTATGGTTTTGGAGGAATTTTAAGACTGTGGCTGGAACATCAGGGTTTCCGGCTGCACCCGTCCAATTCGGGTGTATGCTAGTTGACAAATTCCCCAGAGGGAGGCCTGTGGGGATTTAGAGACGATTGGATTACTATTTGAGAAAGTTTGGTGGTTGGGGCTGTATTATCTCTCATTAATTTTGGAAGTACTCCTTAGGCAGGGAAGAAAATACATTCAAACACATGCAGGCGGTGATTTGATCAATATTAAATACAGTTTTTCATCAAGTGTAATGCATCACCTCAGTGCTTCTCGAAAAAAAAGGACAACAGCTGCTGAGAAGGGTAAAGGGCTCATACCCGAGCTTCACTCATTTTCTCCCTCCTGTCGTTATGCCTACAGTAGAAAGGACCAGAAAGAGGTGAGGCATAAGTGATTTAGTGGCCTGACAGGCCAAGACTTGGAATGTTAATTGACACCCTGTTCGCAGCGTGAGAAGAAGCAGGTCAGACATGACAGAGGAACACCAAGACAAGAAAGACTTCCGCTGATGCTCTCCACACACCCTCCTCCTTCTTCACAATCGTGGTGCTTCTAAGATTACACACTTTGCCTTTGAGCGTTAGAGCAAAGTGCGTGCTTTTGTCCTTAAAGCGGGCCTTGTTCATATTTTAGAGCTGGTTTCCTCTTGAATACATTTCCACAGGATGACATTTTGAAAGTTCAGCTTTTGCCAGAAAATGAGAAGAATGTTGGAAATTTAGAGGTTCTTTTTTCAGAGACCGATAAGTGCTTGTTTTCTGGTTTGTGTCCTTTGCACAATGAGCTCCATGCATTCCACCATGTGGCTGTGAGACAATTTGTCCTTTCATGAGAGCGTAGAAAGGATACAGAGGAAAAAAATCATTTGCTTTGATTACTTTCTTGCACCTTTTAAAACCATTTGGGTGAAAAGAATTCTTAGTGCATTGCTTCCATCATGGGGACCTAAACCACCAGCCACTGCAACAAGGTTAGCGGTTAGTGCAACTGAAGTTTACTGTGGGATACATCAGCAGTGATGATTTAGTTTTAGTTCAGTTTCTTAAGACGCCCATTAACTATTCTTCCTGGTGTCATAAATCTTTATTTTTATACAGTGCACTAAAAAACATATGCACACACACAAAATCCAACTGTGATCAAAAGTCAGACCAAATAAACATTTTAAAGGTTTTCTAAACCCAGTTTTATTGCTTTCTTGCATTAGCTGTATTGCCAGTGAATAGCTGTGTATAAAACTGTTCTTTTAATTTAATTGGTTCTTGATATGGTTGATAAAAAATGTTCTCCTGTAGCCTGTCTGTTAAGCTATTAATGTCCATCTGCACATAAATGCGCCTTTTGATGCAAAATGATTGAAACTGCTGCAAGAATAATGCTTGTAATAAACACAACTAAAGAAAGTAATCTATTTTTGCAGTTAACCTAATAAGACAATTATGCATTGTTACAATATTTGTAACCCACGCTCAAAAACTGTTTTGACAAGGACACTGTAACCACCATGCTTTTGATTAAGGATCTAATGATAACACATAAGAACTCATTTAAGTTCTTCTTTAGCTTCTTTTTGAACTGAAGCCTGAAATGTGTCCAAGGCGCAGACCTGTTGTGGAGTGGATAAAGGCACTCCTGTCGTCAGCTTGGTGCTTCTCACCAGGTCTCATCATGTCAGATCTACAGAGTCCGGTGTCATTATTCAGGTCATGATGAGCCAGGTAGTAATAAAGGTTACACAGGGATTACTTGTGAGCCAGCAAGTAATCCCTGTGTAACCTCTGTTGCCTCAGAGTGTTCTAAATGTCCCATACAGAAAACAATACTGAAACAGCCACTCACAGAAAGTGAACATGACTGATTTCCCTGTTAGGCTGATAAGGTACAGTAATACATGTGTTTGTTTATTATCCATGCATGGAAAAAAAATTATCAAGGGGAATATGCGAGATATAAACACTGACTGGAGCCTGAGTGTAAATGCTTTAATCCAAGCAATATATTATACGCTTTAAAAAACAAACGAACTGGAATGTGTTAGATAAGATATTATTTTAGTGTTTTAGTGAACCTATCAAAGCATTAAAGATAGGAAGAACAAGAGCCAAAGGTCATGTAGATAAATACACAAAGGCTCTATTAACTACATTAAAGTTTACAAGTTAGCTTTTTATATTTCCATTAGGTTCCATTAGATTATGAATTCTTAAACACTCCTTGGTGCACTTTTTTATAAAGTCAATTTATCTTTCTGCCCTGTAAATATGACCAGTTTTCAGAGAGTGAGTGTGACACATTTATAATAACTGTCCATGTGTAGGAATGTTTCTCCAGACTGAAGAGGAGAGGTCGGTGCCAGACGGGCACATATATTGTGATCTCTCCGCTTTACAATGCACAAGAGTCAGAAATGGATTAAGTGACTTACAGGGTCACAGTACACATTAGGTGTGGACAGGCTGCAGTGGAGTTATAAAGGCCTCACCCTGGTGACTCAAGCCTCATAAACGCAGCACCTTCCCCTGACATTGTGGCTCGGTGGCCTACTTGCAGTTCAATGTCTGTATCAGATGTGATGCATACATTTTCATATTATGTTTCTCACTTTGAATGCCTGCTAATGTAATGAAAAGTATGCAATGCTGATAAACACATAACATTGACATGAAAATCAGAGTTCCAAGTGTTTATGTCTTTTACATTTCACGCATTCAAATGATATATTTGGCACCTGATCTGAAATGCGGTCTTTGTCTTGATGGTCTGGAAATAATTCAGATTTCTGTAACGCTTTTTATACAACTCGACAAATGTTTTATTACTAGCGTTACTAATCTGTAAGAGTCAAAACATGGTTACTAGTACATTATCAGTCTAGGAATTTATTCAGTGAACTTCCAGAGAGTCACGCTGTGGAGTTCTTTAAAGGGTTGCGTGATGAGAATTGGCAGAATATTCAGGAGAGTGCGTCATTCATGGGACAAATCAGCTCAACAGTAAAAACAAAGTGCTTATCTTATATCTTGTTTAAAAATAAGTCATGTCAGAGGAGGCAACGCTCTACATCATGCTGAGTGAAAGAACTCAAATGTTCACACTCTGTTTCTGATATCAGAGTTTTATCATGCAAGCATGTGTTTCCCGTTTTATTTTTAAAGTCCTTCGTTTTCGTGAAATTCCACTTCCTGGTCTCGTCTCCAGCTTTGCTGCCCATTCTCCCACCTCCTGCCAGCCCTGTGCCTCCTCCTGCCCCTGGCGTCTGCCACTGTCAGCCCCGTGCACTCCTCAGTTCTCCTCGGGCCTTTGCCATGTTGTCTTTGGCTTCCTTGTGTGTTCAAAGCTTTCTTGTGCGGGGGAATAAAAACCTTAAATTCTGAAGAATCATTATATATCCAGTGTCTGCATATAAATACTTTTGAGAAACATTGCAACATGTTTCAATGGTACTTCAAAACTAACCAGTCCTAGGGTTCCAAAGGTTCTGCAAAACTTACTGCGTTTACAGTACTTTTAGTTTTCTGAAGGTTCTTAGATGTTGGTGCAAGAAACTAAAAAGGCTGGTCCCATAAAAGTCCCTGTGACATCATTAATGGTTCTCTAAATGTGGTAAAAACATACTGTAGAGACTAGTGTAGTGTAGAGGGAACATCCTGACTAAAAGTCCTCTGAATGTCCACCAAATAACAACCTACCACTACCTGGAACTTGGGTGGCTGTAGCTCAGGTGGCAGAGCAGGTCAGCCACTAATCAGAAGATCGGTGGTTCGATCCCGCGCTGCCTCCTGGCTGCATGCTAAATATCCTTGGGCAAGATACTAACCCCATGTTTGCCTACTGGTGGTGGTCAGAGGGCCCGGTGGCGCCAGTGTCCGGCAGCCTCGCCTCTGTCAGTGCGCCCCAGGGCAGCTGTGGCTACAACGTAGCTTGCCATTGCCAGTGTGTGAATGGGTGAATGACTGAATGTAGTGTAAAGCGCTTTGGAGTCCTTAGGGACTGAGTAAAGCGCTATACAAATGCAGGCCATTTACCTGGATGCCTGAGAACCTACACAGACACATGTGAAATGTCACCTACATTCAGCAGCCACTTTGTTAGGTACACATGTTTAACTGACAATGCAGTTACTTGGCAACAACTCAATGCATTCAGGCATCTAGACATGATCAAGATGATCTGATGAAATTTAAACCGAGCATCAGAATGACAAATAAAGGTGATTAAAGTGACTTTGAATGTGGCATGGTTGTTGGGTTCTGAGTATTTCAGAAACTGCTCAACTTCTCGGCTCTTTGTGCACAATTATATCTAGAGTTTACAGAGAATCGTCAAAGAAAGAAAATATTGTGTCGGTTCTCTGGGTAAAAACTTCCTCGTTGATGCCAGAGATCAAAGGTGAATTCTCTTCTGCTTATTCTTATTGAGGTCATGGGGGGGTGGAGCATATCCCAGCTACAGTAGGAGGAGAGATGGGGTCTGATGCAGGGCTAACACAAAGACATAGATGACCATTCGCACTCACATTCACACCTATAGGCAAATTTAGAATCACCAAACGAGCACGGGGAGAACATGCGAACTCTACACAGAAAGGACCTGGCCAGATGGTGGCTTTGCTTGCACCCTTGCTGTGAGGCAACAGTTCTAACCACCATGCTACTGCGCTGCCCTTTAGCATTCAGTTTTATTTACATAGTGCCAGTTCACAGCAACAGTCATCTAAATGTACGTTATATATTGTAAGGTAGAGACCCTACAGTCTTACAAAGAAACCCTAACTATCAGTCATACCTATGAGAAAGCTGATAGGAAGGCCACTTTAACTCAAATAATCACTCGTTATAACCAAAGTATACAGGAAAATGGTTGAAACCTTGAAGCATATGGGCTACAGCAGCAGAAAAATATACCACCCTGTCAGCTAAAAACAGAAACTGAGGTCACAGTTTACACAGGAACTCACCAAAATTACACAATAAAAGATCAGAAAAACTTTGCCTGGTCTGATGCGTCTTAGTTTCTCTGCTGTGACATCTTCTGATGGCTGCTTCCAGCAGGATAACACGCCACGTAACAAAACCCAAATCATCTTGAACAAGACCATGATGTCACTGCCAACAGATCTCAATCCGACCTGGTACTAACAAGGTGAATCTAATACAGTTGGTACTGAGGGTAGATCTCATTAAACACTGACAGTGCTGCACACGTGACCAGGTTATCGCCTTTGAGTCAGCCAAATGAGGGTCTTCAAAACTATCGGGAGCTCTTTAACCAAAGCCAAGTGACATTAAAAAATGTTAAAAAGTAACATTGTTACTGCCAGAAGGATTGCTGGCAAACTAAAGAGTTTAAAAAGAAAAGTTGGACTTTCATCCAAATGCACCAGTGTGTTCATATGCTTCACCAGTAAATTTCAAAATAAAGCAAACACTACACATGTAGCGTAAGCATAAAACATGTCAAGTCACTACGAGTTACCACTGCATCAGAATTAGCAGGCAGTAAATATAGTACTACGGTCCATATAGTTACAGTGTGTGTGTTTTGTTCCATTCCTTCTCCAAAGCGGTAGAGTCTGAGTCGTGATCTGGCCCCAGGGAGATGTGAAGCCGATTTGTGGTTGTTTCACTTTTCAGGGAAAATAAAAGACGGGCTTGTGTGTTGCTGTCTTTTTTTCCAGCCTCCATCTATTCTGAACTTAACCACTCTCCGCCTCCAGAACCCAGTCTGTCAGCCACTGTGATTAAGTGTGAGAGACTCGAGATTATGCCTCAGGCATTCGAGTGGCAAAAGTGGACGCAGGTCACATGAGGCGAGCGTATAGTTTGTATACTGTGTATGCAGGTCTGACTCACTTTCAAATACAGTTGGTTTCCAGGGAGGGACAACAATAAGCTTTTATGCCATCCTGGATGTGCTGATTGTTTGCCTGCTTAACGTTGAGCACACTCTCAGTGAAAATGACAAGGTTTGGAATTTTTTTAAGACTGGAAAATACAAAAGTATAATTAAGGAAGAGATAAAGCACAAAGGAAGCCATTTAACTGTCAGGATTCCTCAGCAGCTTTTCCCCCTCTCACTCTCTCGCTCCCATTGTGTGTCTGTGTGTTTGTTGGTGAGCTAATTGTTGCTGCATAACTGGCTTGTGAATCTCCGCTGCTAAGCATCCAGGATACTAACAAGTTATAAGCTGTTTATAGGAATATTACTGCCGCCCTCAAACCTCAACCATGTTATGATTTATAGAAAGCTGTGGTCTCACCAGAGATTTAGGCAATTACCAAAGTCTAGTTTCATACAGATTTATGTCTTGGAGAGAGTCTCTGGAGCCTTTTAAGTTGTATAAACTGGAACGCTGCAACTCTGATAATAATACTTAGCCATTTGGCGCTCTTAGAAGGAGCAGAAGAAAGTAAGTCAGTTTCTCATTTGTTCGGCGAGCCTCTTCCAATTTCACCCAAAACTTTTCAAGCAAAGAACGACCCTTTCATGGCTTGAAGTGAAAAACAGTGCTACCTAAACTCTGAGACGTTTAAGGGTGCTACTAATTATCTCCAGATGATGTCTTCATAACATCCTTGACGAGCATACTCCCCCAATGTCCTATTAAAGGGCAAAACACATGGCATATACTCATCGACGAGTGCCACTGTTCTGCTCGTTCTTATCATGATCAGGATTCGTCCTTGGATGCAGTTATTTTGTATCATAGTCAACAAGATGCCTCTCTTTCTATTTCCTTAAAGGGACAGCTTCTTCTTCTATTAGCTGCTTCTTTAAGGATCATCTACCTGCATCTGACCCTATCCCCAGCATCCTCCTCTGTCGCACCAGCCCTCTGCTTGTCCTCCTTCACTACATCCATGAATCCTCTCTGTGGTCTTCCTTCTTTTCCTCCTGCCTGGCAGCTCCATCTTCAACATGCATGGTCCAATATATTTGCACTATGCCTCTCAATATAATCACTAATCAGTCTAATGCACTCATTTCTAATCCTGTCACTCCTGGTCACTCCCTTTGAACATCGTAGCATCGTCAGCTCTGCGACCTCTACGTCATGCCTTTTTATTAGTGTCACTGTCTAGAGGTGGGCGGATCGATAGCATCAATACAAACTCTGGCATTGGTATCGGATCAGTGACTGGATCACTACTTTGTTTCTATCATTTAGATCAGTATGTATCCCACATACATACCTCAAACATGCACAGTAAAAAATGTTTGAGCCTTTTCACATCTATTTTATTTACACCTTATACTACTTAAAAAACAGAAGTTGCCCCTCAGTGCTTTAGAGACAGCCACATTTAGGTTCCAGATTTCCACAAAACCCAGTTTCAAAATACACAAAAAGCTGAAAGGCGTGTTTTGTTATGTTAACTAATTATTGTGGAAAATAAAAAGTGATTCATTGGTCATTAAAACGTGTTCAGAATTTGCAAATTGAATGTGATTCATCTCATAAGTCATGACACACTCCTCTCTTCTGCATAAACTACCTTAATGAGTTAAAAATATTGGCATTGATGTCGGCAATTCAGGCGCTGTATTTACTGGGTATTGGGTCAATACCAAAGTTTGCATTATGGCACAGCACCACCACTGCCTCCACACCACACATCATCATCATCATCATCGGCGGGTTTCACTGCTGTTATAAACCTTCCAAGATGGCAGTGAGACCTGCCACAGCCTATGGGGGACAAGAAGCCAGTGTACTCCGACTGCCGATCCCAAGCCTGAAAGAGATGGGGGAGGGTTGCCTTTGGCATAAAGTCTTTGCCAAATTAAATATGTGAATCATCAAGAGGGGCATTTTCTTCAAGACAGATCATGTAAGAACGTTTTTCACATAAAGCTCGACTTAAATAGCCTCAATAATTGCTTGACTCAACTGCGACTTGGTTGTTAGGTGTTCGTGGTTACTTCTTATTTAAGCTGCAGGCAATTTGTACAACACAAAGGAGTTTCAAAGAAAACTCTCAGAATATGAGCGGTTGGATTATCCCGCTTATCCCGACACGTTTTAAGAAAAACATTATCTGTTATTCTTTAATTATTTGATCATCGTGGAAGTTTTACCTTAAATCCCAAAGAACTGATTAGCAAATGCTAAAGTTATATGTTTTGTACCACAGTGCAACTCACACATTTCCAGCTGATTAAGTGAATGAATGTGAACTAATTAATTATGATGTTTTAACCAACAAGTACAATTTTCTACTCCAAACCTGCTGAACAACCAAAGACTAAGGCAGATGTGCACAATGGAAGTACAGTGGTAGTTGAAGTTACTTATTCCACATAAAAGATCATATTATTAAACAAAAAATGAAGTTCAGTTATGTAATTTTTTAAAATGATTTTCAGCATTTGGGAGTCAATGTCAGGTATATCGCAAAACTTCAGCAGATAAAATCGCAACTATCTGCATGGCTGTGCACCATAGAGGTATTTATGAAACACAACTCAACATCTCACTATTAAATCAATAGCTTATTATTAAATACGCTCAAAAGAAAACTGGTTAGTCAGAGTGAGCAGGTTATGCGGGTAATCGGAAATCGTCTCAGTTACGGATGAACTTGCTTTGAGACCGGTGAGAAAATAGTTTGTAGGACTGAGAAAATCTTCCCAGGAACATGTTTGGGCTGGTAATACAAAAGACAAAACTATGCAGTTCAAAAATGCAGCCATTACAAAGCTTATTTTCTCTTTTATTCCCCGTCTCACGCCCACGCTATCTATGTGGCCTCCTCGGCCTCACAGGTGCATGCAAAGATTTGCTGTGGTATTTGGTGTTTGTTGAAAGAGATCAACAAGCAAGGACAAGCTCTCTGCGAAGCAGTCCTGACAGTCCGACATCATTCCACGAACAGCTGTCACGCTCGTTGTCTCCTGCACCACCTTCACCCTATTCGGCCAGCGCCTACGGCACCCCATCAGCGCTGATGCACACTCGCTGTCAAATATGGCAAAGAAGTAAAAAGGCACAGATTGCACCTGAATGTGTACAAGCACACACTGTGCATTCCCACTCTTGAATCTGTAGATGTGACAGCTGCAGGGAGGGCTGTCCAAACACAGCCACTTCTGACAGCACTTCAAGTGAAAGTGAGCATGTGGAGGTTTGTAGTAATTTGCCATCTGGAGGGTCACTTTTGGTGTGTTTAAGGTGGCAAAAGGTTAAAAGACTGGAAGTTTCAGTCATCTGCGACGAAGGTAACAGTCGGCTAAGAGACGTGCGCTCCTCTCTATACAAGAAAGCAAAGTGATACCATCTCCAGTGATTTGGCATTTTTGATCTGCCCACACACATACATGCCTCGCCTTGCATTATTATGTCATTGCAGCCCACCTCCTTCTGTAATTCCTATTGGCACACCTGGGTGTGGCAGCTTATGGGGATTCATGTTTGGGTACTTTCGAAAATTACTTCCAGACATTTTGTCCCGGCACTGTTAGGTTTCGTAAGACTTTCATCTCCGAAATGGAAATTAAACAAAATCACTAATGTTAAGTATTTACCTCGGGAATTTGCAAAGTGGAAAATTAAAGAGTAGAAAGAAAGACCTTTTCATTTAAACCGAAGATACTGTTACAGCCGCTATCGTGATTACTGTTGCTGCAGCGATTAACTCCACAAGTGCTGGAGTAGCAGCGAAACACACACGTGAAAGCTGATCATGGAGTTTAATGTCAAGATGGAAGAAGAAGAAATGTGAGTGTTAAGGGGTTGAAAGCAGGAACACTGCTCGGTGTGTACTGTGGGCCTATAGGGTTCCATAATTTATCAAAAACAAGTCTGTAATGATCTGTCAATGCAAGGAAATTTGGTTGGGCGACGACTTAACTAAAAGGTTAGTTAAATACATTTGTTAATATGTAATTTGCACTGTCGGACAGTTTGCTCACATAACTTCACACAGAGCTGACAGTGATTTACACTGCTGCCAGGACACTGACAGCCTTTCACACATACAAACGCATGTATAAACGGGTTCATAGAGAAATTCTTCTAAATCAAATAATGACTCATCCTTGAAATGCAGCCTCCTCTGTCAAAAGGGAATTATTTCCGCCAAGGCGGTTGTGTTTGCACGCATGTGTGTCATTCTGTCTTTAAACATGATAGCTCAAAAAGTTTTGAATGAATTGTCATAAAACTTTGTAGAAGTGTAGAGTGGGCTCATTTTAACAATCTAGCTCACAGGTGTTGAACTCCAGGCCTCGAGGGCCGGTGTCCTGCAGGTTTTAGATGTGTCCTTGATCCAACACAGCTGATTCAAATGGCTAAATTACCTCCTCAACATGTCTTGAAGTTCTCCAGAAGCCTGGTAATGAACTAATCATGTGATTCAGGTGTGTCGATCCGGGGTGATATCTAAAACCTGCAGGACACCGGCCCTCGAGGCCTGGAGCTCGACACCCCTGACTTGCTTAATTGGTTGAAAATTGACCAAAAGTCTCACAACTTAGAAACTATGATTCTTACAAGTGTGGTTTATAGAGTCAACATAAAGAAAGTAACGTATAAAGATTTCAAAAGGGTCATATGTGACCTCTGACCTCTCCTTCAAGGTCAGTCTGAAGGTCAAAGTGATAATAATGGTACATAGAGCTGTTTAAACTACCATTATTTGTATTGACAACATAAAGGCATAAATATGATGGGATTTTATCCTGACTTTGTTACATAGATATTTGATATCAAATACAAACATTATAGTAACAGGTTATAATCATTTAAGTATGAATACATGTACAGTGTTTCTGAAGAAGTATAATCTTTGGGTGATCGTGGCTCAAGAGTTGGGAGTTCGTCTTGTAATCGGAAGGTTACCAGTTCGAGCCCCGGCTTGGACAGTCTCAGTCGTTGTGTCCTTGGACGAGACACTTTACCCGTTGCCTACTGGTGGTGGTCAGAGGGCACCAGTGTTCGGCAGCCTCGCCTCTGTCAGTGCGCCCCAGGGTGGCTGTGGCTACAATGTAGCTGCCATCACCAGTGTGTGAATGTGTGTGTGAATGGGTGGATGACTGAATGTGTAAAGCGCTTTGGGGTCCTTAGGGACTAAGTAAAGCGCTATACAAATACAGGCCATTTACCATTTTAATACAAATTAAATGCAATCTAATTATTGTGGAAGTTTTGATAAAATATAATACATTGGATATTTTAAAAATGAACACATTAAGTAAATGTGTACATACTGGTATCAGATGCTCAGTTTTTGTAGAAGCATTATGAACAATTAAGAGGCACAAGTCATGTTTTAGCTAACCCTACTTTTTCTTTATTTTTTCTAATTTCACAACAGAATAATTTGCTGAGGTTCTCTTGTTTCATGTCCAATTTCAGGACAAGTGTGCCAAACTCCTGTTTCATTGCTGTGTGTTTTGAGAATGTCTTAAACCTCCCAAGTACACGTCCAGTCTGTGCTTCATATTCGGGGTATGAGGAAGCTCACACCCAGCTGTCCCAACACTTTCACTGCCATAACAGCCCTTTATTACTTGGAGTCAGAGTTAGACATGCCTGACGTGCCTACCTCAGCAATCCAAAAACCACATGGGGAGGTGGGATCCAACCGCAAGGACAGGTGCTACTGAGGTGACATCACTGCCAATTGTGGGTCCTGCTGAAAAAGCTCTCACACATCTAGGACCAAGAAGTGATGACGGATACTAATGTGAAATAATAGAGCTACAATAATCTAGCATGGCCAACATAAGGTCCTAGCAATGCTGTAGTCATTTGTTTTTAGAGATCAGATTTAATGTTTTCAGCAGCAGTGGAGATAAACAGAGATTTATGAGTAAGGCTGGCTCATTGGATCAGAAAGAAAGAGAAGATGTCAACCGAAACCTTCTTTGGTTTCATCTCCGAAATTATTCATGACTGCCGAGCTGTACAAATAATCAAGCCTGAGACTTATAGCTAGAATTAAAGTTTTTGTGGGTAGATTTCACAAGTTGATGTTTTATGAGTTCGGCACAAGTAATTTCCATGTTGTGTGAACATAAATAAATGATTTGATATGTCAGAATCTTGGCAGAATTGAGAGTCCTCTGTTTGCTTTGAAAGTAAATCGTGAAGCTTGGGCATGTGACCAACTGAGATCAACAGTGAAGCATGAAAGTAGCATTCTGTGCGGTTGTCAATCACCTGTTGCTAATTGCTACTGGCAGGGCGAGTGGTGGGAGGAAGGGAACGGAAACTGCAAAACTGTTTATCTTAGTGTTGATCTTTAAACTTACCTACCACAGCTCCGACATCTGGGGCACCTTTTTAGGCAAGTTTATGCTTAACAGGACTGTGTGAGCAATTTTAGTTTGACATACATCCAACTGAGAGTGCTCGCGCATAAACTGTTAACATAACTGGGTTTGCTGGGCTTTTAGTGTCTGTAACTGTTTGACTGGCAGAGTCTCTGTTGTACCATGCTGCTGTGCTGAATAAGGAGCCAAGACAAAAGAAAAAGCTTTCAGAGAACCAGTCGAATCATCGGCTAATTCCTGGGTGAAAGAATGAGATTATGTTACAAATTAGTCTCCTTCATAGCGGTGGCATGCACAGACATATTACTGTAGCTCAAACTACTCAGAAATATATAAGCAAATAAAACAATCATACATAAAACAGGGGCTGCGAGAGAGTTTGGGGAATGGCTGTAGCAATGTATTTCACATAGGGGACGTTGTGAAGATAGCAATATGAGATGAGTTGCACTGTTTGTGCATGTTTCCTAATATGAGGACTGTTTTCAAAATGAAGTTGGTTTGTTAAAAAGTTCAAATGAAATGCTTTGTTCTTTGAAAGCACAATATGTTAGAAAAGACACAGAAAATAAAGGTATCGATCCACTAACTTTACACAGTGACAAAACTGATCAAGACTAATTTGCTGCACAAACACTGTTACTTCCTGGTAAAACCAGTGATGATCAGATAACAAGCTTCTCATGAATTACACAAACACTTATCAAGTGGCTCTGCGCTGGCTCTTAAGAAAACCACATTCACAAAATATCTTTAAGATCAGAACATATTCACAAGCAAAGCAAAGGCTTTACGTCATCAACTAAAAACACTAACACGTGTGTGTTAGTGTTTTTTTAATGCTCTGTATGATGGCAGAGCATTAAAAACTTTTTTTCAGTGCTGAAAAAAAAGTATGTTGTTTTCAGGATTTACTCTTAGATGTTTGATTAATAATAGTTGCTGGTTTAAAACACATTAGCCTTCTGCTGCCTTATCAGCAAAGAAATGGTAACATACTCAGGCCATCATTAATACTAGTCTAATGTATGAACAACTTGTTGATTTGCCATGTTTGGCCATTTTCAAGGATTCGTAAAAATAAAAAAAATCCAAAGTTCAGATTTACGTTGCCATTTTTATTCAAATTTTCATGTTGCTCACCTGTTTGCAACTTTGTGACCACTCTTTAGAAATGGACACTTCAGTTAGCTAAGATCTACTACAGCCACTATTAAAATCCTTCTGTCAGTTTCAGTCATAACAAGAAACCTCTGCATGACTGTATTTTTTCTCCCATTCGTACGGTGGCCCTGAGAGATCAAATGCACTGCAACTCAAAAGCACACAAAACACAACAGAAGTTGGAAAAAACACCACAAAAGTTCACAAGAAATTCAAATAAATGAATGAATTCTCAAAAACACAATGGAAGAGACAATAAAGTAAGCTAACAGTAAACAGCTAACAGCAAACATGTATCTGCACCATTACATGAAGCTAACAGACTTTACCTTACAGCCTTTCCTTCCCTGCAACACCTACGAATCCTCTGTTTCTCTTAAGTGTGTTTCAGTGCAAATCCTTTGCATGCTTTTGTTTCTGACACTTCCGCAGCTCTTCTGTCACATTATCATCTCCCCAAAAACACTTCTGTTGTGTTTTGTGAGATTTTTTTTTAATAGCTCCATAATGTTTTCTTTTGCAGCATTTTTCTACTGGCTGATGTTTTCTTAAGTTGCTGTGCATTTGACCTCTGAGAGCCACCATACATTTGCACCCATTTTGCCTTTTATTTCAACCAATGGTAAAGGGTACGTGACCCGGACCAAACATGCATGGATAAACACATTTCCACACACTTCCAATCACTTCCTGCCTCTTTTCATTCCATCTGATATCACTTATACCTACTTACCCAGTAGGTTCATCTGGAACCAGATCAACAGATGCATTTCAATGGAGGCTCTCAGCAGCCCAGGGGCCTCTTGTCAGAGCCCACGGGACATCCCTCCTTCCCTGACCCTCCAGGAATCCCCCTCAACTATTCTAAGCACTGTCTCCTTTTGCTCTTTCCTCTGTGCCTCCTTAAACGTCCACAAAGGCCTTCAGGTTAGCAGTCACTCGATATGGCAGCAGGAGAGGAAGGAGGCGCCTGAAGGAGCAGGTCATTCTACTTGGGTGAGCAAATGGGAACATCTGCCACTTCATTTTGGTCCGTGTCTCTAATAAAAAAACACAGGAGGCGTCGTCTGAGAAAATGAGCATGTTCCAGCTCAGGGCATCGGAATGCTGAGTTAATGTTGTGATAAGGAGTTCAATGAATTATATGGTATAACTATTCTGCCGTTCCACCCGCAGGCTAGGCCAATATTTTCCAAGGACAGTTAGCTGGAATGGGTAGAACGGGAGGGAGAAGAAGTTTGTCAGGATAGCTGTTTGAATGATTCATGACTTGATTCACAGGTTATGTAAGCTGCTAAACCAGGGAGATGATACTTTAAATTAAATAAGTTTTGAATTTGAATGAAAAGGACATGGAAAAGTTTTATGTAAATAATGCTCTAATAAAGTCTTTAGTTAATGCTTAATCTGACAAATTCCTTCAAAGATAATGACTAACAGAAACATTTGTATGTAAATACATTAGCATTTCAGTGTGAACAAAAACCACTTCCAGACTTTAATGAGCTTTTGTAAGGCCTGAGTTCTCTTTACTTAAAGTTACTTGAAGGAAGATTTGGTAAAATCGTTGAATAATTGTGATTTTGTTATCATGTCGGTTTATTTTCTCACACGTTAGAGTTCAAGCTTTACATTTAAACTCGGGTACTGTGGTCAAGAAAAACATTTAATAAATAAATGGATCAACTTCAGTCATAAATCACATTCAACAGCCCACTGTGGACAAAAACTGTAGGGGACCTTGTTGGAGATGGAGTATATTTTGTCTTGGGATACAAGAATTTCAAGTCTTTCAAGTCATAAAAGCCTGCTGCAATTGCATATTTTGTCATTTCCCTTGGATGACTCAGTGGTCTGATGCTGGGTTCATGCCATGTATTTGGAGAACTGTGTGGTTTGATTCCATGTCGGCTTGGGAACATTCCTGCATTATTTCAAGACTGATACCCCGGTTCCTGGCTGTGTATCACACCATATAAAGATAAATTACGCTCAAATAATTGTGTTTCACAATTGAGGTATAGTCATCTAAAAAAATAAAATAGTTTTCACACGGCTCTATGAAGTCTGTTAAAAACTAAGTACGTCCTTGGTGCTTTCACAGGAATTTAGAGCACCAGGTGTTGCTAATCAAATGCACTCGACTAACTGACTATAGAAGAGTGTGACCACCTCTAGAAAAGCAGAGAATTCAGGTGTGTGTTTACACAATGCAACAATCTTCACAGGAGTGGACGTCCCAGCAAATTCACCCCTAGGTCAGAGAAACTGGAAAAATAAATAAATAAATTTAAAAAATCCAAAATATTTAAGCTCATCCCAGTGGGAAAAAATGACTGAAAAAGCATGGCTTGTGTGGAAGGGCAGCATAGTTTCCAAACATGCATCCTTTGAAAGAACTTTTTCCTTTGGACAGACAAGTAGAGATATTTGGTTATAACGCACAGCGACTTGTTTGACAAAGAAACTCTAACACCCTGTATCAACTCTCAGGCATGGTGGTGGAGGAGTAATGATTTAGATGTTGTTTGGACACCTTGCAGGCATTTAATCAACCATGAACTCCCGAGGCCTGACCAACAACTAAAGCTTGTACCAAACTGGGTCATGCAACAGGACAACTATCAAAGCATAGGAACAAATCTACAACCAGATGAATGAAAAAAATTTTTTTTACAAATCAAGGAGTTACAGTGACCCAGTCAAAATGCAGGTTTAAACCCAACTAAAAGGTGTGTCCAAAAGCTATCGAATCATCCGGTATACTTGGTTTTTTAGAGGACTGTAGATGCCAGCCTAGATGTAAGCCAGTTATAAAACTGTGCTGCTCCTTTAATATCAGAGTTGACATCAATGCAGTGACTTTGCAGCTATTTTTGTACTGAACTTTATTTTTTGCAAAGCAAGCAATTAGAGTCTTGTCATTATGGTCTCTATGATGTGAATTCAGTACAAGAGGAAGATGCTACTGGATGCACTGTGGCACTGTAATAATGTGTGTGTGTTTAAAATTAACCCATACTAAAGAGCAGTATCGGGATGCCTGGCTTTGACTTCTTTATTTTGAAGGAATCTCTTGTAAGTTCCTCCACCTTTAAGAAACTCAGCAGAGGGCCCCTTTAATCAGCAACATTCAATCTGAGTAGTTTTAGCACATGACTAGCAAACATACACAAACCCAAAAAAGAAAACAAAATGGGAAAAGTAGACGATAAAAGCAATCACAGACTAAACTCTGAAAGAACCGGAGATTAATCTGAGCATCAGCTGTCCCTGAACGTTTCCCCGCAGCAGTGGCCTCTTTAGCTGTTTGAAATACAAATGACCACAGTGAAACCAGCCACACATGGGTGGTTTACATTACACATCAACACATATCGGTCACACATGCCCCCGGGCCTCCCAGCTTCTCACCTCAATACACGCATCAAGTGGACATTACCACCAACATTTACCCATTACTGCATACTCACATTTGTATATGTAATATATACAGCTCTTACAGATGTCTGCCTTGTATGTTGATGTGTAAAAATCCAGCTGCCATGTGTTTGCCATTTACAGTGACTGATGACAGCTATTAGTGCTGAGTGCTTTCGGGTTGTTGCGCATTGTTTGGGGTTGTATAGCTAAAAATTGGTAGTGATCATTGTCTTTCCTTAACATCCAAACTATCCACGCAAAGCCCAGGTACAAACGGCTTGACGTTTCTTCTTCGCTCGTTTTTTCTTTCCCACTGTCGCCAAGTGCTTGCTCATAATGAGTCGTCTAATAGTTGGGGTTTGCTGTGTTATTGTACGTTCTTTGCCTTACACAATAAAGCACCTTGAGGTGATTCGGTTCCATTTGATGCTTTATAAATACAATTGAATAAAATCAAAAGTAGCCATAAATGTGACAAGTTACATGGAACTATTTCTCAAGCCAGCTCCTGAATATAGAGAAAACCAAAGGGATCGGGTGCTGAGGCTGAGGTGGGTGGGGGAGGGCACTATTTGGAGGAGATGGAAGTTCTGGGCTGTGCAGCTTATAAGACAAACAGACGAGCCAATGTCATGTTTTCACATACGCTGTTTCCCTGTATGTGTGTATATGGAAACAATGCCACTGCTGTTTGCCCCCCACCACCTCTGTCACTGCTGCTGTAGTTGCTCTACACCTGTGCTTGGCAGAGCTCCCAGCATTTCCACCCCCTCCAGGAACAGACGTTACCTCAATCTAATCTACCCGCCACCCCCGCCTCCACAGACCTCAACCGCACACCCCAAATCCACTTTAGTTCTCAGTTTACACCCTGCACTAACTTTAAGCGCTGCAGTACAAAGAACAATACATATTCAAGAGCTGCACCATGGTCAGATAGTGCACATGTGGCCCCTTTGGGATGTCTTATCATTTCAAGATGGAAAAGAGGACAAAATCAAAGGTTTCTTTTAGCTACTTGCATCCCATCATGAGCCTCAAACCATAACCTCCCCCGTGCTCGCAGCTTGAGGATGAGGCGTGAGCAAGGGGTGCGTGAAGGCAGCTGTGGAGGAGAGCAGCCGGGCAAGTGGCACGTTTTTTAGGGGGTTCATAAGCTCACGAGAGCCATGGTGTTCTTGTGGTTTTGGAGTGGGGGAGCTTTGTGAAACCGGAGTCCCCTGAAGGCATAAAGAGGAGGGTGAGGGGAGGGTGACTGGGACACAGCCTTGACCAGCAGAAGCCCACCTCTTTTCCCGCAGTGTCAGCGTCACAGGTGTGTGAACAACAATGCATGTGTGTGTTTGTAGGAGGCCCATGTCTAATCAATGACACACTGTATTGTAATCGTCTATTGTGGGGACACAACTGGCGCGCAAATGTAAACACAATTAGGAATAAACTCTTGGGAATCAGGTACAGCCCTCGGGCTGGACTGGGATATGCAAGATGGAGTGGGAAGCAAGATGTAAAGCGCGGCAGCGACTTATCGTTTCTATAGCCGGTTCTCAACATTTTGTCACAGAAACAGTGCGCAACAAACAATGAAAGCAGGTCAGATAAAGCTCAACAGTGAATTCCACTCTGCAGCAGTTGCTAGGTAAAGGACTTTTCCTAATTCCCCATATTCATACTGGACTCCCTCACTCCCACTCCCACATACCCTCCTGAGACTGAAAACAAAGATTAAACCTTTTTTTTCCTTCATAACTTGACCACTGTCTATCTCCAGGGTTGGCAGGGTGCTGCATTTTTGGGATATTTCCCATAAATTATGATGGGTATCAGTAGGCCAGCTGTACTTTTGAATTCTGGTATTCTGAGTTGCTATTATGCTGATATGAATACATCTCTCTCCGCCTGTCACAATGATTCTGCTGCTGTATGTGGCAATGCACAGAACAAAGGTCGCCAAGTAAAGCGGCTCCCACTCCTCCTTGCGCCCATTCAGTGTGGCAAATAATTCTAAATCAATATTTCCATGCAAATGGTGCCATGCAGGCTGCTTGATAGCCAGGTAGGTAAAACTATAACCAACCCAATGATGCCTTCAAGTGGCCCCGGTAAAATGAGCTTCTTTTCCATGAAAACTGGATGGCTGATGGTTCATAATTTACTACAAGGCAAACAGAGCATGAAGAATTCTTTGGTCTACAAATGAGGAGATTTAAAGTTTAAAGTGTGTGTGTGTGTGTGTGTGTGTGTGTGTGTGTGTGTGTGTGTGTGTGTGTGTGTTTTAACAGAGCAAAAAAGTTTCAACACAGCATTTCTTAACACTACCTAAAGAATTGTTGATGCTCACAAAGCAGGAGATGAATATACAAAGTAGTCAAAGCTTTCCAGAGTGTCAAGAACTGGAGAACAAAAGTATAATTTAGAAATTTAAAGAGAGCCACACAGCAAAGAACAAGCCTGGCTGAGGTAGGAAGGGAAAGATTTCAAAAACTAGTGAGATGTTTCTCAAGACCAGCAACTAAAGAACAGCTGCAGAGACACGAGTGAATGACTTTGCCAAGTCAGGCAAAGTAATACTCTCAAAGAAGATGATCACTAGAACCCTGCACAGGAATGGACTTTGAGGTTGTAGACCAAGAAGAACTGAAGTATGACTGAAGTATGCTGAGGTCTATTAGGATTATGTATACTGGAAGTGCCTCGTTTGTTGAGATGAGATGAAACTAGAGCTCTTGGGCCACAGAGATGCTGTTCATGCTTGGAGAAAGAAGGAAGAGGTGTACAACACCACCCTCACAGTGAAACACGGTGGTGGGAGTATTATGTTGTGGGGATGCGTCAGTGCATCTGGAACTGGGAATCTTGGTCATGACTGGTAAGGACTGGTCAGGAATCTTGGTGAAGACTCACTGAGATTTTGAATTTAAAAGAAAACCTCCAGCAGGCAGCAGCAATCCTGGGTCTGGGTCATCACTTTGTTTTCACTTACAAAACATACATCGCTCCTTGTGAAAAACTACATCCAGAAGACCAAAGTAAACGTTGCTGACTGGCCTGCACAAAGCCCTGACTCGAATCCCTTTGGAAATCTGTGAGATGAACTGAAGATCAAGATCCGTGCCTGAAGACCATCAAATCTGGAGAAGCTTGAGAGATTCGTCAAAGAACAAGGAGCTGGAATTGCTCAGCAGACATGTGTTTTTTTTTGTTTTTTTTTTTTAAAAAAAGCTGACTATTAGCATCTATTTTGACCCTGATAGGTTTGAGGAGTTTTGTGATTTATTTTTTTGTGTGTGTGCAAAGTAAAATAATGTAACTTTCAATAATGCAAACCTGGATGCTCTGTTTTTTTTTAACAGCATTAGGAAATCTTAAAAAAATTATTACTAATGTAATTTTCATTGGAGGGTAATAGTTCTGTCCTCTAACCCTCCTCTCTCCCAGAGGCTAACAGTGCTTTGCCCTTTTAGTGCAATTTGAGGTTGATTGCACACAGAAATATTTCAGGTTTTCTCTGGAAACTTGCACCAGGCTGTACTAACTGTGATAAGCTCTTCGAGATGTTCGTGATGGTTTGTTTGTAATTATGAAATGTCCAACAGTCCCTAAGTGCCTCACCACCCCACTGCCATTCACTCCCACCTCTGGAAACGCTAAACACACCATGCACGCACACTCACACAAACACACATTCCATCGGGCGGAGTCCGTGACGTGTCGTGCTGTTTGTGAATGAGCTGCAGCGAGCTGTGCTCACCTCTCAGAGTCCCAGCCAAGCCCAGCAGCGGAGAGAGGAAGGAAAAGTTTTTCCAAATGGATTTCTTTGGTGGAATCAAACGTTATTTGTTTTCATACGTACTTCTCAGTGGCATATTTATTACAATACAAACTAAAGAAGGTGAGTGACTTTTTTTTTTTAAGCAAATCATTTAAAAACCTGGTTGCATTAAATCTGTCTGTGAGATTTTGCTTAAGGAAAGCACGCGTGCCATGCGGGACACCAACTTAAAAGTTGTTGTTTTAACAACCAGGAAATATTCTTCAAGCTTTATGACAGTCCTGCACTGCTCTGTCTCTTTCTTTATTTCAATGTTTTATTTGGATAAAAAAAAGAACTTCGCGGAGTTTGGTTTGATTATTAACCATCAGCAATGCTGAGACTTCGTGTGCGCTGCAGTAAACCACGTCGCACCAGCAGGTGAAATCTGCCACAATTTGAGTGATTTTTTTCCCCCCCTCCCACTCCTCTATATTAAAAGAGGAATAATAGATTTCAACACGCTGACTCGAGTATATCAAAGTTTGCTGGCATGTGGCAAATGAAACGTCTAATATTCATGCAGCAAGCTGCCGCTCTTATTTAACTAAAATCTGATCGCTTCTTTAGTCTAAGAGCAAAACTCCAACTTATTCATGGCTTCTTATTTACAGATATCTCTTCTGAGGAATCAAAAGTCTAATACTTTTACTTATTTCAAACCAAACAAAATGTTTTCTGGATAAATATATATTTTAAAATAGGTGCATTCTCACTTACTGAAATTGTTCTCGTGTCTCCACAGAAATGCTTTTGGACATGAGGGCGTCAGGAGATGAACTGGGCTGGCTGACTTGGCCCTTAGATCAGGGAGAGAAGACCGGGGTGAGTAAAGCTCTGCTTCTGGTTTCTCCTCCAGCTCCCACGTTTCCTGTTGGAATTTGCCTTAAAGACAAATCAGCGTGGAGAAAATGCACGGAAAGGCTCCAGCTGAATGTAGACCCTCCAATTTGATGACATTTGACTATTTGACTCCTGTGGTTAGATGTGGAGCGGCTGCTGTGTGTGTATGTTTAGTTTTTTTTTTTTTTTAATGAAAATCAGTTAACCTTATATGCGATAGAGTAGCAGGATCCTATCAGGAACTGCATCCAAGCATGTCTGGACTATACCAAAAGCTTAGGCAGACAGAATAGCTGCTAGCGCTCAACTGGGAATACTTGCGGCTTCTTGTGGTTTGAAGGCTTCAGCTCCAGAATTGTATGTCAGAGAGCAATTAACTTTTAAAGTTTGCAGCATGTGGTGCCTCTCTTTTTTTTTTTTTTTTTTTTTTTTGGAGAGGATGGGTTTAGGATGGAGGGGAAAACGTAAACGTCTACATTTAGTGCAGTGCCCGGCACATTATTACACCAGTGTACTAGAAACATATAATGCCTTCCGATTGGGCTGCAGTTTCACAGTAATTGACCAGTCAGGCTCATGCAAATTCACAGCAAATGGCTTCATTTCATGTACTGATGAGTCAAAGGCATGTGCAAGCGTGTTTGTGATGGCTCACCCAAATTTCTTGAAGAGAAAAAAGAAGAAGAAAAGAAATAAAACCTTTACATAAGTTTCACTTTTTCATTAATCAGCCTCAGGTGTTTTAAGGGCCCCTTGTAAAAATTGTGAAAAATGTTCACCAGCTGTTTTATAGATGTGTGGGTTCTGCTGCTGCACATTTAGTTTATATGCACAGTCACACAATCGGCCAGCTAAGCACATTTTTTTTATTTTTTAATTAATAGGACAGGGGCTACATGCAGAGACTAAACCACAGCCTCTGTCTCCGTGGGGCCAGTTGTTTCTCAGGAGCCAAGGTTTTGTTAAAACTTGCTGTGACTTTTTTTTCCACCAGAAATATTTGTGGCACCATTTAATATGCAAGCAGCAAAGCTATTTGGGGAACATGCCAACAAGTAGCCAGAGGGGGGAGGAAAAAAAAAGAAAGAATTGGAAATAATTTGGTATCTTTGCAATGTCAGAAATGCTCATGCTCATCAGCCCCTGAGGTTTGCTGTATTGTTATGCTGCTCGTAAAGTGCAGTTTTCCATGTCCCAGAAATGTGTTATTGCTGTGAAGCTGTAAAAATATTCACAGGGAGTAATTAGCAATTTGTGGAGCATGGCTTCCCTGACACACACTCATACCGTTCATACAGTAGTACAATAGCTGAACCCTTATGAGGAGTGCAATAGAGCCTTTTTCCTTTGCTGTCTTGGTAGTTTTGGTTTGCACATGCTTATGGGCTGCCCAGGGCTCGGTGTTCGTACCTCTTAACCTTTTTCGCTTGTTTGTGTGTGTGTGCTCTTATTCTTTAGTGGGAGGTTGTCCAGAGGACTCTAAATGGCTCTCAGTTCTACACGTACTCCATCTGCAACGTGGAGGAGCGTGAGCAGGACAACTGGCTGCGCACCACCTTCATCCAGCGGCATCCATTGGCCTCGCGGGTTTTTGTGGAACTTAAGTTTATCGTACGCGACTGCAACTCTTTCGACGGAGCCTCGTTAGTATGCAAGGAAACCTTCAACCTCTATACGTCTGAATCGGATGCAGATGTGGGCACCACCTTCCGCAAGAGCCAGTTTAAGAAGGTGGCCACCATAGCTCCGGATGAGATCACCGGCAAAAATGAAATGCACATCAACACAGAGACGCGAGTGGTGGACGGGCTGTCTCGAAAAGGTTTCTACTTGGCCTTTCAAGACATCGGAGCCTGCATCGCTCTTCTCTCCGTCAGGGTCTTCTACAAAACCTGCCCGGGCACCGTACAGAATCTCGCCACGTTCCCTGAGACGGTGGCCGGAGGTGAGAACCAGCCACTTACGAAAGTGAGCGGGGTATGCGTGGATAACGCAGCCAGTGAGGAGTCACCTCGCATCTACTGCACCGAGGAAGGGAAGTGGGCGGTGCAGGTCGGACAGTGCCAGTGCAAACCGGGCTACGAAGAGGTCAAAGACGCATGTCAAGGTGAGCACATGCGATTGAGTCTCTGGAATTCTCAAAGTCTTTCTGTCTACAGGCGCTTCGTCTGGGTGTAAACCAGGATTTGCTTCCCAGGAGAGTGTGCTTTTTAAAGCACCCATCCAGCATTAGTCACTATTTACCTTTATTTTAATTGCCACGGGGTGTAAAACAGGCCTGGATGGCAGAGTGTGGATCTTCATGATGGGTATTATTATTGTAACTCAGTGGAATTCTGCCTTTGGCTAACATGGTTCTTTTTTTGCAATGGAAGGAATGTTGAGGCCTACTTGTACATGCCCTGGCATTATCCCTGACCTTGAACTGATACCTGTAAAATTAGGAAAAGTGTTTTTGGGTTTCACTATGACTAACATGTGCAGTTCTAAGGAAAGAGTCATGTGAAGCACTTTAAAGCCTTTGTGATATGGAGGCTTAAGTTGGGAGAAGAGGTTTCGAGTCAGGTTGTACTTGACGTATTCATTTTTCATCGCTGGTGAATCTCATTTGGTAACAAAAAATATTTGAAAACATATCTTTTAAATAAAGAAACCTTTGGGTTGGAGTCACGCTCAGCTTTCAAATCACATATTTTAAAGTCTTGCTCAAGCACATGGCCCTTTCATGGTTCAGGGCTTACAGCATGTTGCATCAGGTTGATTTCCTGCCACCTCATTATCACCTGCTCTTGTTATCTTTTGAGTGTGATATGTCGTCCAGTGATACATCTGTCCCTTTGCCTTTGTAGTTGTGGTGCAGTTGTGCCTAAAGTCCTGCAAAAGAAGGGTTTTATTATTGCGGTGAGGGCTGTCAGAGTGACTGAAAGTGATCAAAGAAGCTGGGAGGCTACTGTACTGTGATGGATTAGCATCTTTAAAGATGGTTTGGGGAGGGGGGGGGGGAAGTGGGAGGCGGCAGGAGGAAGCTTTTTGAGCCTCACTCACTTTGTTCATATAGAGCGTCACAGAGTGCTGAAGCCCTCCTCTTATGTGTGAACGGGCAAGTTGGCTGCATGTCGCCCTGTCTGCATCCATGTCTTGATCCTCCTCCCTCTGTTGTCACAGATTTACTGAGCTTCCACTGTGGGGTGTGTGTGTGTCTGACTTGAGCAGTGTATATGAACATATTGCACAGCCCGGCATGCAAGGACCTGTTCAGATCCATTTCCATAACTGAACACCTGAAGACTCGGGAGCCTCATTCTCTGCTGCTCGTGACACTTGCTCGTACCCACCCACATGCCTGACCTGAATCACTCGTATACGGGTATGAATACCTCTAATAGACATCTGAAAGACATTTTGGGGGGCAGCGGTTGTAAATCCACCTGTGGCTCTGTAACAGATCTACTTTCCCATTTAGTTCCCCCACCAGTGGCAAAGAGCTGTTTTAAAAGCGATTACGTTTTCTGTCAGTAGATCATTTTTAGCTGCAGGAAAGTGGCAGGTAAGATGATTAGGGAGGAGAAGCAGGAAGGAATGAGCGAGAGAGAGGGGTCATGCAAAAGCGAGAAGCTGTGTTTAGAGGAGGGGGCGTGATTTTTTTTTTTTTTTTTTTTTTTTTTTTTTTTTTTTTTTTTTAAATGGAGAGAGGAGAGGAATGTAAAGGTAGGAGAACAATGGAGTGCTGTGTTTCCCACTGCATGGCCGGTGGAGCACACCTCCACCTCCTCTCCCTCGTGGTTGATACATTCCTGATCGGTTTGCTGAGGAGGAGCCTTCCAGCATTACTCCAGACCTGTGGAATTCCCAGGAGGGGGAAGAGCAGCTCCGGGTCGAGCCCTCACATAAAGATGACTAAACAAAGAACCCCCCCAAGGGGGAAAAAAACTACCAGGATGAAGTTAAATGAGAGGCCTAAGATGCATGAGGGCAGTTGCAGATGAAGGTGGAAATGAATCACAGAGCTGCAGTGTGGGCCAAGATGAATGGTTCAGAGAGCTTAAAGTGGAATATCCTACCGACGCACAGTTAATCATTCTCCCCGCTTCTTTCCTGTGTGGAGCGCTGTTACGGGAGAAACCACAAAACTTCAATTGTGGCGCTTTTTCATACTTGGGTTGAAAGTTTCCATGTTCGGCGATGTGTTCACTCACTTTTATGACTTCTCGCTCTTCCCGTGGGACCTATTAAATAGAAACCTGTGACTTCATCTGGTTTTTGTCTCCCGTCTCTTCATCACAGCTCCTCACTGTGGTACTTTTTTGGCTTGGAGATCACTCTCTGTCAAACTGTACCGCAGGGATCTTTTTCCCCCTTTTCTTTTCTCTCCCCCCCCCCCCTTTTTTTTAAACCTCTGAGTTTTTTTTTGTTGTTGTTTTTTCTTTTTTCTATTTGGTGTGTGGCGCTGTTCTCTTGGTGGCCGTCGATGCTCATCGTAACGACAGAACCGAGCAAACAGACCCTGAAGATAAAACGCATCGCTTCCTGCACTGCACTGAGTGTTTAGAGCAGTTATTGTAAACGTTTTTATGAACTGGTTGTAAATCATATGAGTCAGCAAGGCTGACAAGACGGTTTTTTTTGGGGGGGTGGTTTTTAAAATTGGGACACTTTTAGATACTTTACAAGTGTATATTTTGTAAAAAAAAATAAATAAAATAAAATCTATGTAAAAACATTTTTTTTAAATTAAGCTTTTTATTTAATACTTAAAAATTTTCAAAAAAATTGTATTTAAAAACCCCACTTAATCTAAACTGTAAATAGAGCACCGAGGAAGCTTTCTTTGATTGTTTCCCTTCACCATCTGCTATGGATCAGGATGCTGTGGAAATAAACTTTGCTTTTTTTTTATTCTGTGGGGGGAAAAAAATCACAACTTTCTTTCAATTACCTGGTCAGTCTTTTAAACCTCAACACTTTCCCCTTGTGACTCACTTTTGACACTGACAGTTTTCCTCTGCAGCCGATCACGCCCTTCCTTACCCACAGTCCTCCCTGGCACAATGCAATGGCATACCCGTTGCACCACCTCAAAGGATCACAGCTGGTCCTCTGGTTTTTGTGTCTAAGTGCCCTGGTCCACACCTCCTCGGTCGCTCTAAAGCCTCAACAAATAAGGCCTAATCCCATGTTATGGTTTACAGAAGACGCTATAGAAAAAGACACGCAGTGTGGAATATTTGGACTGCTGAGGGCACTTTCGGTGGAACAACTGTTTCCCCGAGTTCCAGTAAAGTTCCGACTCCTCTCTCCACAAAGGTTCCAGTAAACCATTTTCTCCCCCCTCCTGATGTCTGTGTCCGTGTTTCCGAGCTCGTCCTCAGCTGATGTAACAAACAGTTGGTGACTGTTGTAATTGTGACTGCATGCTGTGGTGAGTGATTTGTATGGGTAGTAATTGACTTGGGTGTGTTTAGTCTTTTTAAGCAGAGTAACTACTGGTTCTGCTTGCTTTTTTGCCTTTGTGCAATCTCTCTTTTTGCCGTCCTCTGCCCCCTCTCTCCCAAAATCCTCCCTGTCCCTGAAGAGTCTTTCTATTTTAGCCTCAATTTTCCGCCCTCTCATCTCGTATTTATTTAATAGTTTCTTATCTCAGCGGATTATTTGCATCGTCATTTTATCGCAATTTACTCCCGAAACGCGCTCTGTTGCAGAAGCTGCCCCAAGTACAATAAACTTGCAGACAAACAAAAAGTCTTTCCTCCACGTCTTGTGTTCATGTCTCCTGTGAAATCACTGAGTGGCTGTTATTACTGGCCGGGGTTCAGGTCATGAATATGACACCAATAGAGTTTAAACATCCCGTTTCACACGGCTATGATGGGACTATTTAGACTGTGTACAATTCTCATCTCAGCCCTTGATAAATACATTTCTCCGCAAGTGGCTCGTAAAGATAAATAGAAGCTAAATTAGAACAAGTCTGCCAATGGGAGAGTTTTTAGTGGACGGGGAGAGGAAAAAACAACTGGCTTCATGTAATGGTTAAGCCATAAACATTTGATGGAAGTAAATTATTTAAAAACAAAATACTTGATCTGGCATTTGCAATCTAAAATGTCAGAGATCGACACTTCAGTAGATGTAAATCTTTTAATCTGGTTGCGCTGAGAGCCAGCTGGTTCCTCATGGTGACTGCAGACTTATTAAAACAAAGGTGTTGTGCAATTTCACTCAATCTGATGGTGACTGTGCAAAGACGTGAACACGGCACCACTCCTCAAGATGACAGGGATTTCATTTAGCTGGCTTAAAGTGGATTTTACACAATGGAATCATCTCACTCCTGCAGGATAATCCCCACACTGAAATTTTCTGCTCTACCAAACTCCTTTAACCTTTGATCCCTGTGGCTGATCTCCAAAATAGGGGGGAAAAGGGGGGAAATTGCTTAAGTCACAAACTCGTTGGACAATGCTGTTCATTTAGATCCACAGTCTAGATATAACCTTGGCTATAAACCCACTGTGATTACACTGATTTACTTTGGATTTCTCAGATCTTACGCCAAGCTAACGTATGCCTAGCGGGCTGAACTTGAGTGAGCTGGTTAGGTAATGGGGGTGGGGGTGGACTTTCAAGTGGTGTCATGCACAGTCTTGTTGGGCCACGCTTTTAGTGAGCAGAACACTGGCAGTTAATTCAAACAAGATGACAGAAAATGTAGCACAAGTTTTTAATGTGGACTGCAGCTAATCATACTACTGTGGTTTAAAAAGTGTGACTGGTGTTGCGGTCGAGCCGTGGGGCACTTCATGATTTTATTTAAAAAAAAATGTATATACTTTAAAAAAAAAAAAAAAAAAAAATCTGTGGTGAATACCTAACCCTACAGTGGCCCTGAGAGGTCAAACCAATTGCAACTCAAGAAAACACCAGCAAATAGAAAAACACAATGGAAGTTAAATAAAACTCAACAGTGTTTTTGCGGAGACATTAACGTGACAGAACAGTTGCGTCTAACCTTGTGAGGGCGAAAAAGTTGCAGGTAATGCATGTTTTAATTCATATAATGCCGTAGATGCATGTTTGCTATTAGCCATTTCCTGTTAGCTTACTTCCACAGCTGTTCCATCACATTATTTTCTCCCCCTAAAATTTGGGAGTTTTTCTGCACAGCCTTTTTTCTATTTCCGTTGAGTTTTATTCAACTTCCGTTGTATTTTGTGTACTTTGTGCAGCTTTTTTTTTTCTTGGTTGGTCTTTTCTTAATTTGCAGTGTGTTTGAACTCTCAAGGCCAGCATACAGTACTAACCACTTAAAACACTTGCTGAAAATTCAGTGAGTTCTAATGATTTTAATTGTAGGCAGACCTCCTGCCTCCGAAACATTTAGAAGATGTGCACTGTAACAATATGGCAGCCACATTAAGGTTTAGCTAGGCGAAAAATGCAGTTGTAGTCACTTGAGCTGCAGAATTAAAGACCAAAGTCTCTCACATTGTCCAAGTTAAATGAAGGAGTTAGTAGGCAGTGGACCAAACAACTGTGAGGCACATGAGGGGGAAGCCCACTTTTTGAAACCTAAAAAATGTATAGCTTTGCATCTACAGTGTAATTAGCACAAATAGTTTCCATGCGTATTTTATTATTTATAATTAAATAATTATATGAACATTGAGGCACTGAGAACAGTGCTAGTTTTTGGATGTTCAGCAATCCTCATGTCATGGAAAACCAAAACAATGAGTGAAAAACGGGGGGGGAAAGGTTCTTTTGAACTAACGGGAAGTGTTTACTTTTCGTGTTCGTCATGACAAACAAGTGTTTTTGATTTACACGTAGTGCTGTGAATGTATTTTTAAAAAATTGATTAGTGCAGCTTTAATCGGAGTCCTCAACATTCTGACCAACACAACCAGTTTGTTTTTGCAGTCGCCTTATTTAGTTTCCAAATGTCCCTTGGCCCAAACAACTGACCCTTAGCAATTTTTAGCTTTTTAGTGTGCGTGTTGGTTGTGGTGGGGAAGTTGGGACATATTTCCTCTTGGTGACATTCCTGAGCCTGCAGGCTGTGTGTGTGTATGTGAAGCGCATTGTATTGTACTGCTGGTGTGTGAGGTCAGCACTTTCCTTCCCCCATGTCAGTCAGTCACCCCCACCTCCCCCAAGCACAACACACCACCCACCCGCCCTTCACTGCTAACAGGACGAGCCCACAGCGGAAACCGGAGGTCACCTAATCCCTTGGTGACTCCCCAACCCGTTGGCTCAGGGCTTTCCATTGTCGGTCGATGCCGAGCGGCCTTGCTCAGCCGCTTTCCATTTCGTTGTCCTCCCTGATAACCTTTATTGTTTATTGGTGCATTTCGGTCTCATTTTGGCCACTTCCCCTAGCCAGGAAGCAGACAGTGATCAGCATCCAGCGTGTTACCTGTTGGCTTGTTGTGGTGTAGTAAAACGGGTGTCGCGTTTGCCACCTGGTCATCTGGCTCTACCAAGCAGCTTTGCGGAAAACCACTGGAAGCTGTCTCTGTTGGCTCACCTCAACCAGTACTGGTTTCTTCGATGCATCTGCAAAACCTTAGAAACGCTGAGCACATTTCGTGTCTGCTTGACTCGACCTTTCTCTCCCAGTTTTCCTCCTCCTGTCAGTGAATCTGGGTGGACAAAGGGAGTGAGAGGCGAAAGCAGATCGGGGAATTTATTGTGTTTGTTAGCAACCCCAGATGAAAGCCTGAGAGCAATTGTAAAACAGATGTAATGCCCTTACAGCTGCTCCATTGGTCAGCTAATCCCTTTGACTAATGCTTCTCTACCCACCCACCCCCAACATGCACACATGCACACTCTGCTCTCAGCCCTTACACCTTTACTGCCTTCTGCTGCTCTCCCCTCCTTTACCTCAGTGACCCCCCACCCCAGCTCATATTACCATTTCACCTCCTTCAACACAGACCCCCATTGTTCCACTACCTCCGAGTACCCCAAAATGCTAATGGCGTGTTGTCACCCTACATACAAACAAAATGACATGACATATTGCAATTACAGGTTTGTCCCAAGGTGGAGAAAACCAGGGGGATGGGGAGTGTAATAAGAAGACAAGGGTACAGGCAAATGCCTTTAGTTATACTCGGGGAGCCATTCTGATTAAGATCTAGACATTGCATTTCTTGGTTGGTATTATTTTTGCAAGATGTTTTTTCTTTTCTGTTCACTGGCTGTAGTTCTGAATTTATCCTTTCTGTCTCCCTCCTCCTCACTGCGAGCATGTGTTTGTTTTACTTGGCCACTGACTCCCTGTAAGCCATGCACAGTTTAACTCACAATTGCCCTGAGGCAGACATGACCTTACTACCTTTAAAAAGCCCTGCACTGGCTTCAATTGTTGGGGGACCAGGGGGGTTTCCCCTTACCATGTGCTGCCCGAGTCCTGAGGGCCGATTCCTGTTGTTGAGCCACCATGTTACCCATTCATCCATCTTTCCGACCGTGCATTCATCATTTCGGCGCCTCCATCCATCTTAACTTCAGCTGACAAGCCTTATGGGGTGGCCATCGGAGGCTCCCACTCCAGAGCCACTCAGGCTCCCAGCAATGTAGCGGGCCCCTGCACTCACTCTCAATAAACAAACACAGAGCCACTCGAGGCACACGGGGCCTCTCAAATGACAAACAGTTCCTTTCTTTGTAGCTACAGGGAGGGGAAAAATGGCCAGTCTAACTTTGTGAAATGTTTCAACTCTGAAGAAGCTGGCTGAGAGACATTTGTATACACGATCATTCATCTAAGGAGCCCCCCCTCTCTTTGTGGGTTTAGTGCCTCTGTTCGTGTTGGGTCAACACATTCTGGCTTCCTTTTGGGTTATTATTCTGTCTCAGGTCTCTGGTAGCCACAGCGGCAGTTCTTCTCCTGGTCACACTCCCCTTATGCTTCCATGCTTTGATTGGCTGCTTTAGGAAGGAAGTCTGCGTCAGTCTCACACTTCCTGTTTCCTGTTGTGTCCAGCAACAATCCAAAGCCCCTCTCTCCACCTTCTCCGTGGAACAAGGAAGTTGTCTTTCACCGGACTTTTCTCCTTTGTCGAGGAATCCTCTCATCAAATACCTCAGCAGAGAATCATCTACTTTCATTTACCGTCAGTGACTCAAATGTTCATGATACACAAACTCCTTGACCTTTTTTTGTTACAGCGGAGACCTGGGCCGAAAATGAATCTGCTCTCAAGGCGCTCTGGTACAGGCCTCCTGTTGGGTGGTGTGCGCTGGAATGCATCTTGATTATAGAGGGGACTCGCAGAGTAAGGCCATCATCTCCGCAGGCCTGACCACGATGCATTGCAGCCGGCACTGTAGCGCCAAAAAGAGGCTAGTCCTCCTCTTTTCAGTTGCCATGTGGCATTCCGGCTATTCCCATCTGCAGCGCTTGGTTGTTTGTATGTTTTCTTTTTTTTTCTTCTTTCAGCACTTGAATGGCATGGCATTCTCTTTGCCTGTTGGTCAGCGGTGAATAGCAATGTTAATGGGTTAGCTGGGAGGCTTTTTAGAGGCGACCGGGAGGAGAGAAAGGAGAGGAGGAAGGAATTTGGGGATTACGAGGAGGAGAGGTAGGGGTATGAATTGGGGTTTGAGGCAGCAGCTGTTCCCCCTTCTCAATGAGCGAGTTCACCCATCCCCGTCTCCTTTCTTTCTCCCCTCTTTTCTTCAGTCCTCAGCAGGATACAGTATTTCTTCTGTCCCCTTCACACCACCTCTCTCCTGCCTCTCCTGTCCTCTTGCCTCGTCTGCGTTAATGAGTAGCAGTAGCTGTTGGTGAAACAGCTGGCTGAGACAGAAACGAGGCGCTGTCTTGAGGGAGGATTGAGTAACGCGTAAGCCTGTTGGCCAAACTTAAAAAACAAAACAAAATACCTCAAGCTGAGCTTTTTCTGTCTTCTAATCCTTATATAACACACACACCCGTTCACAGCAGCGCAGCTCCCAACCCGCAAAGATCGAGGAAAAAAACAAGCGAAGCTGGAGTGAAATGTACGGTTTATTGAGGAAATCCCCTTGATATATCTTAAACAGAGCCACAGCCATGTGCTGTCTGTGTGTGTGTGTGTGTGGGCACTTGTAGGTTGCAGATAAACTTTGACTCATTTCGACCTCAGTGAAAGAATTCTGCGTGAATCTGATTTTTATCGTCATCCTCGGCTCTCCTTTATAAGTCGCCCCTGTTGGAACACATACATTTTGCCTTTGATTTGAATGTTTTGTTGCTTTTCCTCTGTCAGCGGCGTTAACCACAGTCTTTGAATATCATGAAAGGTTCTTACATTGTCTGATCTCTATTTCTAGCACCTCTTTTGAATTTTTTTTTTATCACTTGAACCTTTACAAGTGAGAAAATGTAAAGGTCTGTCATTACTCATTAGCTATTTACTCCAGAAATACAACTTGGAACAAAGGCAGAGATGTCTTATTTTGTGTTTCTGTGTGTGTGCGTGTGTGTGTGTGTGTGTGTGTGTGTGTGTAGTTGAACTGACTTAGCAGAGGGATGTGAACAGGTGACAGGCAGTAGACATAATCCCTGTTCTGATGTCAGCTTGTCCCATGTGTCCAAGGCTGTGCTTTGCATACATGTATGTGTTTTCTGTGCATGTGTTCGGTGCACACATGAATGCGTGTGTGGATGAATGTGCAACGGCGTGAGGACACGAGCGGCAGCAGGCGTTGGAATGCTCTCGCGGAGTTAATGGGGAGCCATCTCGTTTTCACTCCCCTTTATGGCACGCTCTCTCTGAGATTTCACACCACATTAAGTTCGTATTTCACCGCGGCTACGCACAGCTGGACCCCTACCTGCGTCTCTTTATTCAGAGTTGGACGTGTGAAATCGGGTGTCATCTTATCTGAGCGATACAGTTTCAAAGATCTGCATGTGGTTCTGTAAAAGGAAAAAAAAAATAGAGATGATGGATTGTCAGGCGCACGCGGATGCAGTTTTGGGCTGATTCTTGGTGTTTTTAATGAAAGCTGTTGCTTCCATTCCTCTCTCCCGTTGCAGCACTGACAACCTAAGTATCGTCAAATGTGGCATAACTGGTTGTGCTTTGAGAGACGGTGAGAAGCCAACAGTGGAGTGAGGGAGGAGGCGTTAGTAGTTGAAGAAGTAAAGGGCAGGAGTGCAGGCTGGGTTGGGCTCATCTGAGTATTTTAATAAGTAGAGCCAGCACCATGCAAACTCTTGCACATGTTTTCCCTACAAAATATCTTTCACTTGGAGGTGGCTGAGGCTGAGGAGGTAGAACAGGCCATTTGCTAATTGGAAGGTTTGATCAATCCCTGTCTGCAACCAGCCAATTACTGAGCCCTGTATAAATGTGACTTTTAGTCTTGACATGTCAACTTAGCCTGATTGTGTTGCACATGAGGTCAAAAGTTCACAGCATTGCTGCTCTATTGACGGGTGTAGAAAGGTCTGGAGAAACTAGCTTTGCATTGTCATTTGGGATGCTGCCTGAAGTCATTTGTTGTTCTGCTGCTTATGCAAATGTCGTCTTTGTCTCTGCAGAATGTCGGCCTGGCTCTTTCAAAGCGGAGGCATCGAGTGACGCGTGCGAGCCATGTCCTGCCAACACTGATACGCTGGAACATGGTGCTGTGCTTTGTCCCTGCAAGGATGGCTTCTTCCGGGCCCCAACCGACCCCACTACTGGACCCTGCTCAGGTGAGACCCGTGGAAGAAAAAAAAGAAACATTTGAAATGAGGATGTGTTTGCTACTCAGCCAGTGCAACCAGTGCCATTTCCACACGTGACCTTTCCAGTGTGTAATCAAAACAGACATTTTAAAAGTGACTGTGAATCCTTCAGGATGTGCAGGGGTGTGTTTATGGTTTTGAACTGGCAGCATGACTTTCAGCTGACACCGGACATGTTTAAAAGTTATTTTTATCAAACTTCTAAAAAAAAAAAGAAGTATATTTCCAGTCATAGCTGAAAAAAAAAATCCCACACATCTGGCATCGTGTGCTTCTCTTCTTCGTTGCTCTTAATGCTGCGTGCATTTCAAACCTGTGCTCACCAGGCCCCCCCTCTGCACCACGAGATCTTTCGGCTGTCCGTCAGCCCTCCGTGGGAAGACTCATCCTCTCCTGGACCCCCCCTGAAGACACCGGAGGTCGTAATGACATCACCTACAGCGTGGAATGCCAGCGCTGCGATGGGGTTGTGTGTCAGCCCTGTGGGGAGAGAGTTCGCTATGAGCCGGGGAGCACGAAGCTGACTGAGGCCAGGGTGTCAGTGAGCGAGCTGGAAGCTCACCTCAACTACACCTTCATCGTGCAGGCGCACAGCGGCGTGTCGCAGTTGGCTAGTGAGGCTCAGCGGCCAGCATCCAGGAGCAATGTCACTATATTTCTGCACTACACAGGTGAGCACAGCTGATATGAAGCAGCAGTGTGGGGCTATCTGTGAGGTAGCGACAACTCCACAGGTTGAAAGATGAACTGTCGGATTTCAGCTCTAAAGTCTATTATTTTATCTATTGTTTCTTATATCCTCTCAGCTTTTCACATCACAAAAAACCCCTAATATTCTCTACCCTCTCCTTAGATCCCCCCCAAATTACCACAATGCGACTGGTGGGACGGACCTCCACCAGCCTGGCTCTTTCCTGGGATGTATCCCCTCGACCACGTGCCCAGCTTCACGTCCGGTATAAACTAACTTACCACAAGAAGGTGAGCATCTTTTGTTTTTCTCACCAGGAATGCCCTGAAATCAAACTTTGTCTTATGTATCATTTTGGTTTTGTGTCAGTGTATGTGTGTTTCGCATGTTGTTTAAATGACAGATCCACTGGATCTATTTTGAATATTCATAATTATATCACGAGGCATAAATTTTCAAAATCAGACATCGCTGTTTTGGCCATAAGCTTAAGCCACTAATATAAATGGCTGCAGGATCACGTCTTCTGCAGTAACACTGGCTGCTTAGATCACATTTCTTCCTCTGCCTCCCAGGATGACAACCTTGATAAGACTACCTACACCGTGCTCACGCTTGACAAGAACTCTGCGCAAATCAAAGATCTGGCCCCGGGTACGGCCTACCTGTTCATTGTGCAGGCCCTCGGCAGCGATGACAACTCCGAAGGCTCCAGAATGGAGGAGCATTTCGAGACCTTGACTGAAGGTACTTAGCAGAATCCCTCTACAAGTTTCACTAGTTTCATGCAGATGTGTGCGTCTAACCTTGTTTTCTCTTCCAGGAAGCCCGTCTCAGAACTACACTGTCTTATTAGTGGCGGCAATTGGGGTGGCGATGATGCTGATCGTAGTGTTCGCGTTCCTTTTCTTCCACAGACGGTCAGTAAACGTCCCGCTCTGCTTCCCTTCCCTCCACTCTCTGTCTGCTAACCGGTCAGAATAAGTCCTCCTCCACCAGCTTCCTCCCTCATTCTTCTGCTTTTCCTTTTTGAGGGGCCTCCAAATGGCCCCCGCATTCATCTCTCCTCACCTCTCACTTTTTCCCTTCCTTTAGCCAGCTTTCTCTTTCTATTTATCTGGATTTGTGTCCCAGCATTCACTGGCGAGGAATTTGCGTTGAATGTGCCTTGTCATTGCTCAATGGTGATATTCTAGTGAGTGTTGGGGGGGTAGTGGGGGGGCCCTTGAAAGGAAATTTGCCCAGAGTGGTACATTGTTGGTGATAAGAGGGGCTTGGTTCTTTCTGCACCAGGCCACGGGTACTTTGTCAAAGGTGACCTGGGTCTCTGCTGTAGCAGATTGTACTGTAGCCCGCCTGTCTACCTCCCTCCCTCCCCTCCTGCTCGTCTGTCTTTCAGTCTTTAAATCAGCTTTGCAAACACAGCCTATCGACAGCCGCTATCAAAGGGCCACTTCTTTCTGAATGGATGCATTGCAGCAGTGAAAGCCTTAGAGCAAAAGAAAAATTGCTACAAAGGTTGCCATGTGCTCTTGATGTTAAAGGAAGGAAATAATAAAGAGATAAAGTAGGGCATTAATTTGCAGATGGATTTTTAAAAATTTATTTATTCCTTTTTTTTTTGTTTTGTTTTTAGAAAAAGGAACTCTCACACCAGGCAAGGACCAGAGGACACGTACTTCTCCACCCCAGGTAAAATTAAATAAAATTCTCCCACCTTTCTGTCTCATTTCAATGAATTGACTTGATTTATTTGTCGACCTACAATAACAGTGTTTGTTGTTGTTGTTGTCTCTTCCTTTGGTTGACAGAACAATTGAAGCCTCTGAAAACCTACGTGGATCCACACACATACGAGGACCCCAACGTGGCCGTCCTCAAGTTTGCCACCGAAATCCACCCCAGCCACATAACCAAACAGAAAGTCATCGGAGCTGGTGAGTGACAGCCCTGCTGAGACAGTCTGTTGTGGGTCTTAGCTCTGAGACGTTGAAAGATTTTTCCAATCCCCCAAATTCGCTGTTTAGCAGGGTGACTGACGGTGGTTACTTCAGTGAGATTAACATCCGTCAGGCTCGCACAACAAGTTGAGACATTTTATTGTCTTGGCTGTGGCACCTTTTTTGTCGTGGCTCAAGTTGACAGCACACTTACACAAAAAAGGAACTGTTGCAAGAACGGTGTTTTGGAACGATATCAGAGCACCTTCCTGAGCGCTGTCGGCTTTTTTTTTTTTTTCTTTCCATTTTCTGCCCCACATGATGATACGTTTACTCAACTGCGACAAACTTTTACCCTGTAAGCAAACGGTCTTTTCCAACACCCGCTTCCCACGACCGCGTGCCCCCCACCCGTTCTCCTCTCGTGACAGCTGATTCCCATGCCCACCCCCCACCACCACCCTGAACTACAGGCTAATAAAACAACAACAGAGAATCAGGCTCTGAGAACACACCTCTATGAGAGAGCCCCGGGCAAAACAGCCGCGCAGACTTCCTCATTTTCAATCTGTAGCACAGCCAAACCCCTGTGGGTAAACTCTTGAGATGTATCAGATGCATGTTCCAATATTGGGCATCTAGTTTTCAACTCAAGTGTCTGAGTGATGGTGTTTTTTCTTTTTTTGTTGCAGGGGAGTTTGGTGAGGTGTACCGCGGTATTCTGAAAGCGCCGGGGAGGAAAGAGGTGGCAGTGGCTATCAAGACACTGAAGCCTGGCTACACCGAGAAACAGAGGCAGGACTTTCTGAGCGAGGCCTCCATCATGGGCCAGTTCTCCCACCAGAACATCATTCGCCTAGAGGGAGTGGTTACCAAATGTAAGGGTTTCTGTGAGTTTGGCCGCTTCTTTTCTAAGTTTTATATGTTTCAGTTGTTTTGGTGCAATGGAAAGATGTGTAATTTATTATTCTTGGTGGCTTCTTTGTGCAGTTAAACACGCCATGATTGTAACTGAATACATGGAGAATGGAGCTCTGGATAGGTACCTTAGGGTAAGTCCACAACATACAGTTTTTACTAATGCAACTATCTCTGTGAGTATAGCCACAAAGAAGCTGTTAAAAACACAAGAACGAGCTCTGAAGTTCAGAGTTTGATCCTTTTTCTTTTTTGTTTTTTAAGTTATTATAATAACTGTTTTGTTTCTTACACCAGGACCATGATGGTGAGATTTCTTCCTTCCAGCTGGTGGGCATGCTGCGTGGCATCGCTGCAGGCATGAAGTACCTCTCTGACATGAGCTACGTCCACCGAGACCTGGCTGCCCGCAACATCCTCGTCAACAACAACATGGAGTGCAAAGTGTCTGACTTCGGCCTGTCCCGGGTGCTGGAGGACGATCCTGAGGGGACGTACACCACAAGTGTGAGTAGATGTGGGCCTTCCTGAGAGCTTTTCTCCAGCCAGAATCATCTTACCACGTTTTAAAGATCTGTTTCTTACCGTTTTTTAACATTTTTTTCTCACATAGGGAGGTAAAATTCCGATTCGCTGGACAGCTCCAGAGGCAATAGCATACAGGAAGTTCACCTCGGCTAGTGACGTGTGGAGTTTTGGCATAGTCATGTGGGAAGTTATGGCTTTTGGAGAAAGACCTTACTGGGACATGAGCAACCACGAGGTATGTGCCAGACAAGCAAACTTCATAGAATTAAAAAAAAAAAGACCACAAAGTTTGAAGAACCCTGTCATTTTAAAGAGAAAAAACAAACAAAAAAAGGGCTAATGAGATCAACTGTTTCCAGGTGATGAAGGCCATCAATGAAGCTTTCAGGCTCCCGGCACCTATGGACTGTCCCTCAGCCGTTTATCAGTTGATGCTGCAGTGCTGGCTCCAGGATCGCGCCAAGAGGCCACGTTTCGGAGACATAGTGAGCCTGCTGGACAAGCTGCTGCGCAGCCCAGAGTCCCTGAAGACCATTGCAGACTTTGACCCACGGTAAGATTTATTTAAACACTAGGCAGAAGGCTTATAGTGCATATTTTTCTAGTGCTGACTCTACAGTGGCTGCCACTATCAGCAACCAGTTCTTGGAAAGAGCCCTTTAACCAAAACATTTGGCAATACAATAATAATATAAATTACTTTTTTTCCCTCCTCCTGTCTCATTTATGTAAACGTCCTTTGAGCTCTTTCAGCTTCCCTTCTGCTAGATGTTAGGACGGAGCCATGCGATGTGCACTGAAGACTATGCACATCATTATTAACAAGTCTGTCAGGGAAATGACTCAGTTTATTTAATAAATCAAGGCTTTTTTTTTTTTAAACAGTTTGACTGACGTCTGACTGGACTTTTGTCACAGGAGTTTTAAAACGTGACTAATTTGACTCGACGCTCAGCTCAGAGTTGGCCGTCTGACTTCAGACTCAACCTTTCCTAGCTTCAAAGGAGAGCTTTAGGCAGCAGCTCAACCATTAAGTTTAATTTTACAAAATTGCAGGATGTTTAGGGTCAACTGGGGCAGTGGCAGTGTTAAGATGTTATACTTAAAAACATCAGGACACACTGACACCTTTGCTGCTGGGCTAATGGAAGAATTATGCGTGCTAAAGATTTTTTTTGTTGTTTTTCGTTCTTTTGTTTTTGATGTTTTTTGTGTGTGAGAATACATACTTTCACCTTTGTGAAAACGCATTAGAGCCAGAAACGGTGAGAAAGGACAAAGGATGCCACGCTATCTTTCGCCCCAACTCCTCCGACTGGTTTTTATCACTGGTTTCCTGCACAGTAATTGCAGTTCAGTCATCAGCCTTTGTTGTGGGGAAAGCCTGCTGATTATTATCATTTGGATCCATTTTACTTTACCAGCGTATCCATCCGCTTGCCAAGCACCAGCGGCTCAGATGGCTCTCCCTTCAGGTCGGTGTCTGAATGGCTGGAGTCCATCAAGATGAGCCAGTACAGCGAGAACTTCACCTGCGCCGGGATTGTCACCATGGAACAAGTCCTGCAGATGAAAACTGAGTAAGTGTGACATGATATTAAAGTAGCAGTTATCTTATTTGCTCACAGGTTTTAAGATTGTAGATCCAAAAGTTGCACACTTGTTTTTCCTCCCAGCCCCTGACGGACTTCTCTCGGGCAGTTCATGTATCTGTTTTCCCAAAGATGTTAAGTTTTAACAGCCAGCAAAATAGTTTGCACTCAATATAATCGCCAGCCTCGGTTACAACTTAAGAAATGTTTGAGATGGAAAATTTAATCGAGGGAAGGAGAAGAAGTGGGGCTCATTTGTGGTTGGCTGACGGTGGTGGCTTGTGGTTACTGCAGTTCTTATTTTTCTTGCCCTCCTCCATCCTTTCTCTCCTCCCTCCCTGCACCCAATCACACCCGCTGCCCTGGACGGCACTTTTACTCGAGCCCCTAACAAACCGCCAGTTTTGCCCGTTTAGATCGAAGGCCTTTTGTGGCTTCTTCAACATTAAAGTAGGGGAAAGAGGGGGGGGGAGGAGGGAATAGGCTGTAGAGGAGCAGCAACTAGAGGAGATTACTGAATTGAAATGGATGTGATTTCTGGAGAGATTGAAGAGGTGCGCTCAGAAAGTACTCCCTGAACTCATCACAAGATGGTTGAGGCAATTAGATCTTCCCTGACTCCCCCGATTACAAAAGGGGTAATTTAATGAGATGAACTCAACGTTTCGGGAAGAAAGGCTTAGTGAAGCATATAGTATAAGGTTGCTTTAGCTCTATAACGAGGGCCAGAGCATTTTCTAACCACATGACCAACCAAAAATAAACCCCTCCACACCCCATTCTGCCACAACGTATATATGTAGGTCTTGATCTTGGGAAGATGGGCAGACTGTGAAGCAGAGACAAACCCTTTTGAAGTATTTGTCATACAGTATGGTGTGATTTCATGGCCCCATGTTTCCATCTCGGGGCATCTGGTAGCACTCTTGGAAAACCAGCAGTTATTTACAACGCGCTCTCTGCTTGCCAGACAACTGATTCATCGTCAGCAGAGAGAATCCTTGTTAAGTAATTAAGGCTGTAATTAAGGCTTTGACTTTAGGCTGCTGCTTTGCAGGGCTTTTGCAGGTTCGCGTCGTGCGCTCGTCGAGCCCCCTGTGATGTCCTTTTTATTTTTCTTATGAAAGATCAATCAAAGCCTTGGCAGACTGCACACTTGGAAAGCATCCCACGTAGGCATGAATCGGTTCAGCTCCGGGCTGGCATTTCATCACATCGAATGAGTCAGTGATTACTTCAAGGCTCGAGAGGCAGGAAGGATGTGCGTGAAAAGTGTTGGAATGTGGCCAGACTGTAAATCCATGTGGCGCTTCTCTTATATATCCTCCTCGTTGTGTGTGTGTCCTTTGCAGGGATATTAAGAACATTGGAGTGAGGCTGCCTGGACATTTGAAAAGAATTGCCTACAGCATCTTGGGCTTAAAGGACCAGACCAGCACACTGAGCGTGTTTGCAGTGTGATCCTTATAATGAAGGGAATTCAAATCAGGCACTGCAGCCGGCAGCCCTTTGAACTCTAAACGGAGCTGGAGCACTACTGCGGGGATGGCTTGTGATCATCAGAATCAAGAGGACTGTGCCATCCTTTCAGGCTGACTGAATAAGACAAGCTTACTGTACATTTTTTCTGATTTCTTATCTACAGGGAATGGAGCAAATACACACCGACAAATATATCAAGTAGACTGTGTATATTTGAATATCTATTTTTTTTACTATCCATAATTTCTGTACAGATGCAATTTTATCTTTATTTTCTCTTTCTTTTCTTTTTTTCCATCTACGGTTCATAAAACGGTCTACTCCTTGGAATGCTTTACACAAATCGTACCCTGAGCTTGTTGTATCCAGTACCAAACAAACAAGCGAAGGAACAGTCAAGGTGTGATCAGCCTTTTTGTTGTGACTGTGGTCGGCAGTGATGTCACAAAATCTTCCTTTAATTGGCACCTTGCTCCATTTCCTGTTAGGCCGGCCGGTGAGGACGGAGCGCCGCAGTGGCTGAAATGAGCTTGAGCTGGCCCAGAGTTAAAGAGATGGTGTTGCCTGGGTGCATAAACACAGATGGACCTTGTGTTTTTACTGGCCGCCTCCTGGCTGTGTGCAGAAATTAAGCTATAATCTTATAAGTGATGTTTATATGAGAAGAAAAAGAGAGGACATATGTGAGGTACTCTATGTGTACAGAATCCCCCCCTCTCTTAGTTTATAGGAACGAAAACCTACAATGAAGCACTTGGATCGAAGAATCAAGAATTGCAGTAGTTTGCAATTCCACTCAAAAGTTTCTATTGGAATGCAGCACGTTTGTTTGTAGTGTGCCGGCAAACGAAGAGGGGGAAAAAGAAAAAAAACATACCCTGGGGAAAAAAATGGTGAGGATTAAATAATGAGTGGTTGTGGTTGAGACAATTTCACACTAAATAATAGTTTGGTTTGCAATTTCAATGTCTCCTTTAGTTTTGTAAAAGCTTTACAGACATTCGTTCATATTCTTGTTGGTTTGGGTAACACGTCGACTGGATGAAGCTCTATGAATAGACAGTTGCTTGATTTCCGACATTTAAAGACTTTATCTTTTTGTTAAAGTGCCTCTTTCTAGGAGTTTAGCGAGAGTTTGCTTCCGTCTATATAAAAGAAGCGGCTCTATAATGTAGTGGATAGTGGACAGTGTGCCCCAGTGCTTTAATTGATGACTGCAATGCGTTGTGTTACTGATGTACACCTTCCTTTACTTGAATTTTTAATGTATTTTCAAAGTGTATCTATGATTCTGTTGTAGCAGTTAGACACCCATCTTTGGAAAAGGGATTTTTTTTTATTACTGTGTTTTATTGATTGCAGTTACATTTTGTATAGTTTTCATGATTTCGCTATTTACCAACTACCAAACAGATTATTTTTCTAAGTTCATCACTTTCCAAAGCAGCATCTCCTACTTCTTTTGCTTTCTTCCTTCATCAAAGAGCAATTTCCTCCCTTTGTGCCTGTTGTTTTATACTGTATTTAATAGTGTATTTATTTTGAACTTGTATTTATTTATCCTGATAAACATTGAGCTGGGTTTATAATTGGAGCTTGCTCTCTTATTGTCAGTAATTAAAAAAAAAAAAAAAAAGGGAAAAAAAAAAGCTGTAATGTCCCTTTTTTTTCATTCCTGGTTTCTTTTTACTGCCTTTGTTGCATTTGCGGAGCAATAAAGTCTCGAGTTTGGCAAAGCCCGTTGCATGATGGACATTAAAACAAGCAGAAGAATGTGTCTTTTAAAAGACGCCATGTTTTTACACCCACCTGGGTATGCTGATGCTATTGGGTGTTTTTAATTCTAGAGTTGGAAACTATAAAAAAAGTCCTCAACGAACTCTTTGGAAACAGATTACAAGGCTGCTCCTGAAAATGTTTTACAGGAGTTATATGATCTAATCAACATTAAAAAAAAATCTCACATTTAACTCTGATTCCTGCATTTATTAAAAACTTATTTTAATGGCATTTAATTACTTCTTGGGAAATGATCTGATGTGTAGTGCTGTGAAATTTTACAGTAATGAGAAAAGGAAAGTTTTCACTGGACTCTCTGCAGTCCTGTGAAAAACTAAGAACACCCTTACTGCTTCCATACGAATTATGAGGGTAGGTAAATGCCAGGTGTAACAAGTCGATGAGCTGATCATCAGCGAACACGGCATGGAGGAGTCCTGATCTCGGCTTGTTTTGAAGCCACAGGACATGACCAACTTGCAGTCATTGAGTCAACCATGAATTCCGCTGTGTATCAAAGTACTCTAGAGTCTGATATGAGGCCATCTGTGATGGCTAAAGCTTGGATTGAACTGGGTCAGGACGACGATCAGAACAGACTGACAGGAAAAAAACAAAAGTCCAGGTTTTGCAATTGTCTAAATTGCTGCAGTAGGAAAGGAGGTTATGAGAGCTGTGCTGAGAAAAATGCCCACAAAGAGGCTAAAGTCATATATAAAATGATCACATCAAGATATCGCTGCTCAATGTGGTTCTACAAGCTACTGAATCCTGGTGTGTGTATATGAGAACAAGGAAGGCAAATCTTACATCCTTATAGTATAGTCATGCATAAAAACCAGAATCAGTTTTAGCACCACAGAAAGTCTATCAATCATTTTTTAAGCATGAGATACGAGACAAAAGTGCACAATTTCCCTCTGTTAGTTGTAGTGGAAGGTCGTTTCAGTTGATTACATGTTGGCCTTTTCCCATAATGTGGTCATTAAATTATCATTTTTACGTCACTACACTGAACTCGGTGACTGATAAAGGGGGAAAAAAACAAGACGTTCCAAGTTTAGCAAAACTAATCTTAAAAAAAAGAACAAAAAACCCATAAAAACACCTGTTGAAAGGTCAGATTGTAGTTTCCACATTCTTGCAAATTCATGTGATGACAGATTACTATCATCTTCCAAATAAACTGATTCAGACAATCTGATTTAGCGGCTGGCAGGGTTGCAATCTCTGCGTCTGTCCGACTCCTCCTGGTTCTTGTCCCGTCCCGACAGCGTAACAAAGACTGTCGGGCTGGCGAAAAACAGGCTTAAAACAAAATGTGCTTACCAGAGAAGCTGAAAGGGTGACTATTAAGAGTGTCTTGTAATACAACAGAACACAGAAACAGCACCTACCTGTCACTGAAAGCAGCCACGCTTTTAATTGTCTTAATTTTAAGCCTTAATACAATATAAATGGGGGAGTAATAAGAAGTTTAAGCCATGACAAAGGACATTTGCTGTTCTTTTGTTTTTATCTAACCAGCCGAAGTGTCCAGTTTAGGAGCTGCGGTTCTGCATTGTTTTCATTGTTCAATGCACCACAGGTTGCTGCTTGGTTCTTCCACACCTGTGATACTGCCTCTCTTGCTCTAGTGTCTGCACCATTATCTAAACTAACCAAAAAACTATGCAAAAAAAGTCCCAGCATGATTTCTAATACTGTAATTTTCACCTCTGCCCTGAAAATAAGAACGCACTAACTACAGATCAGCTATTTCTAAGGCTGTGGGACAGGATTTTATAAAATAAAGTCATGTATGTTAACATCTGAGCTTTTCTTTTAGTCATCAGAATGAATAAGGCATTTCTTCCAGCAGGAATGTGGGTTTGCATAAATGTAACTGATCAGCGCAGTGCACTGAGCCAGGTTCAGTTTTTTTTTTTCTTTTGCTGGTCCGTTCATGTAAACGATAGGGTTATAATTTCTCCTTTTTTCTTTTTCCTTATTTATTTTTTACACGGGACCGTCTCAGGCCTCAGAGTCTGCTGTGCGTCAGTCCACATTTGAACCGTGAATGACGACCGGCCCAGCAAACTTATAAATAAAATCACTGGATCACTGAAAAAGACATCAAGGCCGTTTTATATTTGGAGCTCCTTTCTATGTGACCTTCATGGGAAATAGAAATATTGGTGTTGAAACAGGAGAATGTTGTATCAGTTTCTTTTACATTCACACACCTGCTGAGGACAGAAATTACCAATAAAATGTAACCGTGCACAAGCCCAAGAATCCAGCAAGTCTAGACATGCCCCATACTTTTCACTTCACCTTGACTGATCCACTGCGCCTTATCTGACTCACTCTAACCTTGCCGCCCACATTTTGAAAATTTATCAGCTTTGATTTACTGATGTAAAGAGGGGGGGGGGGGACTTAAATGCACTCTTCAGATAAGAGCCACACACTACAAGGAGGAATGTCAATATTTAGATATTGAATTAATCTGCAGGTCAGTGAAGTAGCAAGAAAAAGACCCTACAGGGCCGGAGCATGGGAACTTGGATCTGCCGCTAAGTCCCTCACGAGTCTTTGTCCTTGACTTCCAGCTGGCTGCGTGTTCTTGCCTCTGTTAAACCAATAGGACGCCTAGAAATAGTCTTGGCTTTATGTGGCGACTGTAAACTGAGAAAGTATTCCACTATTTTCCGTCCATGGCTTTAGTGTTTCACAGCGAGGTGGATTTTTTTCCCCTCTCTCTCTCTGTCTCTCTCCCTTCCAGCCGCTATGGAAAAAGAAGAGCAGAGCCACACAGTTTAACTGCTGATTGTACTGTTTGGATTTATGCAAATCCACCAAGTTGAGTTCGGTTTACGTCCCTGTCGTCGGCTGTAATTCGATTATCCTCGCTCGCCGAGGGTTGAATGTGTGGAAGTTTGCGTCTTGTCATTAGGACTGTAAATGACAGGGATGCATGGAGAGACAGACAAAGAGCAGGAGGTGGGACAGAGAGGCCTGGTGGTGAGAGTGGGGGTGGAAAGGGTTAGCTGCAGATTTGAGCCATACCAGAGCTTTACTGCAGGCCACAATAGCATGTGTGGTGATTATGTTGAAGGCTTGGCGTCCAGGGCCCGAGCCTCCCCCTGAGGACTGTTGTGCGTGGGGGCCGTGGCTTTCGCTTTCAGAGTTTTTCCCTCCTTCTTGTGGCTTGTTAGATGTCTTTGTTCTCGGGGCGAAGGTCAATTTAAAAAGAAATAAAAAGAAGTAAGGAAGGCGGAAAACATTACCCAGGCACTTTTTCATGTATGACCTCTTCCTATACCGCCGCCCTTCCTTTACTTTTTGTTGCTGTTGTTTGTTTGTGTTGTTTTTCTGGCAACTCTCAGTGTCACACGTGGATCTGAAAACCGGCAACGCTCAGGAATTTACATCCCTGCTAATTTTAGCATCGGGTTCCTGACCAGAAAACACACGCTCCAATTTCTGTCTATATTGGTCTTCCTGCGTCTTTCCGCTGCTGTTCCTCTCAGCAGCACTCCAGGCTTTTGCAGATTATTCTGCTAAGCTAACTCTCCTCCGAGCCCCTCAATTTTCCCATTTTCACCGCATTCTCAACTAGAACATCTTACATGTCCTGATCCAACATTGCTCTTTGAACACTGCCAAAGCTCCTCTCCAGGTTTAATCCACGTGAAAACAAACTAAGCTGCTGGAATTAAACGATTTAATGAACTTGTTTAATAGGATAGTAGCTGAGGAGCAAATAATTATTACCGGCATCAAGCGTTTCCCAAACCGCACTGCTGGGATCTGTTTGATGTTAGCGCAGGGGACATGAGGGGGCGAGTGGAGAACAGTAACACATGCTGCTGCCGCTGGCCTCGTCTTTCCACAGGCTCCTTGTATATTTTGAAACGACGACCCTAAAGTCACTGCACATTTGCGATAATCACTGTGCTGATGTCATTCACTTAGAGTGAGCGTGCACACACACACACACACACACACACACAAAAAGAAGGGCCATGAACACATTAGTGCTCTGCAATACTGCAAATTTGTAAATGCCGGGCTAATATTGGCGACACCGATACTTTCAGCCTATGAAGAGAGCTTAAGCAGAGGAGAGCAGTGTGTTATGACTTATGACAGAAATCATCATCAGTTTGCAATCTTGGAACACATTTTAATGACCATTAAATCTATAAACTAAATCATAAAATCTAAATGTTTTACTTTCCATAGCTAGTTAGTACAACAAAACCCACTTTTCAGCTTTTTATATATTCCCTAAAGCACTTTGGGTCAACTTCTGCTGAAAGCTATAGTTAAAATGAAACGTGTTCATAGTGCATGTTAGATATATATTTTTTCACTTTAAAAAAAAGAGAAAAACTTATTTAACACAATTCAGTTTGCCATATACTGAACTTAGAGGACAGAATCCAAGTATCGATCCTACTGAACGAGTATCGATCTGATACCAATACCAACGCTGGTATCAATACTCTCTTAAAGAGAGCTCTTTGGCCCACCTCTGGTACACATCATGATGCTGCTTTTCTGGCTGCTGCAGTATACAAGAAGGTTTTGTAATTAACACAGTAAATAAAACCAAAAGCTAGACAGTAAATAAGGCGACAACGTCCCATTAATACAGGAAAAACTTTCTTTGTATAGGTGCAGACATGGTTTCAAATTTTAAGATGAGTTTTTGTCACTGTCTAACTACACATGTGACAGATTTAAACATGTGCTTCCATTCAAAACAGATGTCAACTGTGAGAATGGATTAAGGCAGTCCAGTTTATGGTTAAAGGCTCTCGGCGTGCATTAAAGGAGAAAAGTCATTTGTGATTTGACTGAATCACTGCACAGTACAATGCCAGCAAAATCAACAGAGACCAAATACGTGCAGTTGTGCATGTGGAATATATTGTCTTATGGCTGAGTCTAATTTTTACTTACAAGGTAATACATTTTACAAAAACATGTCTGAAATGTGATCTACAGGATCCTGAATGGTTCTTTTCATAGACTAGATTAGAGTTTACGCTTCGCTGGTAGTGCTTTATGATTCTGGAGCCAGAAAAATCCAGATTTGATTAAAGAGAAGTAAACATGGGCAGACCAGTCGAATGGGTTGAGTGGCGACCGCTCTGATAGGCTGAGACACCTGTCGCGTAAGGAGACATGCGCCTAAAACAGCCAAGTGAACTGCCGGCCAAGTATGTTGACACAGGGAATTTGACTCGGGCGGTCCGTGGTTCTTAGCATACACAGAGCTAAAAACAAATACGGGAAGGTCCAAATACAGCCAGACACAGATAATGGGATGCAGCATAAACATGTAGCCATTACATACAAGAATTTAGGTATGAAAATAATATTAAACAGCTGGAAACAAACACTCCATTTCTACAGGTCACATACTTGCTGTGTGCTATAAACAGTGGTCAGCTGTGCTATAAGTTTCTTAATGGAACAATAATTCCCAAGATCAGCCCCAGACATCAACAGTGAATCTATCTAAATATTCTCACAGTCGACTAATCGTTAGCTGAGCGTTTCCTCATTATTCTAACATGGGAAGATTTACTGCTTTTTCATAACATACAAACTAAAACAAGAATTTTTTTAACGGCTGAACAAATGTGCAAGTAATTTTGACGGGAATCTTTTTTTTTTTTAGTTTAATTCAATATAATTTTATTTACATAGCATCAAATCACAACAACAGCTGCCCCAAGGCGCTTTATAAAACCCCAACAATCAGACGACCCCCTGTGAGCAAGCGCTTGGCGATGGTCGGAGGGAAAAATTCCCCTTTAACAGGAAGATATCTCCAGCAGAATCAGGCTCGGGGAAGGCCTGATTATTCGAGACCTTATGTGTGAGGAGAAGGATTTTAAATTGAATTCTGAATTTAACAGGAAGCCAGTGAAGAGAAGCCAGGATGCTCTCTCTTTGTAGTCTCTCACTGCAGCGTTTTGGATCAACTGAAGGCTTTTCAGGGAGTTTTTGGAACAACCTGATTATAATTTTGAAGATATTGCACAAATATTTCACATCAAACAGTTTATTGATTAACTGAAAAACATCACAACCCCCCTCATGCCTCCAGCGTTGACCTGTTGGTTTCTTTGCTTTCTGTCTCTTGTCTTTCTCTTGCTCTGCGTACCTTTGGTTGTCTGGACTTCTGGCGGCGTGACTATACTCACCAGTACCTCCCAGGTCCTTTACCGGCACACATGGCTGGCATCAACTAATTACCAGCCTGCTGTATATCAAAACTGGCTCTTCCACCCACACGGTGTCACATTATCTGCTGTAGTGTAGTGGAACTCATTTCCTCCCAGGCTCCTCTCTTTGGGTTTTAAGTTTCTTTTGATATTCACTTCTTGTGTGTCTGCTCACTGTCTCGCACCTACACAACTTCAGCTACAGGCCTCTTCCAGCACCTCAGGAAATCACCTGCATCCTCTATGTCATAATGAAGCTTTTTAAATCTCCCTCTAGGTGTTGCATCCACCATTAGAGTCAGTCAGTTCCTGTTTCAACCATTAGAGAAAATAGGTCCTTTTCAGTTTTATCATGTGTTGCTATTTGTAACTCCAGAAATGTGCATTTACTCAGTCAGTCTCCCCAGTGATAGTAAACAAGAGAAATGTTGTATACCAATTCTTTTAACTCGCTTATGAGGAAAATCTCTTAAAGAGAGCACCTACAGGGCATTTGTGGTACTGCAACCTAACTCTTTTTTTAATATATACGTGGTTGTTCATATACAGATGTTTTCTAACACATCATTAAGGTTAACTTTTACCTTTTAACTGTATGGGTGGCATATGTTTTATATGTCCATATGTGTCTCAGATTACATCTCATTAAGATTTTTTTTAACTTAGTAGAAGATTTCAACCAATAAAGTCCCACAGAGAAAAGGAAAAAAGCTCAAAGTGCTGTGTCATTGTTCTGTTTCTCTTAACCAGCAGGACGTGTCTCCCTCTGCAGCTTTACGGCTCTTTTCTTCTGCACAGCTATTCTTTGTCTCAGTGCCCCCCTCTCTTAATTTCCGCCTGTCTGCATATGTTTTGGAGGCCATTAATCGTCCCCGGCACAACATGCACCCCAGCAGATAATTACAGTCATTAAACCAATTAGGGAGCACATGGAGGGGAAGGTTTAGTCAGCCCTGAGGCCTCCCACTCCTGTTCTTCTCTACAGGACAGCCGAGGTGGTCCGCTGAAAGTCTGGCAAAGCCTTAAATAAAGAAGGGGGTGAACTACTTCATCCCAGCTCTGGATTAATGAAATTTCCTGTTGATGTAGCCTTGAGAGACCTCGCTAACTTCGCTGCAGGCCAAGTAACCAGAGCCATTAGCCAGCAAAAGCCGTCTGAATTTTCCCATCTTTTTTGGAGGGCGTAGCAGCCGTTTAGGTCGGTGCGTTTTCACGGAGCCAAGAGGGTTATTTTGGTGATTCTGTGGCAAAACACAAAAAGAGATCAGAAGTGGCAGGAAAGGGAGGGAAGAGTGGTCAATCTGCAGACAGTGGTTTTCAGTATGCTCAGTCTATCATGTGATTGTAGAGCTAATATTATGGTTTCAATGCCCTGCACAGTGGGAGTTCTGGCAGAACAAGGCCGTAACACACAATAAATTAAACTGTGATTTCTTAGTTATTCAGAAAGATGGGAGTGAGACTTTTAGTTACTGGCTACATGTGCAGGCAAGCCACAGAAAGTCCCTCACGCTCGCTCTAAGTCACCATGTTGGATGACAGATTGTCCTCCCTTGTATCAGAGAGGTATTTCCCAGCATTCATGTTATGCTTGGCACATGTTTTTTTTTCCAACCTCTGAAGAGAAAAGAAAAGAAAAAGCAAAAAAACTGGGAGCGCTTTAAGTTTTGTCTGTCCTTATGAATGAGATAGAAGAGTAAAAGGCAGATCTTGTAATGAATCCAAAATAAGCAAAGAAAAAAAAAATCCTTCAGGTCTGAATAAGGCTGGGCTAAGCTATACTGATGGTGTGAACTTTATTTGCAGGCCTGAAAAATGAAACTTAAAGAAAGAGAGACGTTACCGGCTCAGTTGTAGAGACAAGCAGTTATTATCTGTGCAGAAAGCATGGGGAAAGTAGCTACCTTGACATTTTCCACTATTAGAAAAATACACAAGATGCTTCTAAATTTCAAGAAGAGGGTAATTTGTCCAACCATGCATTGTCTTAACCACTTGACCAATTCAGGGTTGAGGAGGGGGCTTGCTGTTATAGGACAAGAGGTAAGATACACTCTGAGTAGTTTAGCAGTCTGTTGAGGTTTTATATATACTTTTCCACCATTTTGGGCATGTAACAATCCTGGTAACAATGTAGGATCAAGTGAATAAGGCTCAGGTCACGCAAGCCTAGACCCGGTCCACAACCATCTGGCAAACATGACAAACATGAAAAACTGGCAACTGTGGCAATCTGGCAGGCTTTTGGCACATCATCTTCTTTGTAACCAGTTGTACGCAGTGAGATCTGGAAACTTTCAGGAATCACTGCCAATCACTTGAGTAATACAGATGTTTCCCTAGCAACCAGTGTAGCACATCCAATATGGAGAACTCGGGAGCAACATGGCACGATGTAACATGAGATGCCTCATAAAAAAGGATGTGTTAAATAAGTGCAGCAGTGTGAAAAGGCTAACTAGCTATTACCCAAGTCCAGTCTTAGATTCTGCATTTTAAAGCTTCACTGTTCGTGTTTTGAAGTCAAATTCTACATTACTACGAAAGGGTAGCGGGCTTACTTCTCAGCTAATACTAGCTAGCTTGGTTAGCAAGCTGCATCCATATATCATATTGGTGCAATGCTAAAAAGCTTGGTACCAGACTAACAAAGCAATAGAATTTCACTCATCAAAACTGAAGCCAAAGTTCTTGGATGGTCTGTGTCACACAGCAAGCCAAAATCTTAGTCAAATAATACACAGTGAAAAAGATCCAGTTATATTACTCAAAGTAATGGAGGTGAGGGCTGTCATGCTCCAGAGTTGGTGTGAGGACAGACGAGAAGAAGAGGATATAAAGAACAAAGGATGCCTAATATATAGAGCAACCAGGCAGGAGGAGATGAGAAAGACCACAGAGAAGATTCATGTTTATAGTGAAGTAAGATATTGGTTTGACAGAAGAAGATGCTGTGGATAGGGTGAGATGGAGACAGATGATCTGCTGTGGTCACACCTTAAGGGAGCAGTAAAAGAAGAAGTGTTGAGTTGTATGTGTTGTGAAGACAGTGTATAATCGACTAAGACTGAATGAAACCGGTTTGCTCTCTGTCCTGTCAGGTTATGGTCTGCAGGTCTCATGATCCTTTATATTCAAATTTTGACGTGTGAGCTTATCCTATATTAAATGACATGATTTGTGTTTTTAAAAAACTTTTTTTTAGATACCAGACTGAATTTTAACATCATAATTTGCACAAAGTAAGACATAACTATAATAATAATGGGTATATTTTGCTTTAAGCTAACATTAACTTTAGTACAGATTTTCATCTTTCACTTGCTTTAATGTTTCTCCATTTTATTTATGTCTATTGTGCTCGCCAAAGAAGTCTTTGTCAAAGATTGTCAGGCCTGATGTTATTGTTGGCTGCACATTTAAACCTCATTGAGGTCACATGTTTGCTTCTCGTTCTTCTTGAAATGCTGAATTTTCTCTGGGCTCCCACTGACTCTCACTGAAGGACTGCTGTAATATTCAAAAGTGGATCTAAAAAACAGAAAAAGCATGGCGGGTGGACAGCTTTTTAAAGGATTAAAAAGTAATCGTCCAAGAAAGGCTTTTTAATTCATTCCCTTTTTTAATCCTTGGAAATTCCCACATTGACACAGACTGCAGCAAACAGAGGTTGAATTTCCCCAGAAGCCGAATGACTACTTGCTTTGCAATAAGAGCAACAAAGTAATCACACTTGTATTCAATCAAAACTTGGCTGCATGAAGTAAAAAAACAACTTTCATGTTGAGTACACTGTGCATCATCTGAATCATCCAGTACTGAAAGGCATCCAACTTTCTCTCTGCCGCGAGGGATGACAGAAATGACTGTTGCTGAATGATTGTGGCTTCCCACTGAGGAGAATCGCATACGCGTATGTGGATGTTGGACATTCCTCCTTCTCTTTCTGCTCTCTCCTCGACTACTAAGCAAAAACCCACATTCCCCTCAAAGCCTACTCGAGATTGGTTTCGTTTGATGGACAGAGATTCAGTCACACCAAAGGACCATAAAGAGGCCGGTTTTATTGGCGCTGTCTAACAACTGCACACGGTGACAAAAAAAGGTTTGCACAGCAGCCGGCACTGAGACGTGTTGAGGCGTGGTAAAGAGCTGATGTGAATATGTAACAGCAAAGGAACTGACTTTTCTTCAACATGCAAGGTGAGAAGTGGGATCTGACCCTTGGGGCTTTAGTGAACACTTCCACCTGCTGGTCTGAATTATTCATGAAACACTTCCCTAAGCTCTTCCTGTCTAACATCCAAGCTCTGGCTGCTTTAACCACTCACCTTGTTTGGTTTAACAATACATTTACAAACAACTGAAACACAAATGTCATGAAAGGTCATGAAACACAGCCTTCCAAGTTTCTCATGCACTTTTGCCTTTTTGCCACAAGGTGTCAGGCTGCTCCTAACCTTGACCCCATTCCTTTCACCAAGCGTTTCATGATGGGATGGAAGGACATGGGGGAGTCTGGGACTACAGCAGAGATTATTAAGAATGTTCCAGAGCAGGTTCAGAATTATTTAAAGGAATAATAAGATTCCTTGAGCTTCTCAAAGGGTTTCTGGAGGGATTTCAGAGCCCCCAAAGTGTATTAAAAGGGTCAGTGAACATATTACAGCCCTCCTTGAGACTGGTCCTGTGGCCCTGAAAGAGGTTTGAGGGGCTCTGGAAGGGTTCCTGCAGCTGGAATAGGCTAAATTTGAAGTAGTGAGTTTTTCATTTTCTTAAGGTTTCTTTTAGGGGGAGCTGAATGGATCAGTGAGGGGTCTCTTTTTCTTGAAGGTGTGTGGTTTCTTCACTATGTTTAAGGAGGAATTTTCTTCACTGTGTTCACTGGTTGTTAGCAGAAGGTCTCAGAGGTCCTTAGATTTTTGGAGGAACATTTGTCATTTCTAGATGAGATGTTAGGGTTCATTAAGTTCTCCTGAAGCACAATTTTCTGGAAAAACGTCAGTGAAGGTCAACAGTTTTTATCAGGGTTTCATTTAATGAAAGCAACTCATTGATTATATTATTCTGTAAAGCTACTCATCAGCTCATACTTATCTCTGTGTCAAATTAGCCAGAAAGAACTTCTCTCTTCCAAACATCGAGTTTCACCCCATCTTCTTTCTCCAATGTGCAATTTCAAGGCTCACTTATATTTTCAGTTAGTTATTTATTGTATGGTTGAGAGGTAGGGTCTCTGGGAATGTATATGAAGGAATACCCTGTGGAGTTTCGGCTTAGTGGAAATCTGCCCTTGGGGAAAATACAAAGAGCACTGTTTCTTTTAAAGGGAACGTAAACGCAGCACGATTTTCTTGAATGTTTGAGGTCAGCGTCTGCTGTTTCTCTAACTTTATCAGCGCAGTCCTCCCATGTTCCTCAGATAATGTTTCTTTGCATCCTTTCCCCGTCCAATTACAGCAAAACGCTTCAAAAGTACGGAGCAACGTGGTTGCCACGGCAACAGGATTTTCCCCACGTTGCCGCGGGTGATGTCAGCAAAGCCCCGGTTACTACTGTGCCAGCAGGCACCGGGCTCTGAGACCAACTTGCGAAACACACAAGGACAAGAAGAGTCGAGAAAGAAAGAAAAAAAATTGTTCCAGGTGAAATGAGCCACTGTGTTTAAATGCTGTGTTTAAGCAAGGGCAAGAAAATCTGAACATTCAGCTCAGGCTGGCAAGTTCAGAGAGAAGATCGTCTCAAAGGCATCTCAATAACGCCACAAAAATGCGTTTAAAGGAAGATTTGGCTTCAATATCATCCATAAAAGTTTCATATCCCCGGAGAAATTAATCAGGTGAGACAGAATTTGCAAAGGAAAACATATAAATTATATATCTATATATAAAGATATATATAGATATATAATTTATGTGCAGTGTGCGCTGTTGGTCTGCTGTCCTTCTGTGAACTGATGCGCTTTCCCCCTCGTCCCTCGTATAAGGTCCAACTATTTCTTTGTCATCTGTCAGGGTTCTCTCCTCTGAACTTGTGTGAGTGCTTCTGATGTGTGTTTGGTGTCTTCTTGTTTTTGTGTTGCTTTGTTTGTTTTTCTTCAGTCGTTTTCCTTCTTTTCGTTTTTAAGACCACCCTGTACGTGTTTTCCTCCCCGTTTTGCATTCGGAAAAGTCGGGCTGGTTGCTTCTTTAGTGCTGTTGTCTTAAATACGATGTCATATGCACATAATGTAATAAGAGATTGTCTGCCCTTCGTGGTCAAAAGATAGAAATGGAAATGACTGCGTAAAAATGAGTGAGATCCACCAGAATCTGCACTTAAACATTTTGCACTTTCTGCATGAAACATAGTATCTATCTATCTATCTATCTATCTATCTATCTATCTATCTATCTATCTATCTATCTATCTATCTATCTATCTATCTATCTATCTATCTATCTATCTATTATTTGTCCCACAACATACTTACATACCTCCATCAATAAGCCCTCTTGTCACAGTGTGAAGTCAAATATATACAGTAGCATGAAGACTGGGAGGGGAATAGAAGAAAGAGTGGGGAGGGGATTCAAATCGTCACCAAACAGACATTCATGCTTTCTCCCCCCTTTTCCTCTCTCTCTGTCTCTTTTTCTTTGTGTCCCCCCTCCCCACACTTCGTGTCTGTTGCTCTCTCTCTCTCTCTCTCTCACCTCCCTTCTCCTGTATGGAGCAGTGCCTCAGCCTACAGCTCACCAGGCATTCACTCTTACTTACCCCCCAACTCACACACACACACCACCACCACAGTTTCTCACTTCCCTCTGCTCCTCTGCTTACTGATACTTCTGCTTCCACTGCTGCCTTCCTCGCTCCCTTCCCTCTTCTCTGTAGCTCGCTCCTCATCCTCAATCCACCATGGTGAACAGATAACCGCCCCTGCCGTCCCGAGACCATGGGTGCCTGCCTCTGCAAAGGTCACAAAGGTCAGTGCCCGACTCCACCTGCTTGCTCTTCCTCATCTGTGTGTATGTCTGAGGGTTTAATCAGCCTTGAAGATAATGTGACAGCATTCACAGGCTGTTTCAGAAAGTTGCATTATGCCTTTCAGGAATAACTATGCACGTGAGGACATGGAAAATCATGGAAAATGTTTGATTTCTGATTTTGGCAGATATTCCTGAAGTTCTAACAGCAGAAAGACCACCTGAATCACATTTTGAGGCATGTTTACAATGCACTCCATCATACGAATCCAGAAACTTATTTTAAGCTGATGTCTTATCTATCCTCGAGCGAATCTGTTGAGGCTGCTTTAGAATAAAGACTCTGGGAGAAGAGGCTGATGACGAGGCTTGTGTGGATCAGTGAAGGACAATTGTAGCTGTAGGATGTCAGAGCTTCGTCAGAAGCCGATTCCAAGTTGTCGTGACTTGAAGATGTGACTTGGGTTGCAATTTATTTTCTCTCCTACTGTGTTTGCTCACTGTCTCTGCTTCTGGGGGAAATAAGTTAGTGTTCCAACGCTGCCTAGATGAAATAACAATACCTCAGCTGAATGCAGGGCCTCTTCCAGGGAGAACATAGGTAGTAATTTATGCTGTCAAAAATAAAGGTTCACTAGCATCGAAGACAGATGTGAGGTGTCTGTGATACCTCAGAACAGCAGTCTACTTAATATTTTCCCTTTATATTTTACATGACAAAATATTAACATCATACTGCAGTCTTATATATTATTTTCAGCTGGAGCGCCGAGTGCTGTTTGAAAATATTTTGTGAGACAAAGGTGACAGAGTGAGCAGCGCTTTCAAGCTGGGAGGAAAGAGAGAAGGCAGCTGTGAGGATCCAGACAAACAGATAAGAGAGCAGTGGAGGTGTGTGTTGTGTGTACGTGCACAGGTATGTGTGTATGGGAGTGAATCAGTGTGGGATTTAACCCCACAAGGACAGTGTATTGGATCAGGAATCGCAATGGGGTTTCTTGACCTGCTGATAGGATCCGATGAGGCCAGAGAGCAGATACAGCCCTGTGCACCAGTGTGTGTGTGCATGTGTAAAAGTGTGCTGGCAAGTAAATGGAAGGGCATCACTAGTCACCTCTTGCTGTAGCGTTTCCATAGCAATACCCAATTGTATTGAAGGCACCTCCCGTGGGAAAACCCCTAATGTGTGAGCGTGTGTGTGCGTCTGACATTTCTAATAATGTTAATTCGCCATCGCACGGGCCTGCACTTCATTTCCTCCTGTCATTCATACGAACCTCATCACCATCAATTAGAAAGCAAACAGTGTGAGCTGGGGCCGAGCTAAATATGCAGAGAGGCTTTGGTTAAATGACTCTAACAGGATTCAGTCGTCTCCATCTCATCATTTATATATGAGGCTCACTTGACCCCTGGAAGCACATCGACACACACAAAGGAAGCTTAGACATGTACGCTCCAAGTGTAACACCAGGGTTTGTCTGTCACTCCCTACAGAGATCAGCATTCCTGTATCAACACTGCACCACCCCGAGGAGGGTCAGTCATCCCCTGCCAAGGTAAGTGGAAGCCCCCCACCCCACCATCAACTTGTCAATACGCCCTTTTAGATTTTTAATGGTAGCTTTAATGGCTGTCATTACTAGCTAAAACCTTTTTAAAACCAACAACACAGATCATAGTTTAACTAATTATGTCCCTATGATATCATCATTAGCTGGACCAGCTCAATTTATGATGACATCTAATATGCTGGCAGCTCTTTCTATACCCGTAACACAAATGTTACAACATTCACAAATTCTCAATTATTATAAAACATTTTTGTCCTGCTGTCTCTCCATTTTTGTAACCCTTTAATATTTTTATGTATGTTTTAAGGAATAATCTTCGCGTTAGCGATGTCACAGTTAGCATTTTGTAAAAAATGTATAAAACAACACATGTATTAAAACCTTCAAGTGAAATTGAGTTTAAAGGAATCTATATTAACTTTTTAATTACTGTTATGGAAATCTGAAATAAATCAATTTACAAGCAAACATGTTGGTTTTGTGAGGTTTTGATTTGCCTCTACAAAGGGAACAACAGTGGTGTATTTCTCAAAAACCACGAGTTACAGCTCATACACTAAACACTGCAACTACAGTAACTTACCCTAAACCTTTATTTCACGTGTTAAAAGTGTTGTTGAAAGCCTACCCAGTCAAACTGGTCAAATATTCAGTCATGGTAATTCCTCGATTTCTAATTTCTTCTACAATGGTAAAACAAAATGCGTGCTGCTCCAGGCAGGTTATTTTCTGAGGATAAATGACTGCTATTGTCTATCAAGGTGAAAACTGGGGACCCTGATTTGAAGAGACGAAGATTTCACTTGCTTTTGTAAAACAAAAGAGCATCTACATTTGGATGTAATGGGGAAAAATAGATTGGACCTCCAGCAGTAACATTAAGCTATCAACTCGCGTAGATTGTACAAAACTGAAATTGAACACATCCCAAAAACATGCAGCCTGTCTGTACCAAAGGAAAAAAAATCATATTGTAGAAAACTGAAATATTTTTTTCGAATGCTGACAAACGATAGGAAATCAGTAAATCGCCTTTCTGTGATGCACAAAATGTGAATGCCATTTATTGTTATACATGAAAAACCGTAATATCTGTACAAGTGGATTTGAACTGGTTTCCAGCAGTCTGGAGTGGAACCTTTATCTATGCTCTAATGTGAACAGTTTACACCATCAGCTTACTCTCAGTTCAAAAATACTAAAACCGAGAGAACACTGTTTGAAAAGTACCTCCCAAGTCTGTATTGATTGCAGCTTCTTGGGTGTAAACAGCAGACACGCTTATAATACCTTTTGTCTGCAACTTATTCAGGCTGAGTGTGATTACTGAGGGACTGTTATTGTCATTATCACCATTTTGCCAGGAAGAAAAAAAGTGGGAATAGTGTGGGTTGAGGCTCAACGTGACTGGATGCGGTTGCTAGAAGAGGGTGTATGCAAATGTTCTGTTGCATGCATATGTTTGCATCTACTGTTTTTTTGCAGTTCCCTGCCCCTGAATTAGGTCAGATGTCATAAATGTATTGATGGCAACCTAAAAGGAAGCTCAGTCCTGAGAAGTAATGAATATAAATCCCTTTTTTTATGCTATTATACTGTGCAGGATGACCAGAATCCCTCCAATGGCAGCGTATCAGATAAAACCAGTCGCTATGACATTGCAGAGCTGGCCACATCCTCTTTACTGGGTGAGACACACACACACACACACACACACACACACACACACACACACACACACACACACACACACGTGTTTAGTTCATGCTGTGTTTAATTCCTGCGTGCTTCATCACGAGTCACTGTGCTTGTAACTACGGGAGATTAAAATGTCATTTCCGTCTTTCCTTACTCCCTCACACACAGTAATGCCAAGCAGCACACATATTTCCTTCATCCATGTGTATTTTTTCCTTCTCCACCTTTAACTCTGGCTTCCTGCTCCTCGTCTTCTTCCTCCTTTCCCCATCCTGTGTCTGTCTGCCTCATCTTGACTGCTTCCCCCGCTCAGTGGGGGGTTCATTATCTCGGTTAATGTGTTATGCCTTGCTGAACTTTTCCGAGTGAACGCTTCTTTTTTACAGTGACAGAATAATTACGGAGGCCATGAAAAACCTCATGAATGCAATAGACAAATACAGACATTCAGGAAGACGGCTGAGATGCTGGCACCTGCTTTGAGAGGCTCCGTGATATAAAAAAAAAAGAATCAAAAGGCTTTTTAACATTTACTCAATCTTAATCAGTCTTCAGTCATCACTTAAATTGGCACTGTAAGTTCTGTGGACGTGGAGCTGACATCCTAACTGCTTAAATGAGATCACACTGTGCTAACGCAAATATTATTGTAACACTGTAATTGCATTTTGAATAATATTGAGCAGCCGTTGCTGCTTTTATTCTCCTTGTATGATGCTGTTTGATGAATGCGTCAGGCTGACGTGATTGTATTAAGAGCCAATGGTGCTAAAGCGCTGTTAGTAACTCTGGGAAGCTAAAGTCTTCATCAGATTGCAAAGCTGCAATAATATTGGACTGAAAAGGAAATGATGTTTTGTTATTCTTAGAAACCCCGTGTTACTAAACATGCAGTGTTTTTCTACACGTATGTTTACGCTGGTCTTTAAAATGAAATAGGCTTCGCACTATCAGAGTATGAAGGTGCTCAGTGAATTTAGTGTCATTTGAAAGGTAGTCATAATCACAACTAAACTTCAGTTTATATAATGCTGCTGATTCTTTCATCGTGGTATACAGCAGTTCTGCAGGCTATAACAGTAAATGCTGCTGCCACCTCCTAGCAGAAGCTCTTGCTTGACTGCTGTGGCTGGGTAAAGTCAATTGTAAACACCAATCTGCTTGTCCTGTCATTACTTTAGATTTAATTAAAACCATAAAACTAGAAGCATATTCTTGCTAGCTTTGTGCAGTCACAGTTCATTAATGATACTGTAAAGGCCCGATCTCCTTTATCTGGACGTCTGTACAGCTAAAAGGATCTGCTCAGCAGATCTAGTGGGAGTGTGCAAAGTTAAAATAAAAAAAGATCAGAGAAGTAAGGAGGCACAATCCATGACAATGACTTAAAATCAGCGGGAAAAATGGGGCCGATAAAAGGAAATCAATATGGTTGATCTGTTAAGACCCAAACATTTTAGCCCAGCTGCAGACTGAGCAACAACTCACTGACAGGTGAATAAAGACTGTTACAACAGTCAAGTCACGAAATGAAGGCATGAATAGCCTTTTTCAAAGTCTGTCGAGCAGAGAAATAGCCTCACCTTTTAAGTACCCAGAAGCTAAAAGAGCCTAGCTTTAACAACAGCATTTATCTATTTATCAAAAGGAAAAGAGCTGCCGCCGGTCATTCTCAGGTTCTTCACAGAGGTTTTGTTTGTTTGTTTTTTAAATAGATTTTTAAAGGTCTGAGTCCAGTGGGTGTCAGGTGCTCCAAAAAATCACTTCTGTTCATTTAAAGTAAGAAAAGTTAATGCAATCCATGTTTTGACACAGACCAGACAGTCTAGTAGGGTCTTCAGAAGAGCCACGGTTTTGCATTTTAAGCAGATAATTCTGTGAATTATCTGCATAAGAGTAAAATGAAATATCATGTTTGTTTGTTTTTGGATTAAACTCAAGCAGAGCATAAACAATGAAAACAGAAAGTGGACCAAAAATGGATCCCTGAGGGACCCCACCTTAAAAGTGAAGCTGGTGAGGATGGCGCATCCCCCACCCTAACTAGAACAATTCTGTCAGCTGAATAAGATTTTTAATAATTACAGAGCAATACTTTTATTTCTGACAGTGCTCAAACTGAGCAGTTAGAATATCATGCATATTGTAGATAAGGGTACTAATCTCTAAAAGGTCATTTAAAATTTTAAAAAATGCACAGACTAAAATACTTCTGTAACTCAGCTTCAATCTAATAGGAAGCTTTTAGCTTTTCGGTCTGAAGCTGATAACAGCTTTCTCCAGCACTTTAGTCAAAGTGAACTCATTAAATCACATCTCAAAAGAAGCAGCCCATTAGCAGACATTTTAGTCTTTCTGTGTGCAATTTGAAGAACATACAAAAATTTTGAACATGCCATTTCTTTTTAATAAATATTAAATTTAGTAATGCTGTCTCTACTTACAGCAATGAAAACAAGGCAAACTGCTCTGAAGGCTATTTTAGACCAGATCAGTGCAAGTGAAAATAAATGGGACAAATTTGCATGCCATCAAACCAACTCTTCTAAATGAGAAAAAGTAAAAAAAGAGCACATTTGCCTACAGTTATAGATCAAAATTAATGCCCTAGGTTTTCTTGATTTCAGTTAACAAGTTTAACAAATTAAAAACTTATGAAGACTCTAGTTTAAGTTCAGTTAATGCAGATTTTTAACACAGCACTTCAACTTCGTGTTTTAAAATCTCTATTACAGTGGCTACATAAAATGTAATTGTTCATCTTGAAGCGAGCTGAATGTTCCCGGCAGTTTATTTAATACAAAGTTACAGCTTAATATACAGAATTGATGGTGGCTTTGAAGGAACATTCAGGAGCTCCCCTAAATATTGCACTTAATTTGCTGCTCCTTCCTCAGTGGCCCACCCTGGCAAGACTGTGCTATATTGGTAATAATGTAGTAAGGCTGCAGAAAAGGTAATGCTAACCCATGAACAGTGCATAGAGACATGGAGACAACATAGAGACAGGCAACAGGTCACACTCCTACATGAAATAAAACTGGAAGTTCTGTTGTTGGTGTGCCACCCCAATATTTTTAGTGGCCCCCATATGGCCATGGTATGAAAAAAGTCTGGAGGCGCCCCTGCTTGTCAGGATAGATAAGTGTGAACATGGACGTCTGTCCATTCACAGTGGCCAAATTTACATCCCTTAAGACTATAACCATGGTAAATACACAGAGCACCCCTTTGCCTGTATTTAGAGCCTTACAGAGCTGTTAGCAGGTTCATTTAATGGTAACAATGAATACTTAAATACAATGCAAAACCCACACTACAGCTCCAGATTTTAAAACCACAGTTTATTCATCTGTCTGTGTTTGCTCATAAACAAAGCACACCAGGAAGTCGTGCTTCACACAACGCAGTATATGTTTTTTGTTTTTATTTGATAAAATCACTTACTCCAGACTTATTGGTTGTTTAAGTAGTACCACTATCTTGATTGCAATAAATGAGACATTGAATTATTTATTACAGTCCCCAAGGAATTTCAGATTATTATTGATATGCTTGTTGCCTCTGACATGCTGAACATGGCTAAATGTTTCATTTATCATCTCATTTCCTGTCTTATTTTAGCAGTGACTCATTTTTAACAGCAAAGTGACTCTTACATATTTTCTGTCAGTTTCATTTTTATGACTGCTTGCTTTGTTTCCACAATCACCTCTACTGAAGCTGCCCTTGTTGTGCAATAATATATGTGTTTAAGGACAATTTATAGAGTTAAAAAAAAAAACTCAAGCAAAAAAGCATTGGTTGAAAATGTTGGTTTGCATGAACCATTCAATATTTTAAAAGGAATGCCAGCTCTACACCAATTTAAAGCTTGTGTATGTGTGTATCAAATGACTTTGAATGTGGGATCAAAAACAGAGCAAAAAGCATAGTTAGCAAACGGATTTGAGCAGCCATTCGGCTACGGTAAATGATAAAGGGGAGACATTAGTGGAGAAAATAGCTGGCGACAAGCAAACCAGTCGTGGAAATGGCTGAAAGCAGACTCTTAAAAGCTATGTGGGGTTTTTTAAATCATAAAAGCATCCCGGTCCTATCCTTTGTTAGGTAGGTACTTTCAGCTGCCCCCTTATTTCCCATGAGGTCACCACAGCAGATGGATTGGTATATTTGATTTGACACATATTACACCAGATGCCCTTCCTCACACAACCCTGCCATTTATCCAGACTTGGAACTTAGGACACTAGGAACACATTAACTTGTGACCCCCTAAGGGTCGACATGCGGGTTCTCAAACAAGGGATGTTTTGCATATTAGACCTATGTGTTAACTACTGCAACATGGAGCCACTGGACCGTAGCCTTTAGTTCGTGTACCACAGACCTCTTAACAATCTGGGTTTGTTTTGACTTTGAAATAGCTCACACAGTCACTATATTCAAACCCAGTAATGGCATAATTCCTCTGAAGTTGTGAAGATAAATCTAATACATCAAATGTGTCTCTAAGGGTCTCCTTTGAATTCAGTCCTTGAACTCTTATTTGATTGATCTGATTGGCTGATCTTACGTAGAAGCAACCAAGCAAATGTAAAACTTGACATGCTAATCCTCTCTTAGCTATGTGCTTAGCTATCAAACTGTTTCAACTACCCAGCTCATATATCAGCTTGTTTGTTTGTTTCATTTACGATGAGCTTCTCCTTTTAGCTGTTCCCTTCTTTCTACAGCAGTTCATCTCAGCCTATCCCTGGGATCCACCTCTCTCACATTAATATCCTCCTTCTCTACATCCATGAATCTTCTCTGTGGTATTCCTCTTTTCCTCCTGTCTGGAAGCTCCATATCCAATATCCTCTGTCCAGCATATCCACCATCCATCCTCTGTACCTCTGAGCCTGCTAGCCCTTCACCTCAGCTACGTTTTTGGTCTCTACCAGGTCTTGAGGGAATTTTTTTTCTCTTTAATTGCCGACTGCCTAGCTAAAGGCTAATCACCATTTAACCAAGCCTCTGCATGCCCTCCTTCAGTACATCAGTACATCCACGACTGGTCTCTGTCTGCATTTAAAAACTATAAATCAACTGATTCAGTTCTTATATATCCCAGTTCACTCCGTTAGCATAAATGTCAATCATACAGTATAACCTTATTGTTCTTACAGCTTTACAGAATGGCATAAAATAATGAGAAAAAATCATTTCCTGTTTAAAGAAATATAAATGAATTTTTTGTGTCTGCTGTTATTGTCAGGATCCATATGGCTCCAGTAATCCTAACAGGCAAGCTGGGTATAGGGTGAGATGCTAAACTAAAGGCAAAGAAGGACAATATCACTGTCTTTTGTGCTCCACTCACAACTGCTTAATAGGCTCATTGCTTTCAACGCCCAGCAATAATTGAGGCTGACTCAGACAAGCATATGTTTCAGAAGTTTTCAAAAAGACTTCTGTGATAAGGAGAATTATCTGAAACAATAAAAGCGAGGATGACAAAAATAACATCTTGAAAAAGCCCTTTCAGTTAACTGTGCAAACTCATGAAAATGTTTTACTTCTCTTCACACAGAGACAATGCAAATGTGACATTTCGTAGTTTTTTTTTGTCTTTTTTTTTTTCAGAAACATAATAACAGGCCTCTATAGAGGCATGCAGCAGCACAGTCAGTAGCTCCAAACAGCACACTGTGCATCAGCCTCCCATGGACCTGGCGGTCCCTTAAACACTGTTTGTCTGCACTGTACCTACAGATTAACAGCGAAAATCATGCCTGGCTTACTTCTGCCCACTGCGTTCTGGGAACAAATAGGCTGAGCTATGTCAGCCTATTATGATTTAGTCCGTTTCATAACGCAGTGTTGACAGTTAGTGCAAAATACCCCGTTTGGAAAACAGATGGGATTTTATTGCTGTGTGCACATAACATAAATGGATGCAAATATAGCTTTTCCCACATCAACAGTCAGCCAGAAAAGAGCCGCAAAAAAGAGTCGTCACTGTGTGAACGCAGCATGAGACGGAAGTGGGTGTCACAGTGTACAACAAAACGCTGAGAAGTAGGTGTTGAGCTCAGAAGGGAAAGAAGAAAAAGTGATAATGTTTTTTTTTTCTCAGCTTGAACCCAGATGTCCAGCACATTCGGATCCCTTATCTTATTTACACCATTTCTCAATCCTCAAAGTCACCTTTTGATTTCTAATCCTTGGTTTTCCTCTAAGCTTCTGTAGTCTTAACATTTTATTTCTGCTTTTTCCATAAATTCATCTCTTTTTTTGACCTTTACCTTTTCAACCTTTCCTTTGTTTGTCCTTTGTCAATTTGACTTTAACTCGTCCTTTCCGAAGACCTTTCAACTTTTGTCTCCTTTGATTAAATTAAACGATGGATCCTTTGAGGTTTTGCCCGGTGATTCCGCAGTTTATGAATAACACATTAGCATAGAGATACGGGAACACGGAGACTTGATATTGCTTGACAAGACTCCATTCAGGGCAATATTCAAAGACCCGAGGGAAATGCACCTGATTTGTGGGATCCTTCTGGTTAAGCTAACAATTATGATGTCTATCTAACTACAAAGGAGTCCAAACAGACTGAAATGATCTAATAAAATGATAAATGTCACACAGTTTGTGTTTCAGTGGTTTTCTATCTAAGTGAGACTCATACAATATTGTTAAAGTGCTGAGAGTTATAAACAAGAACTGCCTGAGGCGTGCAATGCTCTCATTTCTGTTCTGTCCAGTTTCGTTTCTGTTAGGTGAGGCTGTGTGCAGACAGGAATAGGACCCAAGGTGCAGACTCCGGAGACAGTCGTGAACTCAAAAAGGCTTTAATTAGGTACTCAAAAATATAACATAACTAAAAAACCTCAAAACAAACTTAAACTGGAGGAATGACAGAACACACAGCTAGGAAAACGGTAGATCACGACACAGACACAGAGAAACACTGGGCTTAAATACACAGAGGGAGCAATCAAGGAATGGGTAACAGGAGGGAAACACAGCTGGGGCAAATCAGGCCTAACGAGACAAGGGGAAGCAAAACCAGACACATTAACATCAGACATGGACTTTCAAAGTAAAACAGGAAACACATAACACAGACTGAACAAAGACACAGACTCGCACGCACTGCAACAGAGGGAACAGAGACGTGGGACCAGGGCAGACACAGACACTGACTGGACATGGGGATATAGCCACTAAGGACACACAGAGACGCGAACTAGACAAGGGGATACAGCTGACAGGGGAGACAGAGCAGCTAGAGAAGACAGAGACATAAACTATAAGACAGAACTCAAAGAAACCAAAGACTAGAAAGTATAAATAATATAATAAACTCAAAACCCCTGGGTCAACGACCCAGGCATCCTAACAGTACCCCCCCCCCCCCTTAAGGGCTGGCTTCCAGACAGCCCAAACCAAAGCATCAAAACAAAAAAAACCCAAAAAAAAAAAAAAAAAAAACCCAACCCAACCAGGGTGGGCGGCGGGGGAAACAGGATGGAGGGCTCGAAACAAACCAAACAAGGAGCCAGAAACAAAAAAAAAAAAAAAAAAAAAAAAAAAAAAAAACACAACAAACAACGGAGCCTGGAAAGCAACAGAACAAAACACAGGAACAAAGTCCAAAACAACAGCACCAAGGCCCAGGCATAGTCCAAAAGCAAACAAACAAAAGAGCTCACGAAAGGCGCAGAGGCCCAGGCAATAGTCTCAAAAAAGTTCAGGGGGCCGGCCCGGAGGCTAACGGCACAACAGTCCAAACCCGGGCAGGTCAGGGGGGCGGACCGGAGGCTGATGGTCCAAGAGCCCAGAAAACAGGTCAGGAGGCCGGCCGGGCGGGAGGCAACGGTGGCGACGGAGCAGATCAGGAGGCCGGCCGGGCGGGAGGCACCGACGGCGACGTAGTTCAGGGGGCCGTCCATGACGGCAATGACGTTCAGTCATCGGCCGGACAGGACGAGCAGGACGAGCAGGCCGGACAGGACGAGCAGGACGAGCAGGACGTGCAGGCCGGACAAGATGTGCAGGAACAGACAGCATGGAGACCTCAGGAGCGGACGAAGCTGAACACTCGGAGGCCGGACCAGGCGGAGCTGCAGAGGCTGAGGCCGGACCAGGCGGAGCTGCAGAGGCTGAGGCCGGACCAGGCGGAGCTGCAGACTCGGGGGCCGGACCAGGCGGAGCTGCAGACTCGGGGGCCGGACCAGGCGGAGCTGCAGATGCAGGACCAGACCGAACTGCAGACTCGGAGGCCGGACCAGGCGGTGGAGCCGGTGGTGGCTGAACGGCCTCGCCAGAACCATCAGCAGACACTGGGACGTGCTGGCTGGGTCCTCCCGGACCCCCAGCTGACAAGGCAAGAGGCTGAACGGGCCCCCCCTCGGACCCTCCAGGGGAAACAGGTGGCTGAACGGGCCCCCCCTCGGACCCTCCAGGGGAAACAGGTGGCTGAACGGGCCCCCCCTCGGACCCTCCAGCGGGGACGGGTGGCTGAACGGGCCCCCCCTCGGACCCTCCAGCGGGGACGGGTGGCTGAACGGGCCCCCCCTCGGATCCTCCAGCAGGAAGAGACGGCTGAAGCGGTTCCTCGGACCCTCCAGCGGAGACAGGAGGCTGAACGGGCCCCTCGGACCCTCCAGCGGAGACAGGAGGCTGAACGGGCCCCTCGGACCCTCCAGCAGGAAGAGACGGCTGAACGGGCCCCTCGGACCCTCCAGCGGAGACAGACGGCTGAACGGGCCCCTCGGACCCTCCAGCAGGAAGAGACGGCTGAACGGGCCCCTCGGACCCTCCAGCGGAGACAGATGGCTGAAGCGGTTCCTCGGACCCTCCAGCGGAGACAGACGGCTGAACGGGCCCCCCCTCGGACCCTCCAGCGGGGACAGATGGCTGAAGCGGTTCCTCGGACCCTCCAGCGGAGACAGACGGCTGAACGGGCCCCCCCTCGGACCCTCCAGCGGGGACGGGTGGCTGAACGGGCCCCCCCTCGGACCCTCCAGCGGGGACGGGTGGCTGAACGGGCCCCCCCTCGGATCCTCCAGCAGGAAGAGACGGCTGAAGCGGTTCCTCGGACCCTCCAGCGGAGACAGGAGGCTGAACGGGCCCCTCGGACCCTCCAGCAGGAAGAGACGGCTGAACGGGCCCCTCGGACCCTCCAGCGGAGACAGACGGCTGAACGGGCCCCTCGGACCCTCCAGCGGAGACAGACGGCTGAGCAGCTAAGTGACCCCGTGGCTGAGCAGCTGATGCAAAAAATATAGCCCCAGAATAAATAGTCCCATGGCCCGAAGAAAAAGAAAAAGTGTCCCTTTTGCTCACCACAGCCGGTTGTTTTGACATCCCGGGGTCAAGCTGTGGGGTGACACGCCGGTGGTGCGGCCGCCGCTTCCTCCTCGGTGATGGCTCCAATGGGCCGGGCAACTCCAAGTCCGGCGGGCTGGGCAGCACATCTTTCTCCGAGTTGGGTAGGTGAGCGGTAGCAACAGGGGGATGCAGATCAAGCTCATTAAGGAAAAACTCCTGTATGAGTGGGTGAAGTGAGTCCAAAAGCCAGGGGAGACCAGAAACCAGTCGCTGTAGCCGGTTCGCTACAGCACGCTGAAATTCCTCCCCAGAATGATTCAGCCACAGGTCACATAATTTATCCACTGAATAAATTATATCCTCCCTGAGCTCTTCAGACGGGGCGAGTGCTGCTGGGTCCATGTACTGGTCGCGATCTTCTGTTAGGTGAGGCTGTGTGCAGACAGGAATAGGACCCAAGGTGCAGACTCCGGAGACAGTCGTGAACTCAAAAAGGCTTTAATTAGGTACTCAAAAATATAACATAACTAAAAAAAAACCTCAAAACAAACTTAAACTGGAGGAATGACAGAACACACAGCTAGGAAAACAGTAGATCGCAACACGGACACAGAGAAACACTGGGCTTAAATACACAGAGGGAGCAATCAAGGAATGGGTAACAGGAGGGAAACACAGCTGGGGCAAATCAGGCCTAACGAGACAAGGGGAAGCAAAACCAGACACATTAACATCAGACATGGACTTTCAAAGTAAAACAGGAAACACATAACACAGACTGAACAAAGACACAGACTCGCACGCACTGCAACAGAGGGAACAGAGACATGGGACCAGGGCAGACACAGACACTGACTGGACATGGGGATATAGCCACTAAGGACACACAGAGACGCGAACTAGACAAGGGGATACAGCTGACAGGGGAGACAGAGCAGCTAGAGAAGACAGAGACATAAACTATAAGACAGAACTCAAAGAAACCAAAGACTAGAAAGTATAAATAATATAATAAACTCAAAACCCCTGGGTCAACGACCCAGGCATCCTAACAGTTTCAGTGGCTCGCTACATAAGAAGGCAGCAGTAGAAGTTCTTCTTTTCATGGTTCATGTTATGCAAATCAAGAATAAATGCTCACCCTCAAGCCTGAATTATGCAAAGCTGTAGAATTTCATGTCAAACAACAACCATCTCATTATAGTTCACCTTTCTCTTGCCCTCTATTAGATTTCACATGCTTCGTTTCTCGCTGTTTTCATCTCTTTCCTACTCTACATCATTTTCATGGAGCTATTTCATCTTTACATTGCCTTCCCCTCAATTACTTTCTCTTATTCCTTTGTTACCACACTTACTGCATGCTCCATCTTTTCACCCCGGACAACCAAAATCTAATCTTGAGCTTCATCCCTTCTTGTCCTCCTTCCATTATTTAGGTCTGGTGGCCACAATAAAGGAACACATCACCAAGCCGACGGCAATGGCCCAGGGGCGAGTTGCGCACCTGATTGAATGGAAGGGTTGGGGTGGATGCGGTGAAGCCAGGGGAGGCGGAGGTGGATGGAGCGGGGCCTGGGGTAGAGGAGGCGGCGCCTGGGGGGGCATGGAGGCCGAGCTGCAGGAAGACGAACAGCTTTATTCTCAAATGACGGACGAGTTCAAAGAAGCTCGCTTCGCTGCAGGTGAGGCAGACGGATGAGTTTCATAGGAGGAAAAACAAGATGTTTTCTGTGGAGATAAAACGATGCTGTGATCCCTCCCAACATTGTTTTTGTGTGATTGGTTTGTGCCGAGGGAGCATCTACAAAAATCAATAACCTTTAGAACGTCTGATGACGGTGACTCAAACCTCGGGCACTTATTGAATTTCCCTCTTTTCTTTTTTTTTGTCTTGTGGTGCTTTAAGAAAAACAACTGATCGACTTCTGAGAAGCGCAGCACGAAATGTGTTTGTTTGGCTTGTGTCTCGCAGGTGTTGCGGAGCAGTTTGCCCTGGCTGAGGCAGCCATGAACGTGTGGTCCATGAGCGACAACACAGAGCAGCCGTCCACCAGCTTACAAGGTTGGTGTCTCCTTTATCGGCATTTCATTTTTGTTTTTCATGCTGCGAACGTGGCCGATCCATTGTGTCTGAATACAAATGAACCAAATGCATTCATTTCTTTTATAACGGTCTCCGTCTGGGTTTGATTAATTATTATCCCAAAGTCATAATTTTACCTTCAAGTCGTTGCTTTAATATAGACAATGGATTTTATTTGCAGACAGACATAAAAGATAAAAGAATGAATTTGTCTTTCACAACATACCTGATTTATAGCTGCATAGTGATGTAAGCTGCTCTGTTGTCTTCTTTATTTTGTTACTGCTGCTTTGGCATGGAGATTAATCTGTCCTCTATTAAATAAGAGCCATGAAAGAATCCAACTGACTGACAGTTACTTTACTTGACATCAAACGTCATCAGTGTGTCAGGATTTATTTTGTCTAGTAGTGGTAGAGATCTCAGAGGAACTGTTTATGCATGGTATTGGTTTTGTTGATATCTCACGTGTTGTTGTTCAGCCGAGGTTGTATTTATGTAGTTTGGATTATTTTTTGTGATGTTCTTACACATAAAACCTTAGAACAAAAAGAGGACGTGCTTTCTGTTTAGCATGACTCTTTGTCTTTTTTCTGTTAGCTGTTTTGTAAGGAAATAAAAAAAAAACTTACTGCCTAAAATTCCAACTTAAAGGAAACTTCACCAACTGAAACGTCTCCTAATTGTCACAGTATGGAGTCATGCTTTGTTCCAGTTAGTTTCTGGTTACATTTTGGTGATTTCTAGGTCTTAGGTTTCAAAGATTCAAGATTCAAAGTGTTTATTGTCATGTGTACAGAAGAAAGAGCATTTCTCTGTGCAATGAAATTCTTCCTTTGCTGTCCATACACAAATGCCAAATTAGGTAGGGTCGAAGGAACGAGATAAATAAGGATAAGAATAAGACAAGGTATTAAGATAAATAAGGTTAAAAAAATAGTGAAAGATAAATCAGTACAAAATAAGTAATTGAAGACAAGTGAGGTATGGAGTTGTTAATGTAAAAGGATGTACAAAGGAGCTTAATGTGAACGATGAACTTAGTGTGCAAATTGTTCTGATGTGCAAATTGCGGTTGAGGTAGTTTAGCTGTTCAGGAGTCTGACAGCAGTGGGGAAGAAGGAGTTGTTGAGTCGAGGTGTTCTGGATTTCACACTTCTAAACAGTCCGTGCGAACAGTCCGTGTTGAGGGGTGTGTGGGGTCTCTAAGGATGGAGGCAGCTCTCCTCTGGACTCTGTGATGGTAGATGCTCTGCAGAGAGGGCAGCGGGGTCCTGGTGATCTTCTCTGCAGTTCTTGGCCGACATCTCAAATTTCCTCAGCCTTTCCTTAGGTTTGTTCCCGTGCCTCCCACGTTTAGAGTGTAATGATTCAGTGTAGGTTTGGTTCTGTCTTCATGTTCATTCATCTGTTTCCCGGTCACATCTTTTGCTCCCTCTCTTCCTTATGTTCCGTCAATCTGCGTCTCAGTGTGAGTCTCTGGTTTCCTGTTTTATGGTGATAGTTCTGTGTGAGTGTATTTTGTTTTGCTTCCTCCCTGACTCGTCATGTCTGATTAGGTTCAGCTGTGTCTTCCTTCTGTTGTGTATTCTCTGGTTACCCTTTGTGTATATAGTGTGTGTCTTCTGCTTTGTTCCCCGTCAGTTTGTCTGTTAACTTTCCCATATCTCCCCGTGTTCCAAGTTCCTCATGTCTCAGGTATTCATGTGTTCCTGGTGTTCCTGGTTTTCGTGTATTTGGTTTTCCCACTTTAGGATTTTGTGATTAGTTTCTCATTCATCTGGTTTTTCATGTCTGGTTCCTGTTCTGTTTTTCAGCTTCAATAAAAGTTATGTCTTTTGTTATAATCCAGTTCAATTTCCACATTCCATGTAAAGACCTTCTTAAACAATCACAGCAACCTGTGATGACTCACTTGTTTGTGAAATCCAGATACTTTTTTTCCTTTTGTTTTTACAAAGCTACCATCTGACTGATACTGATACCCCTCCACAGCAGCACAGAGCCACTACCTGTCTCAGTTCCTGCTTGATGGTGGAAGCGTTGGCGTCCCTCAGCATCTGTACAGCATTCACACCCAGGTGTATGGCAACAACACTGCAGTCAACCTGATCCCCCCTCCACCACCACCAATCAGCTCCGCTTCCCTGATGTCCAACGCCCAGGACAGAGATCATCCTATTCAGGACAGAAGCACTGTGATTGCAGAAGCCGCTGTCCGCCACGTAGACAGCAGCTCCTTATCCGAGGACGATGTTTTTTACAACTAGGCTGTAAAAAAAGAAGTCTTGATGGCAATCTCTAAAATGAGCCTCGGTGTAAGGAGTCTCAACCACCAGCATCGAGCGAGAGGAGAAGTAAAGGCAGACATTTAAGAGGCGACTCTGTAAATGGCTTTTCTGAAAAGGTTCAGAAGACTCCGGATAGTATTTTCTTGAGAGCTAAGGCATATAGTTTTGTGAATGTACATAGTTCAACTGTGACATTAAAAAAAACATTTTTTATTCCATGTACATGAAGTAGTTATATAGAGCTGAACAGTCAAATGAAATATGCTGTAAATACCTTGTTATAAAGTATGTTTTAATATATGTGATGAACAAGGCTGTCTTGTTTGTGTCGTGGTCTCTTTTCTTCTAACAGGTGAACTGAAGGAAAAGGTTTCGCTTATAAATTAAGGATTTCTCGTGTGAATAGAGAGGTGACGTAAGCACACATCCAATTATCCGAGTTTCAGCCGTGATTAGCCATAATTCACACTTTCCTGTCTGCGAGCTGAGAGCAGATGCAGGGAGCGGTGAGAGACGAGGAGAGCGTAGAAAAAACCGAGTGAGAAGAACACAGAATATACTGTGCAGCCGGTGTGTGTTTGAGAGGGAGAGAAGGGAGAGGAGAAAGGTGGTGTTGCTGTTTCCTGTCATGATGTTCTTTTAGCACAAGCTTACACAAAGTGAAGCTTTGCCGCGCGGCGTGCTGTGGCTATTCTGTTACCTCAGTGGCTGTGCACGGCTAGTGTGATCGCATCCATCAACAAAGTCTTTAAGGAGTTTATTTATTACTGCAGTGCAGCAGCATCTAAAGTTAAATGTGACGCAGCTGAATGAAAGGTCACAAGTGTATGTTAGCAAGAGAAAAGTAAACAGAGGCTGTTTTTCAAAAGAGGGCCTCGGTCTAACAGTAGGACAAGGATAAAAAAAATAAGTCCGAGATGGCAGCATCCTGCAAAAGAAGAAGAGCGACTCCTCTGGGAGCTTATGTTTGCGACTGTGGCTGCTTTCGTTCATCGCAATCAGATTACCCATGTGCTAACTTGAAATGAATGGACAGCAAAATTGTTGGCTTGGGTTGATGATTTGGAATTGAATGCATGAGCAACTGAAAGGCTTCCAAGGGGGTTTTGGAAGTGGAGCCACTCAGACTCAGATCACAACAGAATTTAATGCACCAGTGGCCTGCAATTACCACTTGCGGCCACAGAGGCTCCTGAAAGCCAAAAAGTAATTTATTGCTTCAAAGAATTTCTTAAAGGATGACTCCAGTTTATTCATGTTTGCCGCTGGAGCTTGTTATTTTCTGCCCTTGTTCTCAACAATTACTTACATAGTTATTACACTGTCAGCATAACTGAAGAATGCCAGTGTCTTTTCCTTGTGGTAACTCTAGGAAGGATGTCCAAGTCACGAACTGTTACATTCAACACATAGCAGCTATAATTTTAAATTCAGGGGGCCTTCAGTGGGCAACAAGTTTATAAGATTCAGTCAAAATGTGTGAATAGGTTCGTGAAATTTAGGCACCTTACCTTGTTTGAATTTGGTGGATTTCCAGTTTCCTGTTTGTTGATCACTCCCTTGAAGTCTAGTTATGACCACCTCCACTGTGCACTCAACAATTTCTCCTCAGACCTCAAATTTGTGCAGAGGAAAAGTGAAGTTATGTTTCAAATTGACCTGAATTTCACACGGAGATGGTGATGAGAGAGCAGAGCAATTTTCTGCAGTTTTAGTGGAAAAGTCACTGTTCACAAGCCCAAGGGCTTCGTGTTAGGCTGTCAGTGCAGAGTTGTAATATAACAGCCCAAAGAGGCTGAGGGAAAAAATTCAGCAGGAACGATCTGAACCTTGAGGTGTGGCAGCGTAATATATGGCACATGCGCAATGAAAAGGTCTTTTGGTCACATGAGCATAGAGGTCTGGCTCACATAAGTACAGATGTTCAGAACAGGACTTCTACTGAAAGGTTTAAAAATAGCAGCCATGCTGAAAACAGCCCAGGGGCTTACAGGAAGACCTTGAACCAAATTTAAATCAGGACAAGCTTTTTGATTTTACAACCCCAAGTCTGAAACTTCTGAACTTTCAAAATTATCTCTCATAGATACAAGTCACAGGAGAAATCATAGGTCAGTGTACCAAAGTAGTGCTGTGTGATACTGAAATGTTGGTATCGATTACTAATACCAACACCAATATCACTACTTTGAACTTATAAATGCAGCTTATGAGTTGAAGCATCGATTTGCAAATTCTGAACACATTTTAACAAATTAACACAATAAAACACAGCTTTCAGCTTTTCATCAGAATCCAAAATGGTAAATGGTAAAAGGCCTGTATTTGTATAGTGGTTTACTAGTCCCTAAGGACCCCAAAGCGCTTTACACGCTCAGTCATCCAGCCATTCACACACACGTGATGACAAGCTACATTGTAGCCACAGCCAGCCTGGGGCGCACTGACAGAGGCTGCCGGACACTGGAACCACCAGTAGGCAACGGGTGAAGTGTCTTGCCCAAGGACACAACGACCGAGACTGTCCAAGCCGGGGCTCGAACCGGCAACCTTCCAATTACAGGACGAACTGCCAACTCTTGAGCCAAGACTTTATTTATCCCCAAGGGGCAATTATGTATTTTGAAACTTTTTTTGGAGATCTGAAATGTAAATGTGCCCATCTGGAAAGCACTTTGGATTAGCTTCTGTTGTTTAAATGTGCTGTGGGCTGTAAATAAAACAGACGTGACTGTCAAAGGTTCAGACATTTTTCATAGTGCATGTTTTGTTTAACACAATTCATTGGGCTACACACTGAACTTGGAGGATAGAAACAAAGTATCTTATCATATATTGGATTGATCCGCCCAGTTCTTTACCAAAGATACACTACACTGATCCCTTAAAAAATGCCATAAGCAAAAAATAAAAACAAAAACATTTGGGTGTATTTTCAAGGAAGCCTCATCTTGCAAAAAGACCCCCCCCCCCCCTCCAAAGGGGGGGGGGGGGGGTTATTATTTAAGATGCATGGTCACATAACTTTCAGTTGCGCCCCACAGGACCTAATATATACTGAACAGAGACTGACTGTTATTACTTGTATACATTTTAAAACTGTTTTTCTTCTTATTAGCACTGGTTAATATTCTTTGTGCTTACAATTTTACTGTGAGACAAAGTGCAAAGCAGTAAATGAGACTGTGTGCTATCTGCTTAATGGACGAGATCCTTCTAATTACAAAAATAAAAATGAAAGATAATAGGCTCTGATAAATGTTTTTCACAGGAGTTTGCAGGTGATAACAGTATAGTTTGGTGTGCAAATATTGTTAGAGAAATTACATCATTATTAAACACGTTGAGCTAATCAGGCAGAGACGGATACATGTTTATTTAAAATACATTTTGATAGGATGTGCTGACGTGATGATGTCGCTGTGATGTCGCTCAGATTTCTTTGGCCAAGTCCTCTAATATCCTCTTCATCTGGAGGAGAAAAGGGAGAAGGAGGAAGAGATGGAGGTAAGGAACAAATGAGACTGCTTTGAATCCATAAGTAGCTATTTTCTCCCAGCGCCCTGCATAATTTTAACAAATCCATACAAGGACGTGGTCTCGTTTGCACAAAGTAAAGCTCATTTGAGGAACATGGGAATGTGACAAAAACGTGCATGTTGAAGGTAACATCTGTGCATGGGTGAAAGTACACAAAAACACTCCCTACCTCTGGCCACGTGATAAGCCCGACCAGCTTTCCTTCGTCTGCAACAAACAAGGTTTGGGATCCGAGTAAACTCAGTATACTGTGGGCCTGAGAACACGCAGAGGAAAAAAGGGTTAATGGAAGCAATTTCTCAGATGAGATCATAAATATTCATCTGATGTCCTGGAAACTGCAGGGTTTTTGTTGTTGTCGCTGTTTTGTTTCTTCCCCGCTGTTTTGTCAGATACGTTGCAAAGAAGACTTTTTTTTTTAATTATATGCCCTGTGGATGAGACTGTCTTTATCTTCACATATTTAAGTAACTGAGTGTTTAGAGTGTTTTTCAGCCATCTGTTGAATCTAATTTTAATTTGCTCTCATTTGGCTTCATTTTTTGTCTCTTCCAATTTAACGAGAGAAATATCTTGCTCTTTATGTGCTAGGGTAATGTAATCCAATAGTATCTGTCCACTATCATTTGTTAAGCAGTGTAGTGGGGGTTATTATTTCTGAGAACAGCTGCCTTCTTATTTAAAAAAAAAAAAGTCTAGCAAGTCCCCCAAAATAATTGCATATTGTTGATCAGAAACACAAGGATTTGGGTTCGCTGTGTGCAATTCAAACATCTACTTCACTCTAATTGGCTACAAAGCTTTTTGTTTGAGTGTGCAGCGAGAGAGGGAGAGAGAGAGAGCACCAGTTAACAGGGCTTTTAACTGTTGGCACTTGGTTGCTGGTTGTTTGATTGGTTTGTTTGCTGTGGGTATAAAAATATTTTGCAGGAAAAAAGATGGTGACAGCAACAAGGAGCAGGCAATGCCAGAAGGTGGAGGAAGTGTAGTCTCCTGTTGCTGTAGCAGCCGATGAGTCAGTGAAGCACACGTGCCACAGCCTCTGCTACAACTTAAGGTTTTGTGAGGAAGGGAAGAGGATGCTTTTGCAACCCAGCAAGATAAACCCTCTGCGCAAGCTGCAAGTTCACCTGCCAGAGACAAACCTGAGCTCACAAAAGAGATTCATGATCTCATGAGTTTTGCTCCTTGCTTGAATAAAAGTGTTGTGCATTAAAAAAAAAGGTTTATTGTATTTATATTTGAAGCCAAATGAGAGCAAATTAAAATTAGATTCAACAGATGGCTGAAAAAAAAAGTGAGATTTTCTGGCATTCTGACTGCATTCTTTTTAGGAGAACAACAGCAGAGAGAACAGGTGGAGAGAGATGAAGAGTGTGGCAGATGGTTGAGGCACTCTAAGAGCTAGTGGAGAGGTTCAGATAGACAGAGATAAAGAGTTAACACAGTTCAGTTTATCCATTCAGAAAATTTGCTCATTACTTAAGAGAAGCAGGAGATGTGAGACCAGATAGGTCCATTTTCAGAGACAGACTGCATCAGTGTTTTACTCATATCTAAATATTTCAAAACTAAGCTAGCTCCAGTTGCTTTTATTTTCAATTTCAGTCTGTGCATAAATGGAATAAAACAGTGAATAAAACAGCTCATTAGTTATTAGCTGTTTCCAACTGATTACGCTATGCTCTGCTAACTGCCTCCCGGTTTGTGCTTTGGAAAGTGTGCATCATCCTCCAGTTCTCAGAAAGTGATAAACAGGATTTCTTGCAATTGTTGGGCCAACTGTTGCTTTAAATCAATGACTGGTAACGCTGCCAGTTCCATTTAACAAAGAGCCCCTACCTCCTGAACAGTGTTGTGAGGTGATATCACGATGGAGGTTTGGTAAATGCAGCATCCTTCATCCAGATGTTTCTCCGGACTCTGCACACACACATGGTTTTCGATTGCTCATAAACATGAATCAGTAATTTGGAGTAAAATGCAACTGAAATATACAAAATCAAATGTTTATTTATTCAAATTATAATTGGTTAAGAAAAATATTCATGGTATAAACTCAAGTCAAGTAAATGCCTTGATTGGTTTTATATTGTACTTGCATAACAACACTAGAAACTAGAAATTTTAATGTAAGTTTGTAATTACAATACAGTCAACATTTTGGGCAGACATTGTTTTGGAGTTTCACAGCTAAGCACGACCTGGAATTAATACCAGTAGGTTCCATTTTCTTGAAAAACTGATTTCCTACTTTTAACAGTTTATTGTAATCCTCTAAAAAAATAAAATAAAATAAAGTATTTTTCTGTGAATAGAAAATCCTTTAAAGTGGATGTGAGTTGTCATGAAATGAGCTCTTCCATCAGTTCGCAGTCCTGCCAGCACATCCTACTTCAATCATCTTTTTTTTCCAGCTGTTTCACATTCAGTCAATGTCAAATGGATTGCACGGACACGCTCTTCTTTTTAAACGGCTGCTTTTAAAAAAAAAAAAACCTCAGTGAACTCTCTGTCTCCATTCAGCCTTTTCACCTCAGTCTTCCAGCGACGCAGGAACGTCAGCAGCTCTGATCGCAGGACAAACCCCAGCAAAATCTGTGACTCTTCAATAAAACAGAGGAGAGAAAAATCAATTTTCTTTGCCACAGTCGGTGCTGCAGTTTAAAGTGCGCGCAGCTCTCTAGCGGCTTTGAGTCATCTGTTCCAAACACAAAAATTTATCCGTGCAACTGCTGCCGAAAGGCTCAGCTGCCCAATTGATTATTTTCTCATAATTGTCACCTTCTCGGGGAAGCACTTTTATGAAGCTGTACTGCTGCAGCCTTTAAGATGGCTACAACTTTTCATCATTTTATTTTACTTTCAGTTGATCTTTGTGATGTCATACCTGTGCGTGCGCTTTAGACCAGCATGTATGTAAAATTTAAAAGCAATAAAATGAAGAAGAGATAATATAGGCAGACTATTGGAGTGAATTATGATCAAATACATTTGTCCGCTCACCGTAGGAGTCTACCACAGGGATTTGCATTTCAGTGCTGGTTCTGACAGCTTGCTCAGCCTCCACTGGCCCAGCTGCTTTCTGAAGCAGCACCGATTTCACCGCAACCTGTCCGACTGGTGTGGATGGAAGCCTGCAAGAGAGATGAATCGTGTCACACCTGGAGAAAAAGCAGCAGTGCTTAAATTAAATGATCAATTCTGAAATTGCATAATAGCGGCTGCCAAATGATAAACAGGAACGCATAAAGGAGAACTGCAATGCTCTGCTTTTACTGATGAATTTGGATCACTTCCACCCCTCATACTCAGGAAGCATGTTGTATAAGAGCTGGTTGGAAGTCAGACAGTACAGCTGCTGCTGTCAGGGCAGTGATATAGAAGACCTTTTGTTATTCCAACAACACTTCATCTGACAGACATAGGCTGATCCATGCGTGGTCTGAACTTACCAAAGTGGTGTCATGATATCTGTTAGTCCTGTGTGATACTGTCGATTTCGGTATCGATCTGATTATTAGTTAACACGACAAAATACACTTTTCAGCCTTTATTTATTTTGAAACTGGGTTTCTGGCACTTTGGGTCAACTTCTGCTGTTTAAACGTGCTATAGGTTATAAATAAAATATATCTGAAAGTGTGACAGCATTAAGCATGAGAAAGCATTAGCCCTCTCAAGGCAGGCGTTGCCAATTTGCAACACTTAAAAACTAACAACCTGATTACGCCACATACATATTTTATGAGTTTTTTTTTACTCAGAAGTACCACTGCAGGACTTGGTTGTGCATTAGCAACTAAAAACTTAATTTGAGCCTGAGGGTTAAGGGCTGATATCCTGTGTGGGTGGCAAACAGATGATGATCCAAGTATAGACACATAAATCTCTGTTACATCTGAGTTCATTTGGATTTTCATTCTAATTACAGTTCTAAGCAGATATATGATTACTGACATTCATAGCCTCTGTGCCCAGTTTCCAGATATTGTCAGTGTGGGTTGTCATGATGAGTTTCTGTTGGGTTTTTTGTGGCTGACTTGGTTAAAAGATTAAATTCATTGTTGTGAGTGTTTTGATTCTGATGGTCGCCTGTGCTCCTGGGAATCGCCTGGTAATCAGTTGTAGGCGAGACAGGTTTGTTGATTGTTGATTGGTTAAAACGTTTTGATGCATTCTCAATCATCCAGGAAAGTAAATCTCCAAAAATTGATTCTGTTCATCTGGACGTAGCGTTTTGTGGGAGAAACGTTTCGTCACTCATCCAAGTGACTTCTTCAGTCTCAGCTGACTGCAGGTTTCCCCAAATCTTATAAACATCCAGAACACCCTGGATTTCGTTGAGAAGGTGAGAGATGTCATTATTGAGACAGATGAAACCATGGTCTCGTACGACGTTACATCTCTCTTCACTTCCATCCCAGTCACGGAAGCGTTGGAGGTAGTCCGTAAGAGATTACAGGATGACCCCAACCTCAGCAACAGGACCACTCTCAGCATCAACCAAGTGTGTTTGCTTTTGGAACTGTGTCTTCATTCCACCTACTTCACATACAAGGGTCAGTTCTACAGGCAGAAACATGGGTGTGCCATGTGCTCCCCAGTTTCACCCATCGTGGCCAATTTGTACATGGAAGAAGTGGAAAAGAGGGCTTTGCTATCCTACCCTGGAACACCACCAAGCCATTGGTTCAGATATGTGGATGACACCTGGGTGAAAATTAAATCTTAGGATGTACTACATTTCACGGATTACATTAACTCGGTGGACCGACACATCAAATTCACCAGGGAGGATATGAAAAGTGGCAGGTTAGCCTTCTTAGACTGCGAGATTTCCATCAGTAATGGGGAACATCTAAAAGCTGACATTTACCGTAAACCTACACATATGGATCAGTATCTAAGGTTTGACTCTCATCATCCACTGGAGCACAAACTGGGTGTCATCAGGACGCTACAACACAGAGCGAACACCATCCCCACTGACACAGCGGCCAGGGAGGCAGAAGAACAGCACATCAAGAAGGCCCTGAGTAAATGTGGTTATCCCAGCTGGACGTTTGTCAAAGCTGGGAAGGCACCTAAAGAAAGCTCCAGCCGATCCAGGAGAGAAGGACAACCGCTGCCCAAGCGAAAACCTGTAGTGATCCCATATGTGTCAGGAGTATCGGAGTAGTTGAGACGCATTTTTTTCTAAACACCGGGTCTCTGTGGCTTTTAAACCCCAAAACACGCTGCGCCAAAAATTGGTCCACCCCAAGGATCGGGTCCCCCGACACAAACAGAGTAACATAGTGTACGCCTTTAAGTGCCAGGAGGAGCGCCAGGATTTATACATCGGGGAAACCAAACAACCTCTGGCGAAGCGGATGGCACAACACAGAAGAGCTACCTCGTCAGGCCAGGACTCTGCAGTCTATTTACACCTACAGGCCAGTGGACACTCTTTCAAGGATGAGGATGTACACGTATGGACAGGGAGGAACGCTGGTTTGAGCGCGGAGTCAAGGAGGCCATTTTCATGAAAAGGGAAAGACCATCTCTGAATCGAGGAGGGGGCCTAAGGGTACATCTTTCGCCATCTTACAATGCTGTGATTGCAGCCATTCCCCAACTATACTGCTGTGAAAAATGAAAGGAACTCTTTCAAAACACATCAAAAAGTCGTGCTGGATGCACTGATATGGACTGGATAATGTGCTTGGAATGAAAGTAAGGAAATTAAAATACAACCTACAGGGGACTGAATTCAAAGACATACCTAAAATCAAAGTGCAAAAATGTTGCAGCAGGCTGGCCCATTTTGCACAAATTTCATTGCAGAAACTAAAAATGGTGCTCAGTAGTTTATATGACCCCCACATGCTTGTATGCAAGCCCGACAATGTTGGCGTGTGCTCCTAATAAGACAATGTCTGGTGTCCTGGGGGATCTTCTCCCAGATCTTGTGCCAGTCCAGATTGCCTGTACTGTAGAGGTTTGAGCATCCCTCCATGAACATGATTCCCCAGACGATCGCTGATTTACCGCCAATCCGGTCATGCCGAATGAGGTTGATGGCAGCATAATTTCTCCAGATCCTTTCACGTGTGCTCAGGGTGAACCTGCTGTCATCTGTGAAAAGCACAGGATGCCAGTGGTGGACCTGCCAATTCTGGTATTCTATGGCAGTGATCATCCTGTTCTGTCAAAGGAGCAGACATCAGTCCTGCTAATGGTTTAAGGACCTTCTACGGTCCTGTCAGCTCTCCTAGGGTAACTGCCTGTCTCCTGGAACTCAATAACACCAAAGCAGCTAAAACTGATGAACAACCTGACCCGATCAACATCCCAGACGTTCAACTAACTTGATGCTGTACTCTGATTAAAAAGTCTTCCCATAATTTTTTAAGCAGTTTATATACAGCCATACATAAAAGTGTTAGTTGTATGATTATTTACACTTTGGTTGGCTTCCTTATAGTTTTATAGTTTCAGTCATGGACTGAAGTTTTGTTGAAACTTTTGATACTCGGCATAACTTCAGAGTCGGAGGATCCAAACATCAACTGATGAAATATTTCACTGTGAAACACTGTTTGAAAAACAAGCTTTGAACAGCAATGAGAAAACCTAAAATTAACTAAAACAAACTTTATATTTTATTAATATAAACTTTGTATTCAGTTTTTTTCACATTTTCACACATTTCCCCATTTCTGGCTAGAATTCAGTAATAGTGTACATTTTCATGCCTTATATATTGATATGACTTTCTTACTAATATAATGTTATTACACACACTGCTCAGCTAGATGCAAAAAACCCACAATCAGCACCAAAGTTTACAGGTTTGCAGGTTTACTACAGATTGTCAGACGGCCTTTTGTGTTTACTTACTGAGGACTTGCCTTCTTCAGAGAGGGAAGGTGTGGGAGCCTCTTGCTGATGGACAAGGCATCATAGAAAGATGGGCGTTGTCCAGAGCGTGACAGGGCGTTGGCCAGCAGAGTCGCCAGGAGGATGGGTACAGCATGCGTGAACTGACCAGTCAACTCTATAGCCACGAGAACTGGGGACAAAGTGTGTGTGACAGCGCCAGAGAAGGCCGCTGCACCTAAAGCAGACCAACCATACGATGCACTTTGAATTGTTGCTTTGTTAAATTTAATGCCACATTTCAGCAAATTTACTTAAAAACTTAAAAAGTTGAAAGGCATGATGATGATAGAAATTAACTTATTAGCTAAAACTGGGTTCAAATTGTAGCTCTAGGAAAATGTTTAGCAAAATTTGAAGTAAACTGATTAATGCAGGCAAAATTGTCCCTTTCAGACATTCAGGCAAAAGTCAATGCGAGTGTAAAATATTAGCACCAAACTACAGCTGGTCAGGTTTTTCTACCAGCAAGTGCGTAGCCTCCTGGGTTTACAGAAGCCCACTGCTGGCCTGGAGTCACTCCAGTGGAAGACAAATAAGCGGCTCCTTCCCCAATCAAACGCCCAATAGCTGCCCCTGGAAAAGAGAAACCAAAACGACCAATAAGAAAGGGTTTCTTACTTAGTAGCTTTGCCATGTTAGGAAAAAGACAGCATTTCACTCCTGCAGATGGGGGATGCAGTGAGACGGACTTGTTATATTGAAATTGAAAGTTGAAACACTCACCATAGATGAACACTGGCATGAAGTATCCAGCTGGCAGAGGCAGGGTGCAGGCGAGGACCAACATCCACATCTCAGACACAACACACAAAGACACAGAGCATCCAGAGGAGTCACATCAGGCTGTGTTTGCACTGCTCTCATTTATGCACAAATGATTCCATTATGTGCATTTGCGTTTCACATTTAAATGTAGAAATGAGAGAACTGCTCATTGGTTCCTGCTAAAGTGACTATCAGAAGCTGTTCTCAGTGTAGAAATTTTCTTTTAAACTCATTTTCTTTTTTGTGCGTTTCCAAGGTGTTCTGTCTGCTTCAAACACAAATGAGAAGAAGAGATGTGTGGACACATAATGGGACTGATTAAAACCAGTAACTGGGCTATTACTTTAATAGCTGTTAAAGGTCAAAAACCCATTCTTTCCACCCGCAGTGCTGGTATGACTGAGCATCAAGCATCACAAGACATTTCATCCTCAAAGGTTAAACAGCCTTTAGTTTGCCTATTCTATTGTGAAAATGTCAATTACTGTATTCCAATTATGGGTCGCTGTGACCCAGCAGAGAGGAACAAGAGGAGTCGCAGCCGAGTTTGGTGCCTTCTTAGGATTCCTAGACAGATAAAAAGATGATTTCATTGACCTTTGCATTCCTGTACCTTCATGAGCAGAAAGAAAACTAAAGAGAAGTAGACAGAAGTCCCTGATGAGCTCCACTCCAACAAAGGCTGCAGCTGCTCGGAGGTGTTGTGGGATTGTGAGGTCCACTGCCTGCTATCCAGGAAAGAAGTGAGGAGCTCCTTCATGGTGTACTGATTAAAAGATTAGTGATATTAGTATTACTACCTCACATTATGAAACAAAAACAGACTGATGCTAACATTGGTCCTCATTTACAAAGAGTGCGTTTGCACTGGAGCTGGGCGGATCGATCCAGATATCAACAGCAACGCCGGTGTTGGTATCGGATCGATACTTTGTTTCTATCCTTTAAGTTCAACATGTAGGAATTGTGTTAAATTATTTTCTAAGAAATAAAAAATATAACTCAATCAGGCATTATGAAAAATATCTGAACTTTTTCGTGTTGACTGTCACATCGATTTTACTTATAAACTATAGCACATTTAAACAGCAAAAGCTGACCCAAAGCACTTTATAAAAAGGCACATTTGCATTCTGGGTCTTAAAAACCTCAGTTTCAAAATACACGAAAAGCTGAAGTACGAGTTTTATTGTCTTCTCTAATTACAGCCACAGATTTAGTGGCTGTTAAAATCAGAAAATGCAAATTCACGATGATTCATCTCATAACTCATTACACGCTGCTCTTCCCTACATAAGCTGCCATTAAGTTAAAAGTATCGATATCAGTGTTCGTATCGGGAATTCTGGCCCTGTATTTGGTATTGGATGGATACCAAAATTTGCACACAAATCTGCATGAAAACTGTGTGTACCAATATTTTTTAACATTATTTTTTTGACCTTTATTAGATAGCACAGTGGACAGCAGGCAGCAAAGGTGGCAGAGAGTGGGGAAAAACAAAGGGCCTCATGTTCGAGCTGAACCAGGGCTGCTGCCTAAACTGGTAGTTTTTCATGGAATAATTAAGCAGTGGCTCATCAATGCACATGACCGACATTTTCAGATGCACTACCTCTGCTAAGAGCATTTCTATGCTGATATTCATTCTGATGTGATGGTGATATTCAACAACGGCATCAATTAGCGTCTTTGCTAGCTTAATGGGATTATTATGATTTGAAGAAAAAAAAAAACAGCAATCAGAGTCAATCAGAGCTTTTTAAATGGAATTAGGAAACAAGAAAGTTTCTTCTTTATGTTAGAACTGGGAAATTATTCAAGAAGCTTTGCGCCAAAAATCTCAGTTATGAGTTACTGAGATAGAATTAGATATTGTGAGCTGACACCCTGACAGAAATAAAAGTGAAATAAGCCTCTGTGGTGAGTGTAATAATGTCTAAGGAAGAGCAAAGTAATGACAAACACAAACAAAGTGTTTGAGCTTGTAATGGAGTTAAACAATCTGATCAGGCTCAGATCAAGTGTTGGAGTGAGCGGTGAAATTGTTGCAGACTATAATTGTGGATTAATAGTTACAATTTATAGGAGGATGAGAGCAACGCAGCATACACGGGAGTGACTCAGAATAAAGTGCATTATAATGAAGGAACATTCAGACGAAAGCAACAGCGTGACTCACTGCAGTGTTTATGTCTTTAAATGCTGCTGATGCCCACCTTAGAAGCCATGTAATGACCAGCAAAATGGGGAAACGTCAGTGATGCCAGGAAGAAGACAACCATGCCTGAGTACAGAGCCTTCCTGCAAAATACAGGCATTTGGTTCATTCCATTAGCTTTTAAAATTGTCTGTCTGACTTCTAAATAACCTGAAATGTTTTCCTATCTACTCTAGTCCATGCTTTCAGGGGTTTAAAGTGTGTTACTCGACAAATATTTGCTTCTATCTGGAAAAAAAGGCAAATAAGTTGTCAACCAGATTTTACAGCACAATTCAGGTTGCAAAGAGCTCTCACTCTGTCGTCAGCATCTTGGCGAAAACTGGGTTTGTTTTAGTGAAACGCAGGATCCACCTGTGGCAGAAGAGGTAGCAGCAGCTCACAGCCCCACACAGCAGCCTGTTTTCAGACAGTGACACAAACCACAGTGAGAGATGAGAGGCTAATTTTAATCCAGGCAGCAACAGACTATCGGAAGTCATTACACTTGGAGAAGTCATGGGAAGGAGAAGGAGGAGGAGGAAATGGTTGAGATGAGACTAAAAAAATTGGAATGCTAATTGGTACAGCAGGAAAAACAGCTGGTTTTCATTGTGACTGATATGAATACGAATGCCAGAAGTCAGGGATTATCTGTCAGACAGAGAATAAAAGAGGACCTGTTTGATTATGCAGATACTGTCAAAATAAACCTACCCCAAGAAAGCAAACAGCAGAATTTCCAGCGGGTAGAAAGGTAAAGCATCGGGGAAATTAGTTCTGAACAAGGCCTGGAGAGTCTCTGTGGACATAAAACAAATTGCATCACTTCAATCTTCCCCACAGCCTTTCAAATTTAATAATCCCTCACATTACTGAACTCAAAATGTATTGGATTTTACAGTCTGCCAGCTTAAATGCTTCCAATAACTTTGCCAAAGTTGATGTTTGACACGGCGAGTTATTATATAGCTGTCAACATTACTGACAACAGAAAGAAATAAAATCAGAATTTAAAAAAAGAAAATATTTCATTTATTAAGGATTTACTTCAACATGAGACATCTTCATGATAAATACCATGAGAGAGATGGAGAGTCTGTTTATGTCAGACAGTCTGGCACATGGGTTTCTGAGAGATCCATGTGTCAACATGATCAATAGGCAACTGAAAAAGCTGCAGTGACATACATCTTCTGCCCACTGGTGGATTATTGGTGCACTGCAGGCAGTAAAGGAGCTGCTGTCATGTAGACAAAGCAACAGGCCACACAGTCTCTTCTTTGAATTCAGGTGTTTTCAGCCCAGTTACCACAGGCTCAGAAAAATCAAGCACCTATCCACGCAGTCTGCTTTTACAAACACTGGTAAGAGAACAAGTCGTTCTGCAGAGCTCACTGAATTCCAACGCTCCTCCAAAGTGGATGCTGGATGCTTAAGTGGAAGTGAATGCTGATCAATGTAAAAGGAAAACATGCTAAAAAAGCAGAAAGTAAAGCCAGACAATGCAAATAACCAGGAGCCACTAGGAGTGATTTTACAGAAAACTCTGGGAGTGGATAGACTTTGTGGTCGACCTGGCAAAGGTCAAGGGGTGACTGAGACAATAACTATAAAAGGACATGAGCCTAGAGGGAAACGGGTGGGAAAAGCAGTGGGGACAAATCAGGGATGACAAGGGAAGTAGAACCTTTAGCAAGGCACAGGGGACAAACATCTATGAAAATAAAACAGGAAGTGGCAAGACGAGCAACACCAAACACAGAGATTGAGACGGGCAGGATGAACTGAAACAATAACTTAATATAAACAAAACCAGGAAAACCGAGGGAAAACATAAAGCAACTGTAAACAGTAAGTATTAAAATAACCAAAACTAAGAGATCCTTAACTTAGAAAAACTGGGACAGCAACCCAGGACCATGACATGATCAGCTGTCAATGATACTACTGCACAGTGGAAACCAGCGTCACCAAGTACTAAAGGCACACAGTGTAAAAAAAAAAAGAAGTGTCCAACGCTCTGCTGACTCAGTAACTGCAGACTTCCAGATCTTCTCTGACATTAACATCAGCATAAAAACTGTGCGGTTGGAGCTTCATGTCCTGTGTTTCTACAGCTGAGCGCTCATGTAGGTGTAGCGTGTAGGTGGCCCAGTATAATCTAGGACACATGTTTAAAATGTCATTATTTTCCTACGCAGTTGTTGGTGTTAAGTGGTCCAGCTTTTAAAAAGGAAATAGCACAGTGTCCTTGTAAGTCTGACTTCAGTAAAATCTCAGCTCTTCAGTCATTATCATCATATTATCTTGGCCTTGTTGCTGTGAGGAGCTGTTACTGTGGCCTGATTATTGAGCTGTTAGCTGCTGGAAAGCAAGTTTATTACCCTAACCCTTCCCTGCAGGAATTTGGTGTTTGGATCCAGTTTGAATCAACACGCTGTCTGGCTGTCTGGTGGAAGGCTGTGGATAATTAATAGATTTGGACCCTCTGAACCACTTACTCGACGTACTGCTGAACATTTTTCTCTGACATCTGTTTCAGCTCCACTGCCCCAAGCACTGATACAGAAAAACAAGGCGCGCATTCATATTAAGCTTCTCATTTTAGAATATTTCGATTTTGATTGAGTGAACTGTGTTCTTCTTTCTTTTTTTGGCCAATGCAACACAATAATTTTCCATATTTGGAGGGAATTCCTTCTTCTTCTTCTAGGCTTTATTTGGCTTTTTTTTCTGTGACTCTAAAGTAAACCCTCTACTTCTAGACTATTAAAGGAGCGAGTGGTGTTTAGTGCATCCATCACCTCCATCTCCACCCCACACTGCTAAAAGTCGGAAGGTCAACGCCCCACAGGCTGCTGAGAAGAAGCATGGGCAGTAATGCCTCAGGGCGAAGTGAGAGCTCATCACCTCCACAGAGAACAACACACCTGCAGGGGAAGAGGAGCAAAGACACAAAGGAATAAGGTGCAGATGACATTTTGCATGCGACGGCAGTAGCCCTTTCTACTTTAAACAGTACAATCTTTGGAAGGCTGTAATAAATAGTGTTGTCTGCATCTATGCCAACAGAAATAGGGGTATATTTCAGGTGTTAACAGACCCCCTGCTGTTTTATGTAAATTGTGACATTTTGAGCTTATCCTTCAAGCACAAACCTTTGGCAATGAACCTCCAGCAAGGATGCAAAAGAGAAATGGAGGTAAGAAGATCAAAATATTAGGCGGAGAGGTGATCAAAGGAGGAAGAGGTGAGGGAGGAACATATACAAACACGATGGGGGACCAAATAGGGCTGAGGGAGGATAAAAGGGAACAGCAACTTTGTGAAGCATGCAAAAGGGAAATCAAAGGCAGAAAAGAGCATTACCTGAGTAACTGTGCGAAAAACAGATTTGCTGTGAGCAGATACATAAAAAGTAAAAAAAAAAAAGCTCAACCTGGCTTTCTCACCGCCAATGGGAGCTCCGAAGCAGCTGGCTACCCCGACCCCGGCAGATACAACCAACATTTGTCCAGCTGCTTTTTCCTACAAGAAACACATGCTGTAGTGTGTGTGCTGTCTCTTTTTTCAGACTTTTATGCTTTAAAGAACGTAGCAGGATTTCATTTATTGTTTTCCAGAGAAGCATTTCACACCCCGTCTGAGCCCATCTGAGGTCCCTTGCTATGATTCAAATAACATGGCCTCCAAACAGTGGAAGAATCAAACACAAAGCTCTTAACATTTAGACATCACTCAGGCCTTAACAAGCATGTAGAGCCTATGTTCTCTTATTGTGTTTCCTGTAAAGATGACTCTGTCTTTACTGGAATTATTCCAGTCCTTCGATGTGATTCATTTTTTCTGACGTGTCAAAAGCTGCAGTTCCTCAAACGGCCACTCGTGGCTGGCTCCAAAAATGAGTCGTCCTCCATAGACCATCATGTTAAAACGCACAAATTTAAAGTATAAATCAAAAATGCTTGCAACCTGAAACAAGAAGCAATTTTAGTTTTTATCGCTAATTTTCTCATTTAGGACAACTGCATGAGGGTTGAAGTTTGCATGATTTGCTTATGGCAGCTTTGGCTGAGAGGTGGAAGATGACACTGCCCACTTACAGCTAGAGCAGCGGTCCCCAACCCCCGGGCCTCGGACCTGTACCGGTCCGTGAGTCGTTTGGTACCGGGCCGCGAGAGTTGAGGCTCAGGTGTGAAATGTATGGTTTTCAGGGTTTTTAGCGGTTTTCAGCGTTATTTTGTTATCGTTTTTATCGTTAACTCGGTTTTCCTGGGTCTTTTCACGTGTGTTATGAATAAATCTTCTTTTTTTCGGTACCGGTACTAGTTTTATTTTGTTGTATTTATCCGCGACACCTTAAAGGCCGGTCCGTGAAAATATTGTTGGGCATAAACCGGTCAGTGGCACAAAAAAGGTTGGGGACCGCTGAGCTAGAGCATTTTGGAAAGGCTTCACCTCAGCACTGATCTGGACCTCTCAAAAACATTTGCGTCCTTTTGAGCATTTTTAATGGAATTATCTGACAAATAATGGGCTGCTGTGCGATTAATATTTCTAGACTGTCCAGGAAGACTGTAGACAAGTTCTAGTATTATATTTATGCATCACTTACTTTTATTTCACTTAGCACTTATTTCAGCACTTTCATTATCAGGTATCTGTTACAGCAGTTAGGCTTTGATCTTAACCCAAGGATTAAATGTGTTGCAATGAGGTAAGCAGAAAGAGATGAAGATGACAAATAGATTCTGAGTCAGAATTATTTGTCCAAACAGATTAGGGGTCCTATTTACAGCAAAATGATGACATCCAGTGTTCACACTCCTTTTGTTTTTTACTAACTTCTAAATCTCTTTTAGCCACTAAATGGATTTATATAGCACCTTTCCACTTGTGCTGAGCACTCAACTTTCTGTCTCACTCAACTGTGTCATTCACCCGATCAAACATTTATTTAGGCCTAAGCTCACGTACTGCTTTGGAGACAAGTAAAAGTTCTGTATTTTGTGCAAAGACACTTGGATTGGTGGACTGGAGGGGTCAGGGATTAATCCAATGACCTTGTGATTGGTAGATTACCTACTCTAACACCTGAGCTTCAGCTGTGCCACTAAATCATCTCTGGCTTTGTTTGCCTGGTGTTTGGTACCTGATGTGCAATATAAGGGGTTTATCAAAGCTTTTCTCTTTTTTTTTAACTGAAAGGTTTCTGGGCTTAAATATCAAAAAAGTTGAATTAAAATGTGCTTTATTTCTAACATACACAGACTGTTTTAATGTACAGCATCCTTTTTAGTTACTTCTCTGTGCTTTACCTTCTTATCACGTTGTATGAGAGTGCAGAGATTGCTCAGGTAACCTCCCACCATGGTGGAAAGATGCACAAATGGACCCTGATGTTTCGAGGTAAATATACAGAACCGTCACAACAAATCAGAAAACACACCATTAGCAAAATGATTACATTACTGCTGCGCATTCTGAGTAACAAAAAGACATGCTGAGTCATCTTACCACTTTGCCCAGGAAAACAGTGCTGCCAGCAGCCAGTGTACAGATGAGGCCCAAGAACTTGGAAAACAAATTAGTGAGAGACAAATAATGCAGCATTTCAAATCCCGCCAACATGGTTCTCACCTCTGGTATCCCTGAGCCTGAGAAGATAAACAATTGGGAGTACAAGATTGAGTTTGAGGTACAAAAGCAATCACAAAGGCAAAAAAGACTATTATAGGTGAATACGCAAGAATGATTTTTGAATGATTAAATAGAGGGGAACGTCAAGGCAAGGATTTCTTTGGGACTTAAAAAGACCATCAACACAAAACAGGCAAGCTGAAGATGAACTGTGTTTCAGTATTTGATTGTAAAGGCTATATCTGCACAGGGGGATTTTGGTTGCATAAATCAAACCAATTTCTCCTTTTTTATGGTTCAGCTGAGATGTCTCCTTGTTTGCTTTGTTTGCAAGTAAGAGACCAGAGGGACCGCTGGGCTACAGTACAGAGCTGCACTGCGAACGGTGGACAGATAGAACACATAGTCCCTTAGATATGCTTTATCCTACATCCTTCATACTTCATACAAGATTTCTGAGACTGCTAATATCATAGTTGACTTCTTCATATCTCATTTGACTGTTTTTCAATACCATTTATTTTAGATAGACAGAAAGACGTTTTCAAGAGAAAAAAAGTGGGTGATGAAAAATGAATATTCACGTTCATTTGTGCTCATTTAACTTTTTTCTAAGACTATAATGAAGATAAAAAGGTTGAATGTCCTTTCATGTTACGGTGTGGCCGCACAAAATCACCTTGGATAATTAGCCTTTCTAATCTTATGCCGTGTTGTAGCCAAACACTACATAACTTCCACGGTAATGATCACTTGTAAGTGAATGAATGGCAAAAGCTTGCTACTGCAATACTCATCAGCTCACACACATCCACATTTGGTAGAGACTCAGTGTTTGCTTAGCTGTCACATCTAAAAAAAACTGGTGCTTTAAAGCATGGGCTCACAATTTTTCCAAGTCTGTCTTACAACAATAATCAGGTTTGCATGTAAATATATGGAGAGTTTTTCGTGCTGTAGTAGTTCCTGTTGTTCACAATAATAATCACTTTCTATTGACTTTTAACCCTGTAACAAGTGTTTGAGACCTCTATATCATTAGTGTTATTGTTTTGTATGTTTATGTTAAAGTTGAATTAAAAGTATAAATAAATAGCATAAATAATATAAATACATTCGAGTCTGAATCTAGAGGCATTATGAGGCGTTGATGATATGAGTTGTAAAGAAAAATCAAGTCTTTTTAGTTATAAACATCATCTTTGGACACAAATAGTTTTGCTTTTTTCTTTCAGTTTTGACATGGACACCTTTGTTTTAGGTAAGCTTGTTGATTAAAAATGTTCTCACAGAACTAAATTGCATACTGAAGAACGTTTCAAGGAAGGGGTGTTTTCTGCTAGAGCTTTGTTTGTAGTGTGTGGTGACTATCCCCCAAGCCACAATCTAACTAAGATAGATTTGAGACCTAAAATAAAAACTAATTCCCTCTTTCTTCACCTGTGGACTTGGACGGTTGCAATGCCATGCTCTCAGAATACAGAGAAAAGCAGCACAGCCTGTGAAAAAACACCTGAACTAATCATGTTTCCTGCTTGTTGCTCAACAGACCTGTGGAGAAAGGACAGATGTTGTGGGAGAATGATGATGCAATGGCACAAATACATGCTGGGTAAAGAGTCCAGCAGAGAAACTGCAGCAAAACATTTCCTTCCAGCATCGTATAAAGCCACTGGTGAGCTGCAAGAGACACGAGAGAGAAGCACTGATTATTTGTGTGCTTTGCTTACTTAGCTTGTGTGTGTGTGTGTGTGTGTGTGTGTGTGTGTGTGTGTGTGTGTGTGTGTGTGTGTGTGTGTATCCACCTCGCAGCAGCTTCGCTACACTGAGGTCCATGAGGAAACTGAGGATGGCAGTCAAAATACCCAGAGCAGCGTAGCCATACCATTCAATCCCACACACTGTTCCCAGACAACACCTCAGCTTCAACAGCAGCTCTAAGGAAACAAAAAGGTTTAGCATGTCAGAGCAACAGCGTTGTGCTGAGATGTTACAGAGGTGGTAAAGTTAAAAGGTAAAGTTCACAATTACTTGGAAAGCTGTGGAGCATTAAAGTTTTACATTTTTCATCAGATTGGATTCAGTTCAGTTTCGATTCAGCAGTTTCCAGAGCAGGTTTGAATCTTTTAGGTTAGTTTGCATTGTTTGATTCCAGCCTTCTAGTTGTTGCCTTTGAATTAGATTGTACAAAACAATCTGAAAATATAAACACTTGGGTCACAGTCGTATGAGCACCCCAACGTATTGAACATAAATGATCATATTAAAAATAGGCCAAAACTAAGGATATTTTTTGTCTTCATCTTATTCTGTTCTACTTTTGTTTGTCCACTTGGAGTTAACCTCTTAAATGGTAAATGGCCTGTATTTGTATAGCGCTTTAAGCTCCAACGCCCCCTGATACGGGGGCAAAAGGCAGGAGATCAGGTAGGCTTGGGGCTTAAGAGGTTAATAATAATAATAAGGTATACTTTATTGATCCACGTGGGGAAATTCCTCTCTGCATTTAACCCATTCCCTCAGTGGTGTATCCTGGGGTAATCAGTTGTTTTGGGTCTCACAACATCACAGACCCTCGCTCAGGTGAGCCACCCGATGGTGATCAGGCCTTGACTTGCATACCAGTAGCTACCAACGGATCAGCCCTCTTAATCCACAGCCACCTTGTGGCTTTCTCTGCCGCTTCACTCACAGCCTGGATGGCATTCTTTTTGGCTGCCCCAGCCACACCCAGCCAGCAGAGGACTTTGCAGTGATCATCCTGCAAAGCCCCTGGATCGCAGGAACGCCAACGATACCGACCATTGCCCGGGCCTTCGGGCAGCTGCTGACGTGTTCTAGGGTGCCTCTTCCAGAACACAGGGGACAGATTTCCCCCACACTTGTGTATTCAACTATGGAGCTGTGCACAATCCTTATTTTTTTCCATTTGTGCAAGGCTTGAGTCAGATAACTTAACTTGAAACAACACCTACAGAATCGCATAAGCTAATATTGAAGTAAGCACCCATCAGAACAAACACTAATATGTTCAAACATGCTGTACTTGAGTAGAACTACAGACACTAGTGCTAAAAAACACTCCAGAAAAAGCTGAAGTACTGATTTAACCTCTTTACTCAAATAAAAGTGAAAAAGTACAGGATCTGAAATGTACTCAAAGTATAAAGTAGCTCTTTGGAGGATGTTTCTACCACATATATTTGTGTAAAGGTAACAGGAATATTTTAGCACTAGTATTTGTACTTCTACTGTAGTAAAGAATGTTTTTACTTACTTCAGTATTAGCACGAGTGGTTCTGTAGTTGTTGTTTCAAGTTAAGTGACCTGACCCAAGCCTTGCATGAATCTAAAAAACAAGGATTGTGCGCAGCTCTGTGGTTGGATACACAAGTAACAATGAAATCAAATGACAGTTTAGTATAACTGAAATAACAGAAGTATAAAAATATAATATGAAAGTTAAATCACCAGATGTATAGTATGAAATATAACAGCAAACGATTATACTTGGGTATGAGAACTGAATATTAATAAGATATCAAATCAGTAATTAGGTTTCAGTGTTGCACCCTGTCCTTAGAGCAGAAAATACATATTTAAAAGATGTGATAATATCTTATCAATAAACTCTGTTATTGAGTTCAAGATTCTGATCAATGTATGACTTTTCAGATTGAGGTCAAACCAAACTGGAGCTCCAGCGTAAAACTACATACTTGATTAAGATTGCACATGGCTGCTCTCAGATAGATTGATTGCATCAGTATTGATCAGATTATAACGATTTTCCAACGTCACTCTGACCTTTGACAACAGCACGGTGCCGTCTGCATGGTTTCCATGGATCCGAAAGGAGCGGGCTCTTATTATGGGATGTGTCCGATTGATTTTCTTGCTCCCAGTTGTTGTTCTCGCCATCCGCTTTACTCCTTCGAGGCTCATCCGGGCTCTTCATTTTGCCTTGAAGTGTTTGCATTGCAGTGTGACTAATGCAATTACAAATAAGCTGCTTGAATGAAGATAAAATACTTACATGTAAGACAAGCAGACTTACCTTCAAGCCCCAATTGAAGTAGTATGATGTGTTACAGACAAACGTCTGTGTGTAGTACGTACAAACTGGTAGCTGGTTGTCAACTGACCTCTGTTAATGTGTTATTATTAAGGTGATGGGGCAGTCACGGCTGAAAGGGTAGCTAATATTAACTCTTTGGGGGAACATGGGTATGTGCCCTTCATTTGTCTGGACGTGCATGATATTCAGCTTTTAGGTAAAACAAAATATGCTTAAAATACATGTTCCACTGTGTAATTTATGAATTATCTGATAACTTTAGCTATTAAAATCTGATAAATTTAACTGGCTAAACTAAAAATTGCGATTTGTTATATATATTAGATATTCAGTGTCTATTTTCCAAGGTCATAGAGGACTTAAAATTGTAAAATGAATGATTTTCTTTTTTTTTCTTTTTCAAATAACTTAATGGTCCGACTTTTAAGAACAAAAACAGAATATTATATTATATTATATTATATTATATTATATTATATTAGATTAGATTAGATGGAAATGCATTCATTTAAATATAAACTTGAAGGTAGGTCAGTTGAAAATCAGTTTTAATCTGAGCTTTTGTTACTGCAATAACTTTACAACTGCAAGAATTGCAATTAAAAAAAAACTATGACCTTGCTTAGAAGAGTGATTGTCTTTAAAGGCCCCGAGAACCAGAAAAAAACATTTTGCACAAAACTGTCATTGTGAATTCTCTTAATGTCCCAAACTTTGCAGGAAATGCAGGTTTAGCTTCAACAGGTTGTTGAAGGTCAAGGTAATCATTGTTCAGTCCTGGAATACACATACACATGTGTGCGCACCCACACACACACACTTTAAATCAGCCCTAAGTTAATGGCTATCAGTTATACATCCAATTTATTCTTTCATCCGTTTTGTTTTAAAAAACTGAAGTAAAGTATGCATTCTCTCTGTCTCTCTCTCACACACACACACACACAATTACTCAGTATAAAACTTGTTTCCATGGGAACAGCACGCTGAGGTTCCTAGAGAGCCAGACCGAGAGACGCTACTTTACTCTTGTGAACAATGACTGCTGCTGACTTGAGAAGTTTTCCTCGCTGTCAAATAAGTAAATAAACCAATCAATTTATTCCTTACAGTTTCTGAATCCTGAAGCTGAAAATGAATGCACTTGCAAATATAGACAAAGCTTTATTTGAGAGTAAAGTCACAAATTAAATGACCTCCATTTATTTTCTTTGTGAGGCTGAGGAGAGCTGCTTCTCTGTGATAAACTGAGGTTGAAAATGTTTTGCTTACAGCAATCTCGACAAATGACTTCTGCCTACATAGCTATGTTTTCATGGAAATACGATAGGTTAATGAATGAAAACATGTTATGACCTTCAAGCACAGCCGCAGTCTGTTACAGTGGGATCTGTCTGCAACATTAACAACCAGCAGCTGAAACCGGCAAAATCATACGTGCTGTGTGTGTGTGTGTCGCAGGTGACACGGTGTCACTAGTTAGTGAGAATGTCATGCCTGATCATTGTGTTTTGTCTATCCACACTCACTCTGACCCACATACTGAATATATAAAAGTGGTGATCATCCTGCATGACTCGACTGTACTAATTTACTGTTAATTCAGCTGTAAGCCTCAGACTAAACAACTGGTCTAAAACTAAGAAACACTCAAGTAAAATTTAAAAACAGTTTAAAAAAAACCATCCCCGTTCCAAAATGCCATGTGATTCATAAAGAGTGGACATCATGCCTTTGATCCTTTGAAGTTTTTTCCTTAAGTAGGGGTCAGGAGCAGCAATTTTTAGTCAGTTTGTTCGCAGCCTTCAAACGTTCGACCAGAGATATATTTGGAAGTATTTGTAAACCTTTTCAGAGTCACTGTGCACAGGCGCCAACATGTATCCACGAAAATGCCCACAAAGAAAAAAAGATTATGCTGCCTCTCCTTTGAGGTCTGGCCGGCCAATCGCTCCAGGAAAAACAACCATGGATAGTGTCTTATCAGCCCGAAGGACATTACAGGAGAACTCCGACCTACATGCAAAAATTAAACAAATTGAAGAAGAGAAGCTTCAACTGGAAGAGAAGTGCAAACAATTGGAAGCACGAAATCAAGAGCTGGAAAAACAACAGCAACGCCAGCCTTACACAAAAATTATTAATGAGGCCTGGGAAGGAAAGTTTGGTCAAGCACGAGAGAAGATTTTGTTCCTGATGAAGGAAAACAAGAAAAAGAGTGCTGAATTAAAAGAAACGTCTGCCCAGCTTCAACACAAGAATGCTACTATTGAGGAGATGCAAAGGGATCTCGAAAACATGGAGCAAAAGAATCAGGTGCTCCGAGGAACGCTTGATGAAGCTATGGAAGAAATTGTACAAATCCTCGGACAGAAAAAGGAAGAGGTCACACAAATTTAGGACCAACTTGAAGGCATAAAGGAAAAATACAAAGTGCTGAAAGTCAGGCTGGATGAAACAGTGCAAAAATAAAGAGCTTCTTCAAGAGAAAGAGCAACAGGAAGAAGAAAAACGTATTCTCCAGGACTTTGAGAGAAGAAATCTAAAACTGAATGAATTTTGTAATACAATGAAAGACAGAAAACCTGAACTGGAAAGAGAAGTATTGGGAAAACTACGTTCAAAGATGCAGTGTAGGATCAATGAAATGGCGAAAAAACACTCAGAGGTCATTAATGAGATGTTGTTGAAATTAGACAACTTGAAGTGCGAAAACGCTGAAATGCTTGCGCAAAAGCAGCAACAAGAGCAAATAAATGAAGACCTGCAGTGTAAGCTTCAAGAAATCACAAGAAGAAATGAGCATTAAAAGAAATGGAGCAAAGATGCCAGAAACTTGAGAAGGAAATTGAAGAAACAAACGATCAGTTGAGAACCCTCATCCTGGAGAAAAAAGAGCTCATGGAAAAGTACCTGAAAAAGAAGAAAAGGCGCTGCTGCTTATTCATGTAGCCTCGTCGTCCTCCACCTCTGTTCCATCTTAATTTTCACCACTCCTCTCCCCCTTCTCCCTTTCTCTCCTAACACCTCTTCCCTCTCTCCTTCATCTTTTTTCTTTTTCCACCCTAACCCCCCAACCAGTCCCGGCAGTTGACTGCCCCTTCTGAGCCTGGTTCTGCCGGAAGTTTCTCCCCGTTTAAAGGCAGTTTTTCTTCCCCACTGTCGCCTAGTGCTTGCTCAGAGGGGATTGTTGGGGCCCTTTTTTTTCTTTTTATTACCGTTTTCCTTTATTTACTGATTTGTTTTTGGGTTTTTTTACTTTTCTTTTACGTTGTTTCTTTATTTACTTGTTTAACTTTTTTTTCCAACTATGTAATAAAATTATAAACCAATTGAATTTATCCTTTGAGTATTTTATGGTCATGCCTTGTCTTTTATGTCCATCCTCTACACTGACAGTATTCTGTTTATGCTGTCTTTTTTCCACACAGGATAAAGTTGGTGTGAAGGTTTCAATCTGTGAATGAATCTAAGCACCATCACCTTAACTCTGTTACCCTTTATGTAACTGAACTCTGACCGTGAGCACCACAGCCACTGCGTACCAGTCACACGCACTTTAAATCCATCACAGTAAACCAGTTATTTTATCTCAGTTTGTTTTGCAGCACATTTCACAACATGAAAAAGCATAATGTCAAATGTACAGACTCAAAATCTGATTTAAAAACATGAGGACTGACCTGTAAGCTTTACATTTACAGTTTATCACATACCACTGAGCAGTTCTTACCTGTAATTCTAACCACTCTTCTTCCTTTTCTTCCGTCTTTCTTATCTTTTTCCATCTCTGAGTGTAGTTAGCTCTCTTTCTCTCCCTGTGAAATACAGCAGCTGGACCGTTAGCTAGCAACACACTGTGCGACAAAATGCATGAAAGCCTGTGTGTTTGTGGACATTTGTTGAGCTAATAGAAATGTTGCATTTGAAACGACTTACAACTTAAAAAATATGACTCGCTTAATGCTCGCTCATCTTGTGTAGGGCTAAATAGATGCTGACGGAGTGCAACCGTCCTGCAACTGTTCCGATGTTGTGCAAAATAAAATGAATAAATAAAAATGCCGGCCCACTTTAACCCCTGGCTATGGCACACCATTTGCCTCTTTCATCTATTTTCATGCGACATCCCCTGGTGTTTAATAGGGGGACAGGACTGACTCGAATGTGTTAAACCAAAAATAAACATGTTTTGAAAATGTAAGGAGGAAAAAGTACTGGTATTTGTTTAAAATCAAAAGTTGACAGATACATAAATTCCTAAGTAAAGTGGAGATACCTGAAAATTCTATTTAAGTACAGTAAAAATTTCTACTTCCTTACTTCTCACTTCTGCTGCCTATCAAGCCCGCTTGTCGTTTTTTGAGCTTGCGCTACAATCACCTAGAGGTGGGACCGAGTCATTGTTTTGTAAGTCTCAAGTAAGTCTCAAGTCTTTATCTTCAAGTCACAAGTCAAGCCTCAAGTAAAGTCAGGCAAGTCAGAGTCAATGTAAATAAAAGACCATGTGTTCTTTTTTAAATCTGTATTTATCTCAACACTTGACAAAACAAGTGAACTTACAAGACATGCACAAACTAATTCTGAAATTGCACCTCTATAACATACAGCTCTATTAAACTTTGCTGCAAGAATATTCTTCCTCTAAACTACAAATTCACAGAATAAACATTCAGTGAAAAATGCAAAAGAAGAACTTCCTGTTCAAACAAAAAGTGCCGAGATTTCCTTCTGTATATAACAATGAACCATTGCAGTAAATTTAGTGCAGTGTGATTAGCTTGTCCACTCTCTCTCTCCAGTGGCGTGTCTAGAAAATTTTTGTTGGGGGGGCCAGGTAGGGGCACAGATTTGGAGAAGGGTGGCAGATTTAATTGGCAGATAATGTTTAAAAAAAAAATTCTACCAACCCTTAACCATAATTCAATAATCCTATAAACCTAATAACCAAATGCACTTTTAACTCTTATTAGAATGAGATTTTAACCACTACGGTGCAAAGTTTTTAGATACTGCGTTGATAAAGTACAAGAGATACAATCAGTGCTTTGTCAGTGCTTACTCAGCATTCAAGGACATCAATATTTGCATAGTATTTTTACTGACATATAGTGCACATATGTTTTGGGCAAAAACATTTTTGAAAATTAAAATACGAACATTTGTAACAAACAATTGACAAATTAGCCAATGCCAATGCAAAACTTTATCTGCCTGTTAAAAAAAGAAGATAATCTTCTCACAAACTGGTGTTTGATTTTGAAACAGGAAAAAAGTGGGGAAACAAATGAAAAGACTAACATTTGAATAAAACCTGAAAGCAAGTAAATACTTTCTATGCTGCCTTATGGTAAACTTTGGTAATATTGATAAAGAACAACACTGGCTGATGATAAAATACAGTCAGCTGGCATGGTGACACTGCCAGTATTAACCTGCAGGGCTGGACTGGGACAGAAAATCGGGCATTTTGACTACAGACCGGCCCACCAGGTATTAAAGCCATAAAGCCTTTGAATGAAAACAAATGCTGTTGTGACAGTGATGTACAGTCTTGTTGGTATATGTATGATTTCTATACATTTTACGTCAGATAAAAACTTTGGTTGTAAGATTTAGATAATTATTTAATAAAAACTAGGTATTTTAAATGAGAATAAGAAAGAAAAGTATTTCTTTGTGCCCCCCTTTCCCTGTTAACCTTCCTGCCTTCTTGGGACCTTTTTGTGCCACTGCTATGTGTTAAATGGCTGCCATTTCCACTGTGTTCAGTGGAATATAACCAAACTTGCCACAGGATAGTTTTTACCTGTCAATGTTAATATTCCAGTGTGAATTCCTTAAATCAGCCTAAAATGGCTGAGCAGCAGAAATCCCCACACCCATCACCCTGGGGACCATTTTCTGCCCATTGACTTCCATTATAAATGCTATTTTTCAACCCCAAATTATCATCATAGGATTTTATTTTTTCTTCTTTTCTTGGATGTCAATGAAGACTCAGGGCCTTGAAGTTTTAATTTTTAAATTGCAAAAAAAAATGCAAAAAAATAATGGCAGGTCAAAATGTATGTTGGTGCCAATCTTTGGTCCATCTAAAGGCCTACTTATAATGACAATCACATATTACTTCAACTGGTTTTTTGTGGAAATATTTAGTTTCGTTTTTTGGTTTTTGGGGCTTATAACACAGGGCGCTCATGTAATAACACTGGGATTTGAAGGGTTAAAACAACGAAAATATAATTAAAACTTTACATGAATATTTCAGGGAGAAGTAGTTTTACAAGGTTGGCTAATTTAAAGTGGAATAAGATATGGATATATGGTCTTTTTATGGCGTGGCTGAGAATGGTCCCTAGGGTGATGGGTGTGAGTTTTTTAAAGGATGGCAGGAGGGTTAATGCCCTACCTGGCCCCCTGGCAAAACTTTGCTAGACCCGCCCCTGCACAGTTACCAGCTGTCAGCTACATAAAAAAGGATCCTGGTGTTATTTATCTCTCAGAAACAGTTGATAACTTCAACTCATTCATGTCACCTAAAAGGTAAACCTGTTTCTCCATCACCTGTTCAGCTCTGATGATTCAGTAAGGACATCTCCTGGTTTCATCTTCATGTTTCCCTCTCACCACATATCTAAACAGACATCATGACCAGCAGCTTTACAGCTGTGGCTCCAGCAAACATCAGCTGATACTAGAAATTAATATTAAATACATTCTAACAACAGCTGATCAAGCTTAAACGTGCTGCTGTTGTTTAGCGCAATATCCGCTGGTTTCCTCTTTCTGGCACAAAGTGGGCGATAAACAAACAAGAGAGAAAAGCCGATCAGCTGATCATTGATCAGTTTCATGATTGAAGTAGCAACAGGAGAGGGAGGGGGAGAGAATGAGAGAAGAAGAGGCAGCTGTGCAGCATAAAGACAGAATAAATCCAGCTTTGTGTCTTTTTTCCATTCTAGCTAAAGTCCGGGACAAACTGCGTCTCTTCTCAGCTCAATACGAAACACGTAATATTTTCTCTGATTGAGGGACCATTCCATTTTTTTAAGGAGCCGTTGGCAACTCTACTAACCTTATGAATAAAATAAAGTTCACTATCAGTAACATCATCGGAGTTTTTATACAGCTGGGTGGGTGCACCCAGCTGTATAAAAACTCCGTCAAACTGGCTAGAACGCAGTATGAGTTATTGCAACTGACAGTAAAAAGTCAGCAACATGAAAATAAACTCCACCTAAACTTGGTTTATATCTGACCCAGATAGACTGCAGGTCATAACTTCTTACCTGAAGCTCAGTTCACCTGACACTCGGACTGGCGGCTGCTTCGGGTCTCTCCTCCTGCCTCCCCTTCCCTCGTCCACCTGTTGCCTCTGTGGAAGCCCCGTCATAGCCACCACCAAACAACGGAGTTATTTCTACACATCGACCTGCATCTGGCCAATCCACCACCTCTCATTGTTCATGCCATTACAAAAAAAATAAAAAATAAGTCACTGGGGATATGCCCAGTATGCCCGATGGCCAGTCCAGCTATGTTAACCTGCAACCAAATCTGCAGCTCCATACAGCAATGTTACGACTTAGATTATATCTTATAACTCATAACTCGTATGTTAGCTGCCCTCAGTAGCATACTGTCTGAAATATTCCACAGCTGCAATAATTCTTTAAGTGTTATTTTTTTCCTTGGTATTCTAATTTCACCGAAGTTTACTAAACTCAACAAACTTGATATTACTTACCGGGACATTTATTCTGTCCTCATTTTCTTTCACCGAAAAATTGTTTCCTGCAGTGCCATCTTTCGCGCTTGGCTCTCCTACCTTTGCTAACGTGATGCGCATAGAGCAGAAGCGATGCTGCATTCACTTACACTCGGATATCTGAGCGTCACCGTGAAAACATAATCGGACATTTGATATTTGATTGAATTTTATTGTTTTGCCTTTGGGGTGGCACCTGGGGTGGCCAGTCTGGTTTGGGGGGTGGCCTGTGCCCCCCCAGGCCACCCCGCTGGACACGCCATTGTCTCTCTCCTCTAGTCACTGTGTGAACACGTGTGTTTGTATGTGTCCATGTGTCAGTGACAGAGGAAACAAAACAAAACAAAAGACCCAGATATATGTGTATATTAGGGGTGCAACGATACTCGTATCGATATTGAACCGTTCGATACAGTGCTTTCGGTTCGGTACGCATATGTATGGAACAATACAAAATTTGTAATTTATTTTATCAACTTTCCTTCTGATGATGCTGTCTGTGTTGAGCGCTCAGTGAATCTGCGTAGGCTGCACTGTCCAGCGCAGATCCACTGAGCGTTCAACACAGACAGCATCGTCAGAAGGAAGAGCGCAGGGCAAGCTAGCAAGACAGAAGTTAAGCTCTCCTTGCAACATGGCAAATTGAACCTCCTGCACCCTCATTCAGATCTGGCGTTTGGAATTATTTTGGTTTTCATGTGACGTATGACCCTGAAGGTAAGCGAGTCATGGACTAAAGTAAAACAGTATGTTGGATGTGCCACGCAATGCTCAATTACATGGGTGGGAACTAGTGTGTTAGCGCAGTTAGCTCTTAACGTGTTGGCCGTCTAGCCCCACGCAGGGGTAGCTCGTTAACGGAGATTTGCCGTGTTGTGGCGTTAACGTCATTTCAACGAGATTAACGCTGACAGCACTAGTGGCAACACAATGAATATGACTGCACATTTACGCCGACATCATCCTAGTGCAAAGACAAATGGAAGCAGACAAAAACAACAATCATGCATGCTACAACCTTTACCCGAGTCATTTAGACAGCCGTTAGCACATGATTCTCCTTATGGGGACCTGATATGTTTAATATTGTGGCGAGCTCAGACAACGAGGAGACGGAGGTATCGTTTGGTCTTGCTTCCCGTGAGCTAGCCAGGGAGCACAGCCGTTTATTGACATCTGCAGAAGAACACTGCCGCTAGCTAACTGCTCAGCGCAGCAACAACAACACACAGAGCGCCCTCTGACCCCGGAAGGACACACCTTCTCAGCGAGAAGGCGTCACCCGTCACTATGGCAACATAAACAAAACATAACTGTACAAACAGAACCCCGAACAGCCCTGACCCGCTACATAGCCCCCACCTAAGGGGTCAGTCGTCCCCGACGACCCCATTACCCCACACAAAGTCCTGCAAATGTCCAGGTGCCTTCTTTTGGCGCACCGGCCGGGGTCACTCGGGTCAGAACATGGGGTGCCACCATCATCCCACTTCTGACACCAATGTGGCGAGCTCAGACAAGGAGGAGACGGAGGTGTCGTTTGGTCTTGCTTCCCGTGAGCTAGCCAGGGAGCACAGCCGTTTATTGACATCTGCAGAAGAACACTGCCGCTAGCTAACTGCTCAGCGCGGCAACCGCACAGCAACAACAACAACAACACACAAGGCGCCCTCTGACCCCGGAAGGACACACCGTCGCAGCGAGAGGGCGTCACCCGTCACTATGGCAACATAAACAAAACATAACTGTATAAACAGAAGCCCGAACAGCCCTGATCCGCTACAATATGCTGCTGAGAATATAGCCCAGAAGAAGCGTATAGTATAGCTTTTATTTTGGAAAGAGCCATTTCTCTGTAATAAACTCTCTTTTCCAAAGATGAGTGATTCCTCAATCAGATACAGGTGTTACCGCGCCAGAGCCGCGGCCCCGAACCGTAGTAAGGAAACCTCTGGCAGTTACTTGAAGGTCCCGTAACTGACTCGTAGTCGGCAACAGCTTACTATACAGGTCAACTCCGCTAGCAAAAAGATCGAAGGAGGGGTAGGAAACTGCTTCACCGAACTTTATTTCTTCTCTAAGGCACGAACACCGCGTACAGTGGGCTGAAACAGTTTACTCACATCGAGCATCGCCGACACAACTCTGGCTGTCGAGGGAGTTATTATATTCCTTTTATTTATTTTCTTTTCGTCTCTTCTGTAGCTAACCGTTACTTTTTCCCCTTCTCCGCTCTCTCTCTTCACACACACACACCAGGCAGTCCCGCTACACACATCCCGAATACATTTCCCATCAGGCTTCATCCTTAAAGGGCCATGCCTGTAACACAGGGCTTGCAAAATCGCTAGCCCGACGTCCCGGGGCTAGCGATTTTTCCAGTCGTACTACCAAAATCTATCTCTGCCCTGCCCGTCGGGCTATTGTAGGAAGGAAAAATATATGTCAATGCTTTTGCATTCTTTCGGAAATGTAGCTGGGTAATTATGTCATTGGCATCGGTGAGCCACTGTCAATATGTGACATATTGAAATCGCGTTTGAATTTGCGCTTGTTTTTTGCTTTCAGTTTGCAAATGTCCAGGTGCCTTCCTTTGGCGCACTGGCCGGTCACGACCGGCGGGGGAAAAGTCACTCGGGTCAGAACATGGGGTGCCACCATCATCCCACTTCTGACACCAATGTGGCGAGCTCAGACAACGAGGAGACGGAGGTGTCGTTTGGTCTTGCTTCCCGTGAGCTAGCCAGGGAGCACAGCCGTTTATTGACATCTGCAGAAGAACACTGCCGCTAGCTAACTGCTCAGCGCGGCAACCGCACAGCAACAACAACAACAACACACAAGGCGCCCTCTGACCCCGGAAGGACACACCGTCGCAGCGAGAGGGCGTCACCCGTCACTATGGCAACATAAACAAAACATAACTGTATAAACAGAAGCCCGAACAGCCCTGACCCACTACAATATGCTGCTGAGAATATAGCCCAGAAGAAGCGTATAGTATAGCTTTTATTTTGGAAAGAGCTATTTCTCTGTGATAAACTCTCTTTTCCAAAGATGAGTGATTCCTCAATCAGATACAGGGCTTGCAAAATCGCTAGAGAGCGACAGCACTGATTGGTGAGTGATGATAATTTGTGCACCAATTCCTCTGACATTGTCTTATCAATCGTTAGCTTACTATGCAAACATGACAAGTGAAATCTCCCGCAGCAAGCTTAAACATATGAGAGGTTGATCGCGCAGAGAATCGCTGACCGTTATGTGTGTGTGTGTAAAAGCAGCAGGATATATATTTTAGTTCTGCTGAGCCAAATAAGACAGGTCAGGGTGAAGAAGTGACAGCCAAAGAAAAGCTTACCACAAAACGGAAAAGTTATGACAAATCAGACTATAAGGCAAAAAGAAAGTGCAGCTTTATGGTTTCATGGACAAAATAATTTCTGTGGCTGCAATATGACGAGCTATATAAACAGGGCTGCACATAAGTGGTCCGCAGGTGCGCATTCGCTGTCAAAAAAAAAAAACGCGCACAAGATATGAAGTTGCAACGCGTGTTTGCATACATAAGATTTTCTGGAGGAGGACAGACATTTGTTTAAAACTCTTAAAGATGTCGAAGAAGCTCCTTTAAGCAATTACTGTGATGTTCCTCCACCTCCAAAGAAATGTCAGAAGGAGTCCGAACCACAAAAGAAGCACGTATTCTCGGAAAAGTGGTTGCAGGAGGTGAGCTGGCTTCAAACAAATGATGAACGCACAGAGATGTGGTGCAGAATGTGCCGTGAAAATCCCACTCTAGCGGACAAAAACAGTGCTTTGCAACTTCTTATCTGGTGCGCGTCTTTTATTTTGACAGCGAATGCGCACATGCGGACCACTTATGTGCACCCGTGTAAATAACATAATGTTCTGCCAGGTGTGTTGTTGGTTTTCTCTCGATTTCTGAGTCGACAAGCGCCTTTGTTACTGGGACCAGTCATTTTAAGAAAGGCCCCCATTAGAACCCATGAGAAATCCAAGAAATGCATTATTGCTCAGTCTGCAATATCTTTCCCAGAACAAACACCAATTGCAAATAACATACTCAAAATAAACCTGAAAAATCTGTTTAGAACAGCGTACTATGTTGCAAAGAGTGAACTACCACTGGCAAAATTTAGCAGTCTTTGCAAACTTCAAAAAGCAAATGTCCTAGATCTTGGTTCCACTTGTCTCTTACCCGTGACTTCAGTGGAAATTTCAAATTCAGGATCTGACACAGACTGATTCATGTCCTACACAGTTCTTACAAGTTCATAGAAATTTCTGTTCAATTAGAACCAAGTATTTGAGTTGATGATTGTAATTTTTATACAATGTTGTAATTTGTTTTTCAACAATTTTTTGATTAATGTTTTGTTTCCTTTACAATATTATACTTTAATGTATAATATTGTAAAGGAAACAAAACATCAATCAAAAAATTGCTCTCTTTTTTATTCGGGCTACTTACATTTATTTTGGGCTACTAAAAACTGAAGAGTCCCTGCCCGAAGGGCTACCAGGGATTTTGAAATTTTGAGAGCCCTGAGATATATTTATTTTTTAAATTACTTTTGTTTCAGCAACATTAAATTTAAAAACTGTCATTCGTGTAAAGTCCAAGTCAAGTCACAAGTCTTATAACATTTTTTTAAGCCAAGTCTAAAGTCATACAATTAATGACTGGAGTCCAAGTCATGTGACTTGAGTCCTCACCTCTGCAATCACCTGATTTCAGTTTGCGTGTCAGAGGAGGAAAATAGCGCTGCAGTCTAGAGCCTGGACAGTTATTTTTTTAGTGCACAACAGGAAAAGATAAATGGTAAAGTGAAAGACTGCATCGAGGACAGGAAAAATTGCATCATGCTGCTAACACAACACGGTTTCAAGCATCTGCCCAGACAGCATGCTAACGCCAAGCTAGCCAAGAACCAGAGGTGTGGACTCGAGTCACATGACTTGGACTCGAGTCAGACTCGAGTCATTAATTTTATGACTTTAGACTTGACTTGAAAAAATGTTCTAAGACTTGTGACTTGACTTGGACTTTTACACCAATGACTTGGGACTTGAATTGGACTTGAACCGGTTTACTTGAAAAGACTTGATATTTTACCCCAAATATAAAATTTAACATGCATATTATATAGAGATTGAAAATGTGACGTCATTCACGGGTAGAACCGCAAAGGATTCTGGGAACTCGTGGCAAGCGGTACTAGCGCACGCAGGCTTTCAATTGAAATCAGTCACACAGCGATAATAAGAAACACAAAAATGTCAAGAAGCCGTTGTATTATTAACTACAATAGCCGGTCGCATGACAGCCACGGGAAGCCGACGGGTAAAGAGATCGGTTGTTATCGGATTACGTCGTTGAAGAGAAATTGTTCGAGCCATGTTTCCGAAGTAACAAAGAGGCGACTGGATTGCAGCCATTCAAAGACCAAATATAACGTCCCAGAACCCTCCAGCTCACAGGTTAGTCTGCTCCAAGCATTTACACGAAGGTCAGTCTGCTGTTGTAGTTAATGCGTCATTTTCATAACATAATTGGTGATATAGGTTACAAGCACGTCTGGCGCTGAACAGAAATTGTCGCTATGCTCCTTTATTTATTGTGCATAAATAGTGAATTGTCCTGACACAATATTGCGTTTCGCTTCTGTTATTATGGTACATTGACAAAAACACATACTTTTATTCACAGGATAAAACAGGTTTTTTGTATCACTAATTGTCCAGTACGATTACAGCATACAGTATTATTGTCACTGCTACATTTCTGTGATGGGTACCAGAAATTATTTCCACTGCTAATTAATTACCGTTGAGCTCAAAGGTCCTATTAATAAACGGTTAAGGAATGTGTATTTATGACGACGATTTGTGAGACTGGTAAACTTATGATACGTACGATGGTCTTTCGTTCTACACGGTGCATTTCAAGGTCCTGCACCCATCCGTCGGTAAACTGTACCTGGGCTTGTTGCAGTGACCTGAAGTTACTAAACTTCATGAGTGTGTGCACTCACTCCAAGAACCGTATGATTATAAATATGCATATAAATATGCTACGATGAGATAGCTGACTTCATCTAACTAGCAAATGTTGTCCAGGCTACGTTGGTGATACAGTTTTTTTTAATGTGTATGATATTTTTGTCATGCGATTTTAAAGCCGGTCCTACAACCGCATCCAAGAATAACATGCAGCTTATCTCAGAACTGTCGGTGAAAATTATTCTTGGAGCTAAGTTTAATTGAGCTGCATTTTAAAGAGGTGCAATTTCACAATTTGTGTATATTTTCTAAGTTCACTATTTTGTCATGTGTTGAGAAAAACACAGATTTAAAAATTACATGGTCTAATATTTACATTTAGCATAACTGCAACATGCTTTTTTCGTTGTTTTTTTTTAAAGACTCGAAAGGACTTGAAATTCAAAGTTTCAGACTTGTGACTTGACTCGGACTTTTACACCAGTGACTTGAGACTCGACTCTGACTTGCCTGACATTACTTGAGACTTGACTTGAGACTTGAGGATAAAGACTTGAGACTTACTTGAGACTTGCAAAACAATGACTTGGTCCCACCTCTGCCAAGAACCCACTGTGGTCAGATTTGTATTCCACTAAGAGACTGATCTTCGAGACATGTCTTCTCATTAGGGATTTGTCTTGGTGTGTGGGATGTTGCCTGGGGTTGATAGTGTTAAATAGTGATTATATGTGTTTCAGCTATTTTACAGAGTAACATGAATTTAATGTAATGTTACTCTGTGGAGTAAATAAGTCATATACTGCATTACGACCAGGGTAATATGTGAAATAATGACTTTTTTGAGTAAAGACTCTGATCACAACAAAGAGGGAAAATACCACAACAAACATGCGCAAACATTTGACCAACAGCATTAATGTAATTTCTGCATTGCTGCTTAAAGATACTGGTGACTCTGAAAACATACCCAATGAGAACTTAATCTATAAGTGATATTGCTAATGGAATAGGAATCGCTAAATTCTTATCAATTCCCATCCCTACAACCAGCAGCTTTAATCTCCATTAGAAGTTTGAAACACTGATTCATATCTGATTCTGAAATAAAGTAACAATATTACTGCTGTTACTAGGTAGGGAGGAGGCTCTGTTAGGGAGGTGCTGAGTTGCTGGGCTGGATTTAGACCTTCAGCAGGGGTCTGTACTGATAAGACTGGAAGAAAATAACACAGTGTGACGTCATTTTCAATACAGGGTAACGTTTCAAAAACAAAGATCACCTTGCATGGTGGATTGCCTGGGAATTTTCTGTAAAGATTGACTGTGATGGTCGTTATTAGATGTTAAGGACTGAGGTTGTGATCTCTGATTTGCCTATAATGTGTCTTACATACAAACCTCCTTTCGACTGGAATAATGAATCACAAGTCAACAAGGCAACCTCAGAGAGCACATAAATGGATTTTAATGGATTAGCTGTCAGCAGCACTAACTAGAAAAAAGGAGCAGAGAGTGTTTACTAATCATGATGGGCTGTGCTCTCCGTGCAGATATTAATAGCCACAAAGCAATGTCACTACCGAGGCCCCTGCCCCCATCCGTGGCTTTGTTTTCAGGCACATTCTTTCCATCTTTGCTTTTCTCCTAACCTACACTCTGAAAATAGAGGTGAGGCGCTTTTTTCACTTTTAGATTGACTTTGCTCGCTTCTCTCAGCACAACACAAGACAGCAGCTGCGTTTTCTGGCACATGATTAGGAGACTGAATTAAATAAACTCATGACACCGTGAAGGATTTCAGTCGAGAACGGGCCCTTGTGAGAGCACAAACATCTCTATAGTGAGATGAAACCATGCCGCGCTACTCCATACGCTGGCATTAAACGGCAGAAACGCGTGCGGATCTAATTTCAGGTCAAAAGACGTGGCCCTGAATATTATGAAAGCAGAAGAAATAGACAGATGGGAGTGATGGAGAGCAGGGGGAATTAAAGCGAGGGCCGGAAAGCTATTTCAGGGATGACGTGTGATGGAGTGACAACTGTTGCCCCCCTCCCCTTTATCCCTTGTCAGCCCCTGCTCTTTTTCTGCCTCTCTCTATCAAATCCCACTCTGCCTCCCTCTCTTAACCTTAGGCCCTTCAGTGCCCAGAACTTTTCCAACCACAGACCCATCTCTCCATCAGCTCTCTGAGTCTTATGATAAATTTAGAACAGTGTTCCCAATGAGCTGAGGCCTGTGTGACACGTGCCACCTCCCAACCACTGCATGGGACCGTATAGTATATAAGGGCCGTGGGTAAAGGGCTGCAAGAGATTGGGGGAAAAGGTTGATACTGCCTTACACAAACCAGAAAAAAAGAATAAATAGACAGACAGAAAAAGAAAGACAGTAAAGGTAGATAGAAGACCTGTGTGTGCAACTATAGCCGCAAGAAGAATCAACTCTCTCCGCCTCCCTCTTCTCTCCTTTTCACTCCTCCTCTGCCTTACCCAGCACTTACAGCCATCCATGAGTGTAACCAACTCCTCTGCCTATCGATCGGAGCGTAGTTTCCACCAGACTTCATCCTCAACTACGTCCTCTGGTAACCCATACATGGAGAAGAGCCGGGGACTATTTGCTGAGGACTTTGGCTCGTTCATGAGGCCTGGGAGCGACTCCTTGGGTTTTTCCAGTAAGTTGGAAGCAAATTTAAGGTCTCTGGCATTCGTTTTGTAAACAAAAGAGGTAAAAAATTAATAGTAAAAGAGAGCGGAAGGAACAGCTTTGACGGCAAAGATGATTTATGCCCGCTTGAATGCGATTTGTGTACAGTGGTGTGTTTTTGTTCAAGGAGTGATACTGATAACATATCTTCAGAGGAAGACTATGGTGTGGCTGATCTGTGTGTGGACAGATGTTTCTTTAAGGGAAACTGTAGCCAAGGTGCTGAAAGAATAAACAGAACGGACTCCATTTTTGGACATGTATTTACTCTTTTTTTAAAAGATTTATTAGGAATTTACATATGTGTTTAAAACGGAGGGTTGAGGAGATTTTTTTCTTCACACAGCCTGGTTCATCTACAGGCTCAGTATCTCAGTGTCCACTTGGTGTGAAGTGCTCCGTATCACTTTGCTGCTGGTCCACGCAGACGCGTGTATGTGTGAAATCTGATCTTTAAATGGTCCATGTGCTCCTATGTGTCAGGGGCAGAGCAGCATTGTTTTGGAGCCATGGTTGGTGCTGTAATAGGTGCAGCAGATAAGATGTGAGGTGGGCGCTGCTGAGAAGAAAGCAACGCAATCACACACACACATGCAAGCACACACAGAGTACGTGCAAACCTGGGAATGCTGGACTAACTGCCAACAGTGTGACATCACACACTGAGTATCTGGGATGACGCCTGCATGAGAAATGACCAGATGGTTGCCCAGTGACCAGTGCGCACACACACACACACACCACAGTGAGGTGAGGTCACATAATTAAGCTAACCTATACGTGAAGTCAGAGCTAATATCACTCACACACACTCGTTTCCAGTCTGCTGCCGTGTGTGTGAGGTCATGCACCACGCAGGCTTTCAGTGAGCTCAGACTCCACAGGGACAGAGAATAAATCACGCTTTTTTCCTGGACCGACTCACCTATCAGTCCTAGGATATTTAACCGGGACTACAGCTGTGCCTCTTGACAGTTCTTAAAGTCACACCGGGCACGGATTGAATGATTATGCCATGTGGAAGATTCACAGGAGTGACAAAGCCACAAACCATATGTCGGCTGTCGGTTTTCTTGCCTCCAAACTGTTCTCAGAAAACTTTAGTCAGCTGGAAACAAAAAAAAACAAAAATCAAATTCTGGTTAACTCATCACGCTGCTTATTGAACAACCGAGGAGAGAAAGTCATTAACTCAGCAGCTAAAAAGTCAGATATGTTCTCCAAAGAGGTGGTGCAGACCCAAACAGAGCAAAAATGGAAGTGAATATAGAATATGGATGAATGTGGACAGATTAATGATCTGTTTCTTCATGTCTGCTGACTGCCCATAATGTGAGCCAAATTTCAAAACACAGTTAATTTTTACCCCAATTTTTACACCTCGTCAACTAATCACCATTATTACTCATCATATTTTTTGAGCTTGTATATGAATATGAACAACAAGAGCTTAAAAAAAAGGTTTGGGAATTACAAAAGAAACATACAACAAGGGAGTGTAACTGATTTCTATTCGACTCCTCAAAGCACTTCACACAACACCCATCATTCACAAAAGCACTTTCGTCAAAGTGCTTTCTATCGAACAGACAACTTGAGGTTTTAGTATGTTGCCCAAGGGTACTTCAGCATGCAGAGGCCAAGAGTTGGACCACAAACCTACAGCCAACCCAAGCTTATAACACTTGGTATTCCTAATCAGTCTCCCATCCAAGTACTAACCAGGCCCAACCCTGCTTAGCTTTCAAGTTCAGACGAGGGCATGCTCAGTTTGGTAAGCATGCAGCACAGATTCTAGCTCAGATTCATTTAACCATGGAAAACAGATGATCCTCTGAACTGTAATAATTAAGGTGCTTGTGCATCTTTTGTCTCTATTCAATCCATTAAATCGACAATAAAATCCATGTTTGCCCAGAATGTGTGGAATAGAAGGTGTGTCATGCTGTTGAAGCAAAAGCAGAGATTCTGATCATGTCTAAAAATGGATTTTGGTGAATACACACAACTGCAGATCCCTCACTCAAATGAGTGTGTGTAGCCCATCCTTAATGAAGCACCACCTGCAGGTACTCCAGTGATGAACAGCACACGGTTCTCAGACTGGTGGGTTTATTCACACAGGAAGTATTGAAGATGAAAATCTGTGAACGTTAACTGTGCGAGATATATGTACTTTGCACAGTTAATTGTAGCTTCCCGATTCATCATTTGTGCTCTAACATCCTTTCATCGTCTTGGCCGTGGGTTTAGGTGGAGCTGGAAATATCAAGACTCTTGACGATTCGTACCAGTTCACAGTTGACGTGCGAGATTTCTCCCCTGAAGACATCATCGTCACCACATCCAACAACCAGATAGAAGTCCGTGCGGAAAAGGTGGGTGGGAGGTGTTGAAACAAAAGGGGTTAATGTGAGCCAAATAAACCCTAACCAAGCATCCATCTCCACAATACATCGCATGAATCTCTAAAGCTTTCTGTTTTGGCAGTTGGCCCAGGACGGTTCAGTGATGAACACTTTCACCCACAAGTGCCAGCTACCCGAGGACGTGGATCCCACCTCAGTGACATCATCATTGGGCACCGAGGGGACCCTCACGGTCCGGGCACGGCGAAATCCAGCCAAGCATGAGCTCGTACAGACCTTCCGCACCGAGATCAAAATCTAGAGACGGTCCGATCCGTCACTTCCTGTGATTTCATACCATTTCCTGTGCTTCTTATCCTCACTGTCATCATTCAGTTTTACTTCAAACACTCAGAGAGCTGACACTGTGCTCTGTGTGACACAATGCCACTCTGTTGCTGCTCATTTATGTGTGTGAGTTAGCTCATCCCGCACATACACAACGGGACATACACATTAATTTAAAGAGACACAAGGGCTTGGAGCACCATTTTGCACAAAGATGTAGACACACAACCCATCAGTTAACTTCTCCCCTACCCCTCCCAGTGTTATTCTAAAACTTACCGGTCACTTCTAAAGATGATAAGTTATTGTATAATATTATTTGTGTGAATAAAATGATACTGCTTTGACAATAAGCCATCCTGCTCTGTAGAATGCTTTTTATGAACTTCTGATTTTACAAATTATTGACAGGAAATACGAGTTGGCAGTTTAAGAGATTTATTTGTTTATTTACTCGCATTGTTTCAGTTTTGACAGAACTGGAGAAATTTTCTGTGGAGACTTATCACCATCCTTGCTATGACTTGCCTTAAACCACTGTTTTGTTAACCATCTTTGGAATAAAAATCTGCGTAAACCTTGAGCACCACAAGGCAAACTACCCTTGAAATCAATATGAAACGGATTTCGCATTCAGTAGGTGCACAGAGGTGTATATACAAAGGTGCTTCTATTCAGTCTTTTGTGCGTGGGAGCATTATGAACCATCCTGTCCTCCTTTCAGGAGAATAGGGTTTCAAAGGAGGTATTCTCCAATATAATTTGGAAGTCATTGTTGTTTATAATTTCCTCCACTGTACGTGAGCTATGCAGTGGCTTTTTCCTTAGAAATATACAGGAGCATTACTTTTATCCTTGTATTAATATACTTTTTGTATCGCAGAAAATTAATTTCTCCTTGTTCTTTCAGTTTTCCGATGATTTAAGACAAGGACCTCTTCTGATTGTATAAAATAAAGCCTAAAGATATAGCTCATTTTAGCACGCAGGGATTCAGTTTGAAATTTGTGATTATTAAGTTAGACTTAGAGCGCTTATTTACACACTACACGTGCCTGTAATGACAAACTATTCTATTACAAATCCATTTTAGCTCCACTGTGTTATGAAGGTATCAGCTTTGCACATTATGTAACTTGGGTGTATCGCGACACCGCGTGGCCTCTGTCGGCAAAACATTGGTTCCCACTGCGCGTGCTCCAGCGATACATCCGGCCGGTCCCTATCAATCGATCAGAGAGAGGAAGATGGCGTTGGATGGAGTGAGCGGGGTATGATCGATCACCGAAAAACTCGATTGGGTTCGTTTTTCCCATCTGAGCCAAAAACTCCGTAAGACCGCTTGGACCAGCAGTTTCAAGCCCGAGTGAAGACGAGATAACAAGGAGGTAAATCGGAAGTTGGTTTCTGTTAAAATGGCGCTTCTTAAAAAACCGAAAAGAACAGGCTAGCTGTGGAAACAACAAGAGGGGAGGCCGGACTCGCAGCTCCGCCATCTTGTTCCCTCTCCACACGCATGTAGGCATGCTAAATTAATCCCTGATAACAAAGCTGCAAGGATTGAGGAATTGCAATCGATATATTGCACCGTCAAACCACGCTGTCAGAACTTGTGGAGAAACTGACGTTCAAGTTAAAAAAAAGAAAAAGAAGAGAGAATTAAAAATAGCTGCACAGCCAGCGGGACACGAGATTACGCTTCATCCTTGCGTTAATGTCGTATCTCGCGGTTTAGTTGGCCTTTAGCATCTTTCGCGTTGCATTTCGGATTTAAGCTAGCAGTCATTTTGAGTGGTTGATTTTCAAAACGCCGTTTTTGTCCTTAAAAACACACACACGCAACATGTTTGAAGTTTGGTTCATAGGTTGCGTCCCATGGGACAGTTGTGAGTCTGGAGGAGATGTCATTATCTAACATAACAACTGAAACAAAGTACTTAGACATTACCAGTGGCAGCGTTGCTATAATTATTATAGTTTTATTACTGTTATTATTAATAATAATTTAGTTTAGATTTTATTATATTAGTTTAGTTTTTATTGGTTTCAGTTTTCATTTTGCTATTGGTTATTACTTATGCCAAATGCCAGAGCCAAAATTTTACCTCATCAACCAGTTTGTGCCAAAATTCTAACAGATTAACACATACCATATTTATTTATGTTTCCTCTGTTATTTTCCAAATTCCAAAAATAGTTTTAGTTAGTTTACCCCTTTTCATGGTCTAGGCTTTATTTTTATTTATCTAACTAGAATATTTTTCAAAGCTAGTTTTAGCTTTTGTTTAGTTTTAGTTAACAATGATAGCCGTGGTTATAGTCCAAAGGAAGACACAAATTAGTGTGAGGAATACAATTGCTGTTATTAAAACTGCTTGTGAAACAACACATACACAGTTAAAAAACTGATTTAGCTTGTTGGACGCTAACTTTAATACATCTCTGTGCTGATACATTGTAAAAGGGGTAATTGTGAAATTAAAATGAACACAACTTTCCAGTTTTAAATAAGGATAATAAATAATGTAATGGTGTAATGTGACATATAGTCTAGACACAGAATTTATACTTCATTATAGCTCATTATATCTTATTTCTGTTGACTTATATTAATTTGTAATGTATAGGTTTAGTTTTAAGGCTGATACATCTATTTTTCTGAAAGCAATCATCCCCTAATATTGACTGACCGCAGTCAGTCAATAATAAAACTACTATGCTGTCGGAGGATGCATAATTATATCAGAGGTGAAGAATGCAGACACAGATTTAACCTGACCATCACAGCCTTTTCAAGCTTCCTCGTGCTCCACATTTCATCCGTTTTATCCACAGAGCTTGTCCTTCAGGACGATGGAGTTCCCGTGGCACAGTGGGAAAGTTCTGGAGCAGCTTAACCGGCAGCGCAAGCAGGGCCTGCTGTGTGACTGCACCTTTGTCGTGGACGGTGTGGACTTCAAGGCCCACAAGGCTGTGCTGGCTGCCTGCAGCGTGTACTTCCGCACCCTCTTTCTGGACCAGAAGGATGTGGTACATCTGGACATTAGCAATGCAGCAGGTCGGTCCCCGTCAGGTTATGTGCTCTACCCTATCTCTGCCTCGTCTCTGCTGTCTAACTGGATGTGTTGTTTTGATGAATGTCGTTTCAGGCTTGGGTCAGGTCCTGGATTTTATGTACACTGCAAAGCTGACTTTAAATCTGCAGAATGTAGAAGACGTGCTGTCGGTAGCTCACTTTTTACAGATGCAAGAAATCGTGAATGCGTGTTCTGCGTACCAGTCGTTGTCAAATCCAGCCCCGTCCGTCATAACACTGGATTTTGCTGTTGGTGAGTCAGGTCCTCGGTGAATACTCGTGTCTGTACCCTTTTTTTCTTTATTTCAGATAAATTGTCATTGCCCTCAGCTAATCCGTCCATGCCTTGATTCTTCAAATGAATCATCAGGTTGCTTTGTATTAAATTTGTCAACCAATTTTACCGTCACTTTTCATAGCATGATGACAAACGTGTATTTCTGCTGTGTCCATGTTTGGCAGTAGTCCTAACAGATGCTGTTCTACATTAAAAAAGATAAATGAAAAGTAATTAATACATATTTACCCGATTGTTGTTTTGTTGAGCTCATAACATGGTTCTTTATCTGTTCTTATTGGCATTCAGTTTGTTGAAAATGGAACACAGTCGTCATTGATTCTGCATTCTAATGTGTGAAATGTTGCTCCTGATAATTTCGATTTGATTTGATTTTAATTCTGTCTTTAACACACCAGATGAAAAAACAGGTGAAGGAGAGCAGAAAGAGGAAACTGACAGTCAGCTGTCAGATTTGGCATCACAAGCCGAGGAGTGCCCTCGTAGCATTCCCACAGAGGATAAAGAGACCATTCAAAGTCAGGACATTTTAGAGGAAGAGCTTTCTGCCAAAACACAGGAGCCTGTTTCTCAGCCGAAACCCACTAGAACCCACACAGGCCGCGGACGACCCCCAAAAACGTCCCACCTTCTGACTCAAAAGAAGACGTCTGTCAAGAACAAGGAAGAAAGTGGTGCATTAGACGCACCCGCCTTCCAGGACGACACCGCTGATGCCGACTACATACTGAGTAAATACATATTCATAGAAAGTCTTTTCAGTTATTTAATTATGCTAGCATGTTTAAAGTTTGAAAGGATCCACATGATGCTAGTAGCTTTTTATTTGATGGCATTTGATATCTTGATATATTATTTTATCCATTATTAATGTTTTTAAGAAACGATAGGTTATATAAATAAATACATACATAAATGTTTAAAATCAAGAGTTAAATTCAATGGAAAGAACACAAATGATTGTGATGGCTTAACAAAGAAGTGTTTTCGTTTTTTATTTTATTGTTTTTATTAGAATCACCGTTAAAATCTGCTGGCAGTTCGCCTTATATGAGCTCCCGCGGGAGGAGAATCAGAAAACCACCTCGACGAAACTTCCCACCTGGTGAGCGCTCTGTCCTGAAGGAACTTATGCAATGCCCCTTTCGTTTAAGCTTCCCACTGGACAAACTCTGTGCAGAGGCAGGAAAAGCGAAGTCATTTAAAAACACCTCTAGATTCAGGTTGATTAGTGCTCGAATGATTATCCGAGTGCTGTTTTCCGCATTTTCACATTCCGTTTAAAATGCCAGAAATGTGATTAAAAACATGTATATTTCTTCAGCACCTTTCAAACACGCAGTCATTTCACATTAATCTAATAGGATTTAGAGCATTTGCTTTGTATTAGAATAAACACATTTCTTTAAAGGTTGCAGCAAACCTGCTTCTTGTATTTGTTTCATTGCTGATGGTGCTAGTTGTTGCCCCAGTTGTAGCTGGTATGTCTGGAAGACGCAGTGGGGAACATTAACGTAAGAGTGACCTCTGTCTGATGTAAAGAATGTCACCACTTTAACAGACCGATGAAGCCAGTAATCCCATATCTCAAAAAGTCATTGCTATTCCCCGTCAAAGCTGTAGACAGTTTGTCATTTTCAGAGCTTTTCTGCTCTTGTTCTCCCAGACAATGACTCAGAGGATGAAGCCCCATCACAGGCAAAAACTGATAATAAGGTGGCAGAGCCAGCAGGGGTGGCTGAAGGGCAGGAAGAACACTCTTTGGAGACTGGCGATGTGGAGGCTGATGATATTGATGATAACGAGGATGGAGAGGAGGATGACGAGATAAGTCAGCAAATGGAAGGAGACAGCCCAAGCAGCGAGAGAGATGGAAGACAAGCTCAGTCAGCGTGCATGAGCAGCCGATCTGAATCAAAGCCTTACAGCTCCGTGACACACAAATGTGAGGTGAGGGATTTGTGGGACGGCCTAAGTTGCGCTGTGCCTGCTTTTCCTGCTCTGGTCTGCAGGCTCTGAAGATATAAATGTCAATGCTGGGAGCTTTCATGAAAAGCTGGGCATCATAGATGCTTTTATGCAAATGTTGGTCACATTTGCATGCATATCTTTGCATTAAAAGGCTTCACGATATATTTTCCTCTTTTTAGGACTGCGGGAAGAAATTCACCCACACGGGCAATTTCAAGAGGCACATGCGTATTCACACTGGAGAGAAGCCCTTCAGGTGCCGGGACTGCAACAAGGCTTTCTCTGACCCCGCAGCTTGTAAAGCCCATGAGAAAACACACAGGTGGATGGCTTTTCCTTTTCCTTTTCATATTCATTTAGTGTATCTTTGCATACTTCTGCAGAGGGCTTAATTAAAGTGAGCTGTCGTTGACTCCTAGCCCCCTGAAGCCGTACTGCTGCTCTACTTGCGGAAAGAGCTACCGTCAGATCAGTCTGCTCAACCTGCATCGCAAACGTCACACAGGGGAAGCGCGGTACAGCTGTGAAGTTTGTGGCAAGCTTTTCACCACTTCGGGCAATCTGAAGCGCCACCAGCTGGTGCACAGCGGCGAGAAGCCATACCACTGCGACTACTGCGAGAAGGCTTTCTCTGACCCCACGGCCAAGATGCGACATCTGGAGACACATGACACAGAGAAGGGCAACAAGTGTCCACACTGCGACAAACGCTTCAACCAGGTACCCTTGGAAAGGTTTGGCTTTTCTGTGGACAAATATAAACACGATGAATGAATAACATGATTCCAGGCAACACTATTTTTAATTGAAAAATCTTAGCTGGATAGTAATATTCACTGTTTGTATATGTATATATATATATAACTCTGCCTCAAACCCCTTGGGAATGATATGTGTGTGTTCCTCAAACTAGGGTCCTCTTCCTGAGGCCCGTGAGTCTTATGAGTCTGGACAGAAGCCTCTGATGATGTGCCTGAAATGTGCTGGTACCACTCTTACAGTTTGGGGGTTACCACTTAGACCACTTTGGACTTTACCTTCCACACCCGCTTTTGCAGCTGGATGTGGGTGAGGGAAGGGAGATAGGAGAAAAACAACACGACTCTCTTTAGAACAACAGGTCAGGGTACAAATCCTCTGCAGGGCATGGATACAGTAAGGTTCCCCAGGCTAGATCCCTAGTTCTATCCAAACCTGCGCCAGAGAGACTTAACTAAAGTCATACTGGCTTGGCTGTCACCCCGGTTGAGCGCGCATATACTTAAGTGTCATTTAAGGAACATTTTTGTTGTTTTGTGTTTCCTCGTTAGGTTGGGAATCTAAAAGCTCATTTAAAAATCCACATTACAGACGGGCCTCTCAAGTGCAAAGAATGTGGCAAGCAGTTTACCACTTCAGGTAAAAAAAGAAGTAATAACAATGTTGCTTTTTTTCTCCCTGCATTTTTATTGTCACAGTGAATAAAACGCTCTCTGTTTCTTCATGAATACAAATTCTACCTGTCATATTGATCTTGAGAGAAATTAAGGACCAAAAAAATATCAAAACATACACCATTGATTTGTTATTTTATTTATTTATTTATTTTTGTACTTACTAACAGAAACCTACTTTGCTCCTTTCCGTTAGTAGGTAGTGTTAGTCAGTGTTATTCAGTTTGAAAATGGTTTGGGATATACAAAAAACCCATTAAACTGCATGCAAGTACAACAAATGTTATATTTAGAGATTCAGTAATAATTATAATATCACTAATAATATTAAAATAATGATAAATACTATTAAAAGAAAGTGTGATATCCAATAGTTAGACCATACATGAACAAAATTATTTAATTGCTTTTAGTTGGTGTGTTACTATGTAGAATTGTTTTTCTTCTTTGAGCCATTTGGTCTAATCTGTGTGTACTAATACCTGCTTTTTAGGGAATCTGAAGAGGCACCTGCGGGTTCACAGCGGGGAGAAACCGTACGTCTGCGGGCACTGCCAGAGAGCTTTCAGTGATCCCGGAGCTCTGCAGCGGCATGAGCGCATCCATACAGGTACTCTGGGGATTCTGGGGAACTTATTTTCATTCTTCCATCTGAATCCCTGTGTGAATATTATCTACTTCCCACGATAGTGAAACAGTTATTTATATGTTGCAGGAGAGAAGCCCTGTGTCTGTATTATCTGTGGTAAAGCTTTCACTCAGGCCAGCTCCCTCATCGCTCATGTCCGCCAGCACACGGGAGAGAAGCCCTACGTCTGCGATCGCTGTGGTAAAAGGTCAGCACGGCACAGTGCTGCAATGATAGGCTCAGGTTTCAAACTCACTTGTAGCTGAGGTATAGAAACTGGCATTATTTAACAGGGATGTTTGAGAGGGGAATATTAAGTGTAGTTTAGAGGTTTTGACCTGTGTAGGCGGTAATGAGAATTGAAGATAAGATATAGATATAGATATAGATTTGTGGTCATTCTCAAAGGTCAAGTAACAGTGACCTGTTATAGTTCATTCAAATGATAGTGAGAGTACTGAGATTGACCAAATTAGAGATTAAAATACTGTTTAAAAGATTATTTTCTTATGAACAAAATGAATAAATGTGTCAGTAAAGTAGATGAGAGGAAATATCATATATATGTTTTTGTGCAGGTTTGTGCAGTCTAGTCAACTGGCCAATCACATTCGCCATCACGACAACGTCCGCCCGCACAAGTGTCAGATGTGCAACAAGGCATTTGTTAATGTGGGAGACCTGTCGAAGCACATCATCATTCACACAGGTGAAGAACAAATTTGTTACAAGGCTTTTTTTTGGGAGAGTGAGGGTTCACCTGTTGAGCAGCTAAGTCTCTGTTTCCCACCACATTTGTATCCATCCAGCAGAACTCTGATCTTTCACCGTCAATTGACTACTTATCTTTGTTTTGTTGTCTCAGGAGAGAAGCCGTTCCTGTGCGATAAATGTGGTCGGGGGTTCAATCGCGTGGACAATCTGCGCTCTCACGTCAAGACTGTGCACCAAGGCAAGGCCGGCATGAAGCGGCTGGTGGTGTCAGAGGGAAGCTCAGACGAGTTGGGTGATGGAGGAGCGGGGCCATGCACCTCTGACAGCGAGATCAACATCGTCACCGTCACCACGGAGGACATCGTCACACTGGCGACAGAGGCCCTGGCGGCCAGTTCTGTAGCTCAGCTGACAGGTCAGACTACATCTTCAAGGCTAGAATGTAATCAACAACACAGATGTTTGTAGATGGCTGTGAGGCACAGACGGTGACAATGTTTGTGTCTGTTAACAGTAGTTCCAGTGGCTGCTTCGGTTTCTGCAGATGAGACCGAAGCTCTGAAAGCTGAAATCACCAAGGCCGTGGAGAAAGTGCAAGAAGCAGGTAAGACCTGGCATTATAAAAACATGTAATGTTATGAATAGGGATGGGTACCGGTGTCCGGTGCCATGATGGCACCGGTTCTGACATAAACGGTAGTAACCAGACCGAAAAGCAGCGCACATTTCGGTGCTTTATTTCGGTGCTTTTTTTTCCTGAGCTGTGATACACTTCTAGCCAATCATTTTACGTTTCCGAGGATAGTAGGCGGGTCCAGGTACGTGCGTTCTTTTAGAGCAGAGCTACAGATTAAAAATGCCCAAGGCGAAGCGGTCAAAAGTCTGGCTGTACTTCACAGCAAAATATGCAAACTCAGCAGCCTGCAACAAGTGCTTTAAGCTGATACTGTGATACTGTCAAAGGAGGTAACACCTCAAATCCGATGAAACACCTGGTGACACATAGCGTTTTTTTTAAAAGCCCAGAAATGCGCCGTATGATAGCTTGCTGCGAGACCTCACACCGAGCACATCTACTGTGCGTGGGTTGCCTGTTATCGGACCCGGAGTTAGCAATATCCCCCAAAAACACGAAGAGGAGAGTCCTGGCCCCTAGCCCTGTCAGTGTAGCAGAAATGATGACGGATGATGATGGCAGCAGCAGCAGCCGTTCTTCTCTGCGTGAGTAGCTTAATGTTGTTCGCGTGTAATTTACGTTTAGTAGGCTAACCACCTTATTACATTAATGCATGTAAGGTGAACTAGCAAACATCATCATAGCTACATGCGGCTGTCCTCTTGTTTGATGGCAGATACTCCCTTCACCCTGGCCAAAAAGGCCTAAAATGACCAAAGAAAAAGTGGAAAACAGTTAAACATGAGAGGTTTTGGACAAAGTTTGTGTTTTTTCCCATTGATTAAGCACTGCTTCCAGCCAAGAGTGATACCATATATGCCCCATAGCTGCAGAAAAGGCTAACATTGTTATCTTTTTACAAAAAACCAGCTGAACATGAGAGGTTTTTGGACCAATTTTGTGTTCTCCAGTCTTTAAGCACCGGTTTGAGCACCGTTTGAGCACCGGCACCGTTTCAAAAGTACCGATTTGGCACCGGTATCGGATAAAACCTAAACGATACCCATCCCTAGTTATGAATGACAACAAAATATCAGACATGGTTTGGGGGAGTAGCAGTATGGAGTGTTACGCTTATAAGCTGAAGTCCATTTATTGACCCTGAAAACAATAATCAGTAAAAGAAGCTGAATATGTACGTATGAGTATGTGAGACAGATTTTGAAGTACACAGCTACTTGCATAACCATCTAAATGGTCTCAATGAGAAGTATTATTACAGTACTGTAAACAGTACCGTAAACTTCATCAGAAGCCAGTTCCTTTTTCTTACACAGAACAGGACACAGATTGAAAAATGGTTCGTTTGTTCATGAAACCTTCTTCTCTTCTCAGATCCCAACACGCAGATTTTGTATGCTTGTGATTCGTGTGGCGATAAATTCTTGGATGCCAGCTCCTTAGCTCAGCACGTACGCATCCACACAGCTCAAGCCCTGGTCATGTTTCAGGCAGATTCCGACTTCTACCAGTACACCGCAGCCACCACTGCCGAGGGGGATTCCACTGCAACATGGCAACCCACACCCGAACAGGTCATCCACGAAGGAGAGCTAATCTTCCGTGCTCAGGTTGGAGAGGGAGAAACAGAGGACGGGATGATTGGAGAGGCGCAAGAACAAGAAGAATCAGAACAGGAAGTTCAGGAGAAGGTGGAGAATGGACAGGTGGAGACCACCACTGAGATCAAAACATATGAAAAAGATGTAGAGGAGGACAAGGAGCAGGAGATGGAGTGTGAGAGGCAGTCGTAGTGGGGCAGATTTGTTTAAAGTGTGTGTCATTTTGCTTGTAAATGAAATGAGATTTATACTGTATAAGGAGAAGTAAGAAATGAAGTGTGTTTATGAGTTTTGTTAAATATGAACTGGATTCATAACAGACACTGTTCCTGAAAAAAAATTCTTTCCAGATTTGTGATCAGTAATCATGTCCTGTTTTCAGCAAACAAGGTGAGATCTAGTAGTTTTTGTAAACGTTGAGAGGCGGTTATGCTACTTTGTGTAGTTTATTTTTAGACTTCAGTGTAGGACTGTGCTTCGTCCATTATATAAAACATTTTAAAGTCTGTCTTACCCAGTATAACTTAAAGAAAAGAATTCTATGTGATATTTTTCCCATTTTTATGATGAAATAATAATATAATCATTTTCTTTAAACATCCAAAATATTTTTCTTGTACTTAAAGTATTTTCATGCAGAGAATGTTACTCAAAGGCTATCTACATGAACATATATGAGTACTAAACTAAAGTAAAGGACACTTGATGCCTTTTTACAGAAGCAAGGTGTTGTAAATCTTGTGTTTGGATAATATTTGTATATTTGTCATGTTACCTCTGAAAAGATTAGACTTGTGTACAGTGACGACAAACTGACAAATGTCACAAGACATTTTTGTGTCACTATTGATTTTTGTGTCATTAATTTGTCTGCAGAATGGATATAACCCCTAATACTACTTTTACTGGAAGATGCCATCAGCTCAATAAAGAATTGCCACTGCTTGTGTTGTGCTCTTGTTTTTACTAAAAATAAATAAAAAGAATAACAAAGGCTTATGTGCCTTGCTTATTATTTAAAAACAGAAATAACTTAAATGACAGCTGAAAGGCATAATCCTTTAAGTCGTTTAAACGCCGTTTTTGTTGTAAATATTCAGTAAAAATGTGCATATTTATATTTCGATGCCTGGACTTACCTGTTTGCCAGGCTTACAATGAAGCTCTCACGCTATTGGTTGACTGGCAGTCAGAGCGACGCGTTCCGCTCTGTGATTGGCTGCCTCTTAGGGTCAGAGTTTAGTCAACTGCTAACGCTGACGTCGACTTCTGCAGCAAAATGGCGGTGCTGACAGCAGTCATGCAGACGAACCGGTCCGGTTCTTTATCATCGTCCAAAAAACGAACCGGAACGGTGTTAATGAGGCGGTTCAAGCTTTTGGACCATAGCGTCCTTTTATTGCTGTCGTTAGCCTCCGTGCTGCATTGTGCTTTGGCTGACGGTAAGACGTTGGTGCTGCTGGACAACCTCAACATCAAAGACACCCATTCAATCTTCTTCCGCAGTCTGGCAGGTCAGTATGATAATACTATTTTTTTGCAGCTTTACTTACTCTGCTATGCAGTCGTATATATGCCTCGTTTACCGGGCATCAGCAAGTTTTTGGCAGCTAACAAAAAGCCGCTGCTAGACCAGAAATTGATGCACGATAGCAAGAATGCTAACATTAGCTTAGCTGGAATGTGTTCGCGGTCCTAACGTAATTTGAGCCTCTTACAACTCAGTGTAATATAATAATATAGATGAAGATGTGCTCGATGCTGTTGTTGTTAAAATTATTTAAATAATACTATGCATTTCCGTGCATATTTGCATTTCCGCTCCTCTGCTCTTCTGGTTTGCTGGTAGGTACAGTAGTGGGAGAAATCCACTTTCCTGATTAGGCAACAGTCTTCAAAAGAGGAGTTCATACAGTTTGGGTTATTACTGTTTTAAGAAGACATGTAAAACAAAACGTTTTGTCTGAAGATACAACTTTTTGTAATACTCGGGGATATTGCATGCTTTTGTTAGAGATAACATCAGAGCTTGCACACCTTTGCTGTATCCTGTTGTAGTAAACATGTCCTAATTTTCAAAAACCACTGTGTTAAAACTTTAGCCTTAGTACAGCATTGTTACTGTTAATTATAATGCATCTGTCTTCTTCAGACCATGGATTTGACCTCACCTTCAAGACCGCTGATGATCCCTCCCTGTCGCTGATCAAATATGGCCAGTTCCTGTATGACCACTTAATTATCTTCTCACCATCAGTTGAAGGTGAGTTTCGCAGCGTTAAAACAAAAAATAAATAAATTGTGGCAGGTGATTTCTTCCTGAAGGTAAACACTTTTTTGTCATCCGCAGACTTTGGTGGAAATATAAATGTGGAGACTATTACATCCTTCATTGACGGTGGGGGCAATGTCCTGGTTGCTGCAAGTTCAGACATCGGTCAGTTGATTTATAACAGTGTTTGTTCAAGTCGTATATTATTTGAAATGTTTAAGTATGATCATTCAAGTATTTTTGTTTTGTTCTTGTTTCGCAGGCGACCCTCTGAGGGAGCTGGGCAGTGAGTGTGGCATTGAGTTTGACGAGGAAAAGACTGCCGTCATTGATCATCACAACTATGATGTGTCTGATCCTGGAGAGGTAAATGGCTTGGCCTTTACACAGCTGCCATTTTATGTTTTGTTATGTTGTTGTAATTTGTGATCTTTTGTAACTCCAGCATACCCTGATTGTCGCTGACCCAGAGAACCTGCTGAAAGCTCCCACTATTGTCGGCAAACCCACCAAGAAACCTGTTTTATTCAAGGGTGTCGGGTAAGCACAGTGATTTTCACGCTGATGTGTAATAAATGATAAATTCATCCTTTTAGCTGGAGCAGAGACTTGTGTCAGAAGATGTAACAGATAGTGTTGTTAGATTTTTAGTCATTGTAAAAGATTAACTCCCATGCTCAGTGGAAAATATATTGAATGTGGCTCACTTCTTCCAGCATGGTGGCAGACCCAGACAACCCTCTTGTCCTGGACATCCTTACTGGGTCCTCCACCTCCTACTCCTTTTTCCCTGACAGACCCATCTCACAGGTAATACTGTTGACATGTCATGATAATGTCAGGTAATGAATTATGATTTATTCAGGACAAACTGTCCCGGGCATGATAAGTAGCCCTTTAAAATTAAAATTGTGTAGTAATGCTTTTGGAAGAAAAAGACAAGCTTATTGTGCACTACCTCATTTTCTCCGCGATGTATAACGTGGTCAAAGTTTCAGAACAAAGGGTGGAGCTAAAACTGCTTTGTTCAGGCAGAATGAACCACAGGGCAGCACCAAGCCCAGTATGAGATGATTAAGGATTATTTTCAACTATTTTTAACGCAAAATTACGCTGGTAGAGTCCAATAATAAACAAGTTGAGTTGAGATCCTTGTATAACTATTATTAGCCTGAATGGATATTCAGTTCACTTCAATTTGATTTTATTTATAGAGAGAATCAAATCACAACAACAGTCACCTCAAGGCATTTTATATTGTATTGTGAAGAGGAAAGCTCCAACAATCAGAAGACCTGCTATGAGCAAACACTTGATAGTGAGAAGAAAAACTTCTCGGTATCACCCCTTTTAACAGGACCAAACCTCATGCACAACCACGCTCAGGGAGGGGCAGCTATTGGCCATGACCGTTTGGGGACAGGAGGTACTAAGTTAATTTTACTTTTTTAATGTTGTTGTTGTTTTGTGTTTTTTTTTTTTTTTAAAATGCTGTAGTACCCCCACGCTGTTGGCAAGAACACCCTGCTGATCGCTGGGCTCCAGGCTCGAAACAATGCCAGAGTGGTGTTTAGTGGCTCCTTGGACTTCTTCAGCGATGCCTTCTTCAACTCTGCAGTGCAGAAAGCCACACCAGGTTCACAGAGGTACTCCTGTCAGTGATGGCCTGGCTTGTTTTTCTTCCATGTGAATGTTACAAGTTCAAACACATTTACTGCAGATTTCTGCAAGTTTAGATGCTTAGAATGTGTTCCACTGAGTTTGCAGTTTAGTGCGTTTGACCTCCTAAAGCTAATCTGTAGGTGGAAAACAGCCTTAAAATGTAAGATTGTAATAACTAGTCACTGATATTAGATTTGGTTACAATATAGTTGGTTACAGATGTCAGTGTTCCCTGTCCTTGTGGGCTTTTTCAGGCACGAGCGGACAGGGAACATGGAGCTGGCCGAGGCTCTGTCTCGCTGGGTGTTCAAGGAGGCTGGAGTCCTCAGAGTGGGAGCTGTTACCCATCATCGCGTGGGGGAGACCGACGCCCCCACAGCATACACCATCACCGACCTCGTGGTGGGTCTTGTTGTCTGTTTGTTATCATCACCGTGAAGATATTTGTTTTTAATGCAGTGTCGCTCAATCACTGTAAACCCTTTTCATGCAGGAATACAGCATTGTCATTGAGATGTTGTCCGAGGGCCGTTGGATCCCATTCGACGGAGATGATATCCAGCTTGAGTTTGTGAGGATCGATCCCTTCGTCCGGACTTATCTCAAGAAAAATGGTATGGTATTGTATTATAGAATATATTTACATTCATTTACGTCTTGTTTACAACCTACATGTATTGTTTTTATAATGTTTGGCAGGATTGACTTCATATTCTCGTCATATTTACAAACTGCATTTATGATAAATGTTCCATTGTTGTTCAACTAGGAGGTAAATACAGTGTCCAGTTCAAGCTGCCTGATGTGTATGGAGTCTTCCAGTTCAAAGTGGACTATAACCGACTAGGATATACACATCTCTACTCCTCCACTCAGGCAAGTTCATCAGAAGTTCCCTCCTAAAGACTGAGTCATGTTGAGTTTATTTACTATAAGATAAATGTATAGAAATGGTAAATATGGAAAGTATTGCTCAATTAATCATCCTGGTTACTACCTCTGTTCTTTTATCAATCATTTGTTGTAATAGTAACATAGTAACCTATTAGTTGATGTGCTGTATGGCTTGCTAACTAATCCAGTTGTGTTTCTCCACCGTAGGTATCGGTGCGTCCTCTGCAGCACACCCAGTATGAGCGCTTCATCCCCTCAGCCTACCCATACTATGCCAGTGTCTTCTCCATGATGGCTGGACTCTTTGTCTTCAGCGTAGTTTTCCTCCACATGAAAGAGAAGGAGAAGTCTGACTAATACAGAATGCCAGTGGGGAAGAGAAAATAAGACTGGAAGTGAACTTGTGGTGTGAAGAGTGGAAATGAATGTCGTGATGGCTTGAGTCTTCATGCAGGGACTTGGACTGTTTCTGTTCTGTTATTGGGGAACTCACTTTGTCGGGGTCTGAGGGCCAAAAGAGGCCCTGACTGTAATGCAGTGGTTGTGGGAGGTTTTTTTACACTTTGGAATCACTCAGTGGCCCTTGTCTGTTCAGAAGTCAGTCAGCGTTTGTTTAAAGTTGCTTTACAATTGATTAAATATTTCAAGTCAAACATTTGCTTAGAAATGGGGAAGAAATTTACAATAAAATTTGACCTGCATTGTTTTATTTTTCAGCCAGAAAAGTTTATTGTGGTAACTACATGCACTGATTATGGCAACAACTCATTTGTTTGTTTGTTTTGATAAGATTAATGTGTTTCCAAATAAGTTGGAGTCATCTTAATAAAATATTGACATTCCACTCAATAGAAATGCCTGTTGTCTCTGTAATTTAACACGCAATAACGGTGTTCATTGAAATGTTACGAGTGGTTTGGTCCACTGAATGTGGAGCTGCTATGATTTGTGCTTAAGGCAAAATAAATGTTTAATGACACTCATTTTAATGTGCAGATACTTAACAAGAAGCGAAATGTGGGGAAAAGTAAAAATGAACAACTATCAAAACTCTAGATATTAAACAAACCTTAATCTTGATATGTGCACATTTTTAAAAAAGAGCCAGGGTGCTTTAGCATTTACCAAGATGAACAAGGTCTGAAGAAGAGCTGGAAACGCTGGGGAAAAAAAGTTTATGACTAAGTTAAAACAGTGGAGTCTTGTGCCGAATTCATCACTTCATTCAGATTAATTCAATCACACACTAATTTACATTGATATTGGGTTTTGGCACAATTCTGAGCATAAAATCTTTAAATTTGCGAAAATTTAAGGTCCTTCAGTCTGCGATTAACAAACCGGATGACGTCATTGACGTAACTCACTGACGGCGTGAGTTCAGTTGTCACTCAGAAGACGATAGCATGAAAGTAACCTTAGCATGCGTTACATTGATTAATTAACTACGGAAATAAGCACAAAGAGGTGACTTAAAGTAGGCGTAGTTCACAAGTGGCAGTCAAAGTAATAAAACGCAGAGTGTGAGAAAAATCAGTTCTACTAACAGTAAAATGTGGGTTAACTTTAAAACTTGTTAGCTATCGCAAGCCCCTAGAAAAAAAAAGTCGAGTGGCTAAAGCTAATGCACAGCCATAGGGTAACTGCACTAGGTTAACCGGGCTGTTCAGTGACTGAGGTTACACCGCTTCGCTGTTTTTTTGGCGTTAGCACTATAGTCCCGAGCTAGTGTCGGTCGCTAACACTGACATTAGTCCTATATTGCTAGTTTGGAAACCAGTTGTGTTGGTGGGCAGGATAATGTTAGCAAGCTACTGCAGGCGGCGTTAGCTTTAGCAAAACAAGTGCTTTGAGTCAGCTGACTGCCTGCTGAAAGCTGCCAACAGACCAGTGATGGATCAACTGAAAGTAAAGGATCGTATATTGGAAAATATCTCATTTTCTGTTAAGAAGGTAAGCGCTGCTGGGGTTGGTTACCGCTAAAATACTGCCAGACATTTTCGCGTTAAGATTTTTCACACGTTTGAATCACTATAGCTAACATTAGGTCATCTTTTGTCTGCTAAAGAGGGCAACTTTCAAGTCAGGAGGACACAGGAGGGCCTTGCCCCTACTGATAAAGAGAAAATAGCGCAGTAGATGTTTCATATAATGTTTTATGGCTCCAGCTCTCAGTTAAGTAGAAGTTTGTGTCTTTTTTGGCTATGGTAACAAAAGTGACACCAAGCCCCTGTGTTTGTTTACTGCGGCATCTGTTATAAACATACCTGCAACCATAAATCCGACACATTTGTAGCAAAAGAGGTCAGTGGATCTTTGCTCTTGATTTTAAATGTAAGTAATGGGCCATTTTGGAAGTCATGTGCAGATCTGCTAGGTGTTGTGGAACATTTCCTATAACCTGACAGACAGCATTGCACCGTCTTCCTTCTTCTCTCCCAGTTAGCTTTTGCATTCGTTTTCAAAAACCACGTTTTTCTATTTAATGATTTATTTTTTGTCATTTTATTTATTGTTTTATATCGTTTTATATTATTACTGTTATTTATATATTTAATCTTCTTCCCCTTGACATTTTCATTTATCTGTGTTGTATTTTCCAGTCCAAATCACCAGTCCCATAATCGGGTGTTTGAATTAGAAAAATTCCATATTTGTTTATTCCATCAAGCAAATATTTGTGTTTCACCAGGTTTTACCCTGTAATTTACCATGTTCATATGTTTTATTGGACTGACACCTAAAGGACTGTAACAGTGCTTGTAAGCAGATATTCCTCAAGCTTGTGGGCAAATGTACAGTGTTTACCTCTGACAAACATTAGTCATGTGAATAAAGTCACAGGAAATAAATGATCGTTTTTTTCTTGAGTTGCAATCCTCAAACCCCAAAGCGCACACAGTTTGTTCATGCTTTGGTATTTTAATACATTATATTAGGTTCAGGATTAAGTTCAAGGGGCTTTGCAGGTCAGTCCAGGACAATGAAACAGTGTTGCCTGTCACTATTTGGTCCTCGGTGCCAGCACATGCGATTTGAAGTGAAATAGTCACTACAAGGATAGAAGTGGCACCGCTCATCACTAATCACATTGAAGACCAATCACGTGAACAATGTATGAACTAAAGCCTGTTTAGTACCTCCTGTCCCTATTATAGGTAACAAGAAATACATGCATATCCTATAGCTAGCTGAAGTCTCCAGCCCAGAGTCAAAGATATTTTATGAAGTCTGTGCTGCAGCCAACTTACCTTGACTGTCAATGTAAATCATGAAAGGCGAACTTTCTTGGCAAGTCCTTGACTTGGCTTAAATTCCTTGGTTAACTGTGTGTTGTATTGTATGATTAATTTTCTTGAGACCTTGTCCTAAATGTTATTCATGCAGTGTTGATGGCATCCATAAATATACTTTAACTTCATCATCAATTATATTGCTTTAGTTTCATACAACATCATCTTTGATTTCAAACAGATAGTTTGAAATCAAAGATGCCGTTGTGTGAAACTAAAGCAATACAAATAACAGTGAATGACCAGTTTTACAAATTCAGTCATGGGAAGAGGTCCTTTACATGGTTATTGGTGGCTATTTTATTTGTCTAGAGTGAATGAACAACAAAACAAACCAACGATGTCTCTTCACAGCTGCAGAGTTACTTTGCTGCCTGCGAGGATGAAACTCCAGCTATTCGGAATCACGACCGGGTACTGCAACGGCTCTGTGAACACCTTGACCACGCTCTGCTATATGGGTAAGATGGTCACTAGAAGCAGTTTGCACACACTGTACATAAAAGCTACCATGACACCATGATTTGCAAAATTCCCATCAAGCTGAGCATTTTACTTGTTGCCATTTGAGTCCTTTCAAGCTACATGTCAGTGTGTAGACACCCCAAAAGGTTGGTTTCGTCACTCATCCAAATGACTTTTTCAGTCTCAGCTGACTGTAGGTTTCCCCAACCTTAAAAAACAGAACATTTGTACAGTAACTGAGACCAGCCCAATGAATGAACAATGAGCTGTGAGATCAGTGTCTTGATCATTAATATGCAAATTGTCACAACCGTTGATAAACAACCACCGATCAAAGTCCATTGATCATTGATCAAAGCCCATTTATCATTGATCAAAGGCCATGAGTGTGGAGACAGCTTGTTCGATTTGTCAACAACAAGATGGTCCTGCCCTAAAGCATAGCCTTGTACAAAATAAACATCATGTTCTGTTTCCATAAGACCTGAACCTAGAAACTGAGACCATAAACTCTTCCAGAAAATGTTTACTGAGGCCATGAATCAATGGACGAACAGTCCACTTTTGCTATGTGCTCTGACTTTTTGCAGCTGTGTGAGACTCCCCCTGCTGATGAGGGAGAATGCTGTTTAAAATCTCTTCTGCACTGCTTCAGTTTTCAGATCCAGATGTTGAATAGATCTTTTGTATAAAGTCTATGGATTGAAAGAGCAAACATTTGTATCAGTTGTATTTTTTCTGTGTTTTTCTGCAAGAATTATGTCCATCCATGATATCTGTTACAACTTGTGGATGCTTTTGGTTTCAGTTTACATATACACTTTTCACTGCAGGCTGCAAGACATTTCTTCAGGCTACTGGGTGCTGGTCCTTCACTTCACTAGAAGAGAGGCTGTGCGGCAGATAGATGAGCTTCAGCACATAGCAACCAACCTTGGTCGAAGTGAGGCATCTCTCTTAGACCAGCACACACACATGTGGAGTACTTGGAGAGTAAATTATTACTGAACTATTATGTTTGTTGTTTGTAGGTCGTGCATGGCTATACCTGGCACTGAGCGAGAGCTCTTTAGAGAGCTATCTTCGGCTCTTTCAGGAGAACCAAGCACTGCTGCATAAGTATTATTTCAAGTAAGTCATCTAGTCGTTTGATCCCGATGGCTTAAAGGAAATGAAATGTTGCTAATCAGTTATATTGAAACTGAAACATTGTCTTTTGTGAACACGTCTCACAAATTTTTGTTTTTTAAAAAAATTCTTCACGGGTAGGAACGCACTGGTCTGCAGTCACGACCACCTCACGCTCTTTCTCACACTGGTGTCCGGCCTGGAGTTCATTCGCTTCGATCTGGAGCTGGTTAGCATATACTTGACTACCATATCAATACAAGCTAAATTTCTTAAATGACTGCAGTATAACTATATGTTTTTGTTGGGTCTTGGTGGTTCAGGATGTGCCCTATCTAGATGTGGCCCCCTACATGCCAGAATACTACAAACCACAGAACCTGCTGGACTTTGAGGAAAGACTGCCCAGCTCAGACAGCCTGTCTCTGCACTCCTTCACCTCCCTCACCTCCACCAACCTGGAGTGGGATGATAGTGCCATAGCTCCTTCTAGTGAAGGTAAGGTGTACTTAATGTGCTAATCCGTAGCTAATTTTTATTTCCTGCTTTTCTTACTTTTCTTCAGATTTGATTATGTGTGTTTTAGAGTAGAGAAACAGACTAACTGGTTTTGCAATCTTTGCAACTTTACACGCTATTAATTCTTTAATAGCCCTTAAAGTCAAGATTGAGTAGTCAGTTTATTTTATTTATTGAATTTTTTTTAATAGCCAATAGAAATATGTAGTGTTAGTTTTAAGTGTTGCTGTGTCTGCAGTGTGTGGAATTAGCTCTCGTGTCATTATATTCTGCTCTTCTGCTGAGAGGACATGCAGGCATGGCAGGCTGTATTTTGGGGTTTATGATGTAATCAGGGTTCACATCAGTGCAATCACACACTCATGTGCTTTTGCTCATACTGTGATGTCAGGCTAATGGCATGTCAAAGCAGAAGTTAGTTTGACCTTGGCCTTTTATTACTCACAGATATCAAAGTGCATTTTATCAGCTGACTTGGCGTGCAGATGCCATTTGTCATTGAATATTGTCATCAGGGTGATTGCAGCACTAAGCATTTCCCATTCACACCCCACAAAGCACCAAGCCAGTTCTCCTTTTTTTAGTCTAGTTTTCCGCATTGATTCTGTTATTTTGTGTTCCACATATCATGTTGTTTTACTGTTTCTGTGACATTGACTAAGTCTCCTCTCACCTGTCTCCACTCCACCTCTCTCTAATGTTGAATGTTATTCCCTCCTTTTTTTAGATTATGATTTTGGTGACATCTTCCCCGTGTTGCAGTCATTGCCAAGTGCAGACTGGGAAGGTGGGACATTGGTCAACCCTCCCTCTCCTGCCCTACCATGCCTCCTTCCTTCCTTTCCTTCCTACTGTCTGGCATGTTTGTGCTTAAAGCATGCTGGATACTCTACCAGTAAAAACTGCTAGCTGGTGTAAAATATTGTATCTCAAGACACAGAAATACACTTAATGGGAAATGGGTAAGAGTGGTTGAGTTTTATGTAGGTGATTTCAGTTGAATTGTAGGCAAATTTCAATCTGAAGTTTTGTGACACATGACTGACTTTTTATGAATGAATGTGATGTACATTTACTCCCATAGCTGGGAATTTAAAATTGCATTATGTACATTTAATACAAATTTAAAAGCACAGTGCTTTCTTCCATAATTACTAGGGGTACAACAATACACAAAATTCACGGTTCGGTTTGATACTTTGGTGTCACGGTTCGATATTTTTTCGATACAAAAAAATGTTAATGCCTTTTTAATTTGTCATTTATTAAATTTTCACGGCACATTCCGCACCACATCTCTGTGCGTTCATCATTTGTTTGAAGCCAGCTCACCTCCTGCAACTACTTTTCCGAGAATACGTGCTTCTTTTGTGGTTCGGACTCCTTCTGACATTTCTTTGGAGGTGGAGGAACATCACAGTAATTGCTTAAAGGAGCTTCTTCGACATCTTTAAGAGTTCTAAACAAATGTCTGTCCTCCTCCTGAAAATCTTATGTATGCAAACACGCGTTGCAACTTCTTATCTTGTGCCCGTTTTTTATTTTGACAGCGAATGCGCACCTGCGGACCACTTATGTGCAGCCCTGGTTATTTCGCTTGTGACAGCCCTGACCTGCTACATAGCCCCCACCTAAGGGGTCAGTCGTCCCCAACGACCCCATTACCCCACACAAAGTCCTGCAAATGTCCAGGTGCCTTCTTTTGGCGCACTGGCCGGTCACGAGGGGGGGGGGAAGTCACTCGGGTCAGAACATGGGGCGCCACCATCATCCCACTTCTGACACCAATGTGGCGAGCTCAGACAACGAGGAGACGGAGGTATCGTTTGGTCTTGCTTCCCGTGAGCTAGCCAGGGAGCACAGCAGCGCAGCAACAGCAACAACAACAACACACAGGGCGCCCTCTGACCCCGGAAGGACACACCGTCGCAGCGAGAGGGCGTCACCCGTCACTATGGCAACATAAACAAAACATAACTGTACAAACAGAACCCGGAACAGCCCTGACCCGCTACAATATATATCCTGCTGCTTTTACACAGGCACTCACATAACGCTCAGCGATTCTCTGCGCGATCAACCTCTCACATGTTTAAGCTTGCTGCAGGAGATTTCACTTGTAATTATCATCACTCACCAATCAGTGCTGTCGCTCTCTATACACAGTTCGCACGATTGCAAAGTGAAACAAGTGAAAGCAAAAAACAAGCGCAAATTCAAACTCGACTTCAATATGTCACATATTGGCAGTGGCTCACCGATGCCAATGACATAATTACCCAGCTACATTTCCGAAAGAATGCAAAAGCATTGACATATATTTTTCCTTCCTACGATAGCCCGACGGGCAGGGTAGAGATAGATTTTTGTAGCCCGACTGGAAAAATCGCTAGCCCCAGGACATCGAGCAGGCGATTTTGCGAGCCCTGTATCTGATTGAGGAATCACTCATCTTTGGAAAAGAGAGTTTATTACAGAGAAATGGCTCTTTCCAAAATAAAAGCTATACTATCCGCTTCTTCTGGGCTATATTCTCAGCAGCATATTAAACATATCAGGTCCCCATAAGGAGAATCATGTGCTAACGGCTGTCTAAATGACTCGGCTAAAGTTAGTAGCATGCTTGTTGTTTTTGTCTGCTTCCGCTTGTCTTTGCACTAGGATGATGTCTGTGTAAATGTGCAGTCATATTTGTTGTGTTCCCACTAGTGCTGTCAGCGTAAATCTCGTTGAAATGATGTTAACGCCACAACACGGCAAATCTCTGTTAACGAGCTACCACGGATCGCCTGTGCATGGGGCTGGACGGCCAACACGTTAATGAGCTAACTGCACTAACACACTAGGTCCCATCCATGTAATTGAGCATTGCGTGGCACATCCAACATACTGTTTTACTTTAGTCCATGACCCGCTTACCTTCAGGGTCATACGTCACATGAAAACCAAAATAATTCCAAACGCCAGATCTGAATGAGGGTGGGGGAGGTTCAATTTGCCATGTTGCAAGGAGAGCTTAACTTCTGTCTCGCTAGCTTGCCCTGCGCTCAGTGAATCTGCGTTCGACTACTCAGCCTAGGCTGTACTGTCGAGCGCAGATCCACTGAGCGCTCAACACAGACAGCATCGTCAGCAGGAAAGTTGATAAAATAAATTAAAAATTTATTTTGTATTGTTCGATACATATGCGTACCGAACCGAAAGCACTGTATCGAACGGTTCAATATCGATACGAGTATTGTTGCACCCCTAATAATTACAAAAGTGAACCTCATAGAAAAGGTAGCATTTAATAAACACACGCATAGGACATAGGTACTTCCAGCTGAAAGACTTTAGTAAAGCTTTATTAAATAATCATATTAATTCAGTTAGAAGAGAGGCTTATTTTACAGGAAGGTCATCATAAACATTGACTAGTAAGTTTGTTTCACCTGGGAACTCGGTGTTGGGTGGGTTATAAATGAGTACAAAATTATAAGCCCCACTATGAACATTTTTGTTTTTAAAATTATTTTCCGAGTGCTGTTAAACAGGCCAAAGATTTGTTTTAATGCAGCTTTTCCAAACATCCTTGTTTTATTTTAGATGCTTTCATTATTTTACACAGAGAACAAAATTATTTCACAAAAACTACCAGGGTCACAGTTATTAGCTCTCCTGATGCTAAAAGTCAGTTGTGTATCTTTTTTGCTGGATAACAGCCTGCAGGAGTTTGTTTCACGTCTGCTGAGCAATCCCAGTTCATTTTTCTTTTGCGATTCTCTCAAGCTCCTCCAGATTCGATGGTCTTCTGGCATGGATCTCAATCTTCAGTTCATCCCACAGTTTTTGAGGACTCAAGTCAGGCTTTGTACAGGCCAATCAGTAACATTCACTTTGGTTAACTGGAGGTAGTTCATCTCCAGGAGCGACTTATGTTTGGATTAATGGTGTCAGACCCAGTTTTGCTGCGGCCTGCTTGAGGGTTTCTTTGAAAATCTTCACATATCCTTCTTTCTTTAGGATTCCTTTCACCTTGATGAGATTCGCAGTACCAGAAACACTGAAGCATACCTACTTCCTCATACTCCCACCACTGTGTTTCACTGCACATAAGTTTTTCTTGGTCTACAACCTCACAGTCCATTCCTGTGCAAGGTTCTAGTGATCGTCTTCTTTGAGAGTACAATTCCCGACTCGGTCTTTGAAATTGTTCCCTTGCTACCTCAGCCAGGTTTGTTCTGTGCTGTGTCGCTCTCTTTGAATTTCTTGATGATAGTTCTCACTCCAGTTCATAACACTTTAGAAATGCTTTGTATATCCATCTCCTGGTTTGTGAGCGTCAACAATTGTTTTTCTTGAGTCTAACAGATTTTTTTGTGTTTTTGGCATGATGATTTCTCAAGTGACAGCTCAAACCCTCGCTGAAGTTTTTATACTGTGTAAACTGGAAGATAACCCTCAGCTTTAACTTGATTTTACTTTGACTATCACAAAGTTAAAGTAGTTTGTGCTATGGCTCAGTAAAAAGGTCAGTTTTTCAGGAGGCTAATAATATTGATCCTGGATTTCTTTCCCCCTGAAATAATAATGTTATTGTGTGCAAATTGAACTTATCTATGGTTTCTAAAAAAAACTAGTATGTTTAGAAATGTGTTGAAAAATTCCTTGCTCTGTTTAAAAAAAAAAAAGGACATTTTTGACATAAGCTTTAAATGTCATAGTTGGACTAATAATTTTGCCCTCATTTGTATTTGCTTCCGTCATGTTGTGCATGTGTTACTTGTTGGGAGAATGGTCCCTGTGCTCACTATGCCTTATTATTTACCACAGCAAGAGATGCTCCTGAAGTAGCTGTAACTCACCTCATTGAGTCTGTCTCCGGTACACTGTGTGTCTGTCTGTCTGGCATACCATTTTGTGTAATGTTGTCCTGTGTCATGCGTTGCACTGGCCTAGGTTCAGCTAAGCTGTAGTGTAAGGTGATGATCGTTCTTGGTCGCAGAGTTCAAATGAGCTTTTACTATATTTTACCACATGTGTATACATTAAGCTCCCGCATGCACACGCAATCTGCAAATGTGAAATTTGTCACAGTTCATTCCACGGACAAAAAATTATTGGTCCGAACATCGTTTGTTTGGAGAAATCTTCAAAGTCGTCTAACTCTTTAAGCTGTAGTCCTATTTGCTGACATCAGGGCTGAGATACTCCAGGTTTCTGTCATGCACAGATGTTCTAGTTCTTAATACCTCAATTCCAGATATCCACCTTTTAGAAAAAGCAGGATGCTGTTGGATAACAAATGCTATTCTCCTTTTGCAGAGCCATCCTAGCTGCCAATGGCTCTCTATATTCTTGACAAAGCATGCTTATTCCATTTTCTGAAGCTTTGATGAGAATATAATTGTCAAATGCAGCTTGTACAAAAACACAACAGTCATTATTAATAACCCTAATGTCAAATACTGATTCCTCTAAATTATTCAGACATATCCATGTATCATCTAACTCTGCCAGCTACAGTGATAAAGCTTGACCTAGGTCTGTGCCTGTGAAAAGAAAACCTCTGCCTGTGTGCCTAACTGAGCTCTTACTTGTTGCATTTTGTGCTTTTTTTGACTCTGCCAAAGGCCTACCAAGAACTCTGCAGTCTCTAACATTTGTTGTGCTACACAGGTGAAGGAATACACGCACTTTTTTGTGGCGCTGTTTTGTTGGTCACTTCTCACATTCTGATAAAAATGCATGAATAGAAAGAATTCTCCTTCACATTACTTCTTTGTAGTATTTGCTACCAAACCAACAGGACGGTGCAAACGAAAAAATTCTGTGTATTTCTACAATGGTGTCAATGTAAATGTAGTAACTGCTGCTGCTTTTGCATGAAATAATTGAATCTCTGTGCCTTTTCATGGTAGAGGGTGACCTGACTGACCAGGCAAGCTGCCCACGATCCAGTGGCTCTGATCCACAGACGGTCATAAGCGACACTGTGGTGCTTTCTACCACTGTGAGGGTGAAGCTACCGCCTGTGTCTCCTCACAGTCCCACATTCAGACACAACCCGTTCAACGAGGACTCTGACACCAATACCTCAGCTGACATCACACCAGTTCATGTGCCTAGCCGCCACAGTAGCACCACCACAGGGGATGACACGGAGATCAACAGCAATGAGCTTGAGGTTATTAGGTAGGGTAGATACAGCTTCCGTTACTGGCATGCACATATTTCTGGTGTTTTGAACAAGCGCTAACGCCTCTGTTGTTCCAGGATGGCAAAACGAAGGAAACCAACAAAGAAGAGACGTGGAAAGAGCTTTACAGATTCCATCAGCAGCACCCATAACTCCATCTCCTCTGAACAAGTGGAAATGGAAAGTAGCATCACTTCAGTAGATGCTGATTTAGTTAACTGCTCTATAGTGAAGCTGTATGATGAAGGAGAGTTGAGGAGAAGCCGGCTTGGATCAGAGGTTCTGGATGAAGGACGTGATGATGGAACAGGCCTGCGACTCCCAGAGATGGCAGACACCTCCATGGACAGCTTGGGCCAACCGCTGTGTGATGTCATTGACCAGCTCAATGGGACTCTGGATCGAGAGGACACCTGGGAACATCCAGAGGAGGACAAAAATAGCAAATGCTCTTATCGGAGCTCCGAGCCTCCTGCACAGCAGCCCTTTCGTAAGGATTCAGGGGGTAAACCACCTGATCCGGCCCCAGGAGAGACCTCTTGCTCCCCTCTGGCCAAAAGCCCCGGCTTCCTGCCGACCTCTCCTGTTCCTGCAGACGTTTGCTGCTTTACCCCCAACAGTCCAGACTCTGCTCCCACGCGTGGTAGCCACCATGACTCTACAGAGCTTAGCCAGTCACAAACTTTTTCAGGTGGCCTTGAAGATGAAAGAGAAGCAGAAGCGATTGCAGGACAAGAACCCGTCATGAAGGAGGAGGAAGACGCACAAACAGACAAAGAGACTTTTAAAGCTGAAGAAACAAAACAAGTATTACAAGAGGAGAAGCTTAGTCCCTCTGAAAGTTCTCATCCTGCAGAGTTTAAGTAAGCAGCTGAACAAAATGAGCTGTTTGTTGTTATATCGTTGTTTAATGTTTGTTTAATAGTGTTCGTCATTCAAATTTCAGGGTGGACAACAATCACTTGCTGCTGCTTATGATTCATGTGTTCAGAGAAAATGAGGAGCAGCTCTTCAAGGTAAAGACTGAGAGAGAGTTTTTTTTATTGTCTTTAAGGGATGGTGGTTTTAGTGTTGTTGCACCTGCTGGTTTTGACATCAGAGAAGTGGATACAGGTTATGTTTCACACTTTACACCAACCCTGTAAACAAAAACCTAAATTGATTCCAATTTCTTCAAAAATCATCATGTAACAGAGTTAAGTAACATTGATAATCAACAAATGTAATGAAGCTGCTGATGAACTGCATCCCTCTAAAAGTCCTGTGTGGATTATGTCATTTATCTAACATCGACATCATGTCGTAGGCTGCTTTACAGCAGACAGTTTCCAACACTTGTCTCAGCTTTTTCTTTGCGTTTTCAGATGGTGAGGATGAGCACAGGTCACATGGAGGGGGACCTGCAGCCTCTTTATCTGCTGCTGACTGACTGTTACATCTACCTGCTTAGAAAGGGTGAAAGTCTTGTCTGTAATAAGGGATGAACGAGTCCAAAACTTAAACTGGGAATTAATAATAATGGCATTTGTTCCCACAATATATATTTAAAGTATATATTTAACAGTTGTGGGAACAGTGGTGTCCAAGTTTCACAATTTCAAGTTTTATTGTCGTTACTCAGTAAAGACACATATTTCCCTGAACATTCAAAATCTTCCTTTACTGTCCACAAAAGATGCCAAAGAGAAAAAATGAACACATAAATAATATAAATAGGATGCACAATCATTTGAAAACAATAGAAAAGATTAGAAATATCAGCAAATGAGAAACACAGAAGAAATAGAAGATTTACATACAAAACTATATAAATAAAATAAAAGAATCTAAGCTGCAATAAGATCTTGACATATTTATATAATTTAGAGTACTACATCAGCTTAATGTGCTGTAGTAGGATAGCAGTGCCTGTATTTGGGCTGCACATAATGTTTACACATGAGATTAACATTTCTGCATGTCTCGTATTCCTCCGCAGGTGCAGCAGAGAAGCCCTACACAGTAGAAGATGCTGTTTCTTATAACGAGCTGGACTACATATCAGTAAGCTCTTAATTACAGAAGTTGCATGTTTCTATTACGCAGCACGCAGTTACCTCATCATATTATATTGGTAAATGGCCTGTATTTGTAAAGCGCTTTTCTAGTCCCTAAGGACCCCAAAGCGCTTTACACATTCAGTCATCCACCCATTCACACACACGTTCACACACTGGTGATGACAAGCTACATTGTAGCCACAGCCAGCCTGGGGCGCACTGAGGCGCCCCAGGGCGGGTTAGGTTTAGGGTACATCGCATACAGACTACATGCTCTGAGTTGTGAAGCCAAACATGACAGTTTTGTTTCTGATGATGTCATGATGTCGTTTTCATTTAGGTGGGCCTCGACCAGCAGACAGTAACTCTGGTTTGCACCAACAGACGAAGAAAATTCCTGTTGGACACAGCTGACACCTCGCTGACAAGGTGCCTCATATTTGTTTTTACCAGTTTAGCTCCACGCAGTGTCTGACATGTACAGTATTGACATAATCTGACATGATTATGTCTTTGCAGCATGCCTGCGCAGTCTCTCCTTTCATATTTGCATGCATGTATGGGCTTACATGTCAGAAATCAAATAATCTGCACTGAAATGAAGACTCTTCTGTGACTTAAGTTAATTTTATGTCCAAAGCAGGAGGCTAAATAAGTATTTCCATCCAACTGTAAGGATGTGAGCCGGAGAGATACTGACTTTATAGAAGCACGAAGGTTACACCACCAAATGGTTGTCAGTCCCGCCTCCTTCTGACCTCAAGTCAATTTCTTCTTGACTTTTAGTTGGTTCCTGACTAGTCTCAAGTCAGCTATGGTAAAAGGATGTCGAGAGCCTCCGTACCCCTCAGTTCTGACAGACGCCACCATGGAAAAACTGGCGCTCACCAAATTTGTCTCCCAGGAGTCTCACTCCGAGGTAAAGTAACTTTAAACACGATGATCACATTCATTTCAATCATTACTGATGTATAAAAAAGAACTTCATGGTCCACCTGTTCAGGTAGGAGTACATATATGTACATATTTCATCCTCTAGAGTACATATTTATACTAAAATAACCACTTTCCTTCAAAACAGCTTAGCATCCCTAACATCAAATATCATAACCCCAGTTTCAGTTGGGGCACTGTGTAAAATGTAAATAAAAACAAAATGCAGTGACTTGCACATCTCATAAACCCATTAATCACAGTAGAAGATCAAAAACATCTTCATGATTGTTTTTCTTCGTAGGGTTGTAGAATAATTGAGAGTCCCTGCTTTATTGCTTTCATATTTCTTGGCAGACTTTAAAAGAGGTGGCTAACTGATCCTTACCTGTGTTCCCAGGTATCTGAAGTGTCTATTAAACTGTATTCACTGGTTCACTGGGAGGATCCTATGGACATGACTTTATCTCCCCAAGGTGGTCCACCAAATCTTGGAGGATTTTCCAGCACAAAAGAAGGGTCTCTGCAGTATCGGTCTGGAACTACATACCTGGGTAAAGAGCAGTGGAAGAACTGCTACCTCGTTCTCAGGTACGAGCAGGTTGTTGTCTCCTTATTTTAATATCAAACATTAACCCTCAAGCATTGTGTGTTATCAGTTTTCTGAGGTCTCTTTCCTTGAAAAAGCAAATAAACCACTGATAAGCATTAACACCACTGACATACTTTTATGAGTACTATGTGCAAAAAGTGTAGATTACATTTACTATACACCTCACTTCCTTCTATTCACTTTAGCAGTCATAGTGAACTGTATGTGTTTAATGTGTCTTTTGTTAAGTTGAATGTAACTATGCTCTCTTGTCATGCAGTAATGGGATTCTGTACCTGTATGCAGAAAGAACAGATGTGACCCCCTTGCTCTCAGTCACCATGGGGTAGGCTTCATATGCAGATTCTTCAAAATCCATGAAGCAAATGTCCAAAGACACTGAAGTTCACTGGTATATTTTTCTCATGTCGTTTGTATTCTCTCACTTCTCTCACTCTCACTTCAAAAGAGGAGAGCACTGTGGAGGCTGCCGTCGCTCAAACAACACAGAACGTCCACATGCTTTCCAAGTCATCCTGACAGAGCGCCCTCCGCTGGTGCTCAGTGCAAACAACGAGCAGGACATGGCTGAATGGATGCAGTTACTCTGCCAGTCTGTGTCTAAAGGGGTGAGAAGAGAAAGATAGTAAACACAGCCTGTTCATTAGTGCTCATGAGGTTCACCCAACCATAAAAAAACTCTTTAAAGAGCAATGGTTATGGTCTATTTTAGATATTAAAAGAGGAAGTGCATTATTTTCCTTCTATGTATCGGCCATATTAAAATGACATACAACCACCTTGCTTCCAGGTCATTCCTCAGGGTGTCTCCCCCACTCCGTGTATCCCATGTTGTCTCGTGGTGACAGACAAGAAGCTGCTGACTTGCCATCAGGACTGCCAGACGAGTTTCTTTCGTTCACTGGGCAGCGCTGACATCTGTGATGTCATCGCTGTCAGCCTGGAGGCAGACATGGCGTACTGTGTTATTGTGAGTGACCATTTCTAAAGCTGGTGTTAGTTTTGCTAACATGGCTTACCAGTGTAATCTCTGTCCTATACTGGAAATTGTACAGCACTGCTGGAACCACTGGAAATTGTATCATAATTTAATGAATGTTGATAAAACTCATGCTTGAGCCGATTACAGCCGTTGCCTTCGAGGTAGTCAAGAACTGTTGCACTGCTGATCTGGTGGAACTAAAGTTTACAGAATGTGCCATCAGATTTCAGTTTGAGGGGTTACCTCATTTTCTCTCAAATGGTAAATAGACTCATTCTTCTACAGCTGTTTTCTTCTCAAGCTCTAAAAACACTTTGTATAACACACATAAATTCATACAAGCAGTTTTTTTTGCCTGAGTGCTTTCTATGAACACGCTTCAGGGTTCAGTATCTTGTCCAAGGACACTTTTGCATGCAGACTGGAGGAGCCAGGGATCGAACCACCAACCTTGCACTTAGTAGATGACTTACTGTCACGGCTGCCCCATGTACATTGCATAAATTACATTTCACTGCTTTAACACTTTTTTAACACTATAATAAGCATCACTGTTATTCTCCAATTTGTTGGTAGGAGTTTGCAGCTGATCGGGCACAGTTCCTCCCGCCCTGGGTTTTGTACTTCAGCGGCTGTGGAGAAAGAGATCGATTGCTGCAGGCTTTGGACGACGCATGGAAGGCCATTTTTCAGGTAACAACATCGCTTAGTCTGTCAATTGTTGTGTGTTTAAGAAAAAATAGAGCAACTGTGCAGCCAGTGAAGATAACTACTGTCAGGATGTAACCCTCATGCACCCTCTCCGCACACAGGTTGAGCTTCCTCACAGAGACGTTTCTGATCCATTGGTGCAGAAACGCTGCGGCGAGGCACTCGAGCTGATGAAGAGCGCCTGGCAGAGAGCCGACAGTCTGGCTCGAGGCAGAGCCCAGCGTGAACCGTGGTGCTGACAGACACGCACGTGAATATCTATACATTTGCGTGTGTTTGCAGCCACTGAGTCTGATAGTTTGACAGGATGGGGTGTAACAGTTTGTGCCACTGCGTAGTCATAAACTAAAAGACTTATAAACCAACGAGATGTGATGTGGCTTGTGATGAACCTCTGATTCTTAAATGTAATCAGAGAAACTTCCTGTTGTAGAAGCACTGCGTGATGCACATCACATTGCAATGATGCAAGACTGCAGAGTCTTATAGTAGCCTGATAAAACAGCATTATAACTCACTATCTTGGTATTCCTCACACATGGGAGCAGTGTAGACTGAGTCATGCCAAATCAAAGACATTTGCTGTCACATGATTTGACAATTGAGATATAGATAGAAAATGATAATTACATTATTTAGCAGATTGGAGAAGCTTGATGGAGACACAGAACAATTACCAGAAGCTTCTCTGTAACATGAGAGTTTTATGCACGCACATATACAAAGCCATTAATGAAACAGGAAATGGTTGGTTGTTGGTTTAGTAAAAAGTTGACACTCCATAGCCGGAACTTTCTGCACAGCTCACACACCCGTGTTAAGAAAAGTCACTTGTTGCTTATTAACACTTAGAAAACGTGCTTCTGAACCATAATGGTGGCGTATCATCAGTGCAAACATACAGCACTGCACAGTATCATTGCATATTCACTGACGGTTACATATTTGTTGTGTACGTTTGGGATTAAATTTCGGTTTGTCAGTAAGTAGTTACTCTGAAGTATTGTCACATACACACAGCACATCATCGGGAGAGAATGAGGATATCCGAATACTTAAAGCTTGCACTGTTACATAACATGCTCATGGCTGCAGCATCTGTCCGAGTTCTCACTTTATCAGTTTTAACATTTTCATTCAGATGAAAATAACTTCTTTCAGGAAATACAACAAACTTGCCTTTTCTCCACTCTGCAGAGATGGAGGTTTCCATGCTGACTTGCACTTTTTTTCCCAGTTTTTTAAGCGGTACTGGTTGTGGAATTGCATTAACATGCCATGTTTTATTTTATTTCCTTTTTAGAGAAAATGGGAACAGTTGTTACCAAATTATCCAGTTTGGAGGTTTGTTTTTGTTTTGTAATGGAGGATTTAAGGTTTGGGTGAGGAGTTGTTTAATAACTGAGAGCTAAAGAATGTTTTGACTTCTCATTTTTATTTTGCACCCGTAGTTTATGCTGTACTGTAAGTTCTGGCCACACATCTAGATTATAACATGCCTGCGTCCTCTGCACTAGTCCCAAAGTAGGACCATGTTTGAGGTTTAAAATCCTTCAAAATTTTACAGTCTAGAGCCTTTTAAATAATAGCCTGTTACATTAGCTAATGGTAAAGCCTTAATCTGGCAAGAATACATAATTACAGGACAAATTTAGAAAAAAAAAAAGCCTCCTTACTTGGCATAGAAATGATTGTCCGGAGACATGAATAATGCATGTTTGTCTTTAGTATTGAGCCTGATTAGAGGGTTAAAGTGCTGCTGCATGTGCCGTGTGACTGCTCTTTCTGGAAGGCTGAGATAAATATGAGGTTTTCTTTGCGATGACAATGTTGCCTTTTTTAGCAGAACTGAATTAAATTGCCAAATTATTAAATTTAAGCATCAGGTTTTTTTCTTTTCTTTCAGCAATGCCTTACACTTTATAATTTCACAGGGTCTAAAACAATCAACGTTTTCATTCTGGGAGAAATGTCAATGCTTGTGCTCGATGTAGGTCTGTGGGTCATATACGTCTTACCACTACTTACTGTTGAATATGTATGGAAATGTTACCCAAGCCCTATACACATGTCACTGTGTTGCTCTCATGTCCGCATTGACTTGTATTTTAAGCTCTTCTAAGTGCCCCATGTTCTCTTTCACCTTCTGCTTTTATTTATTCATATATATAATTTTTATTTTATTTTATTTTATAAAGAAATCTAATCTCAGGTGAAAAGGGTACTTCACATCAGAACACTCACCAGTTGCTTCTTCTTTTTTGAGCATTTTATTACTATTATTATTATTATTATTAATATTATTTAATTTTTTTCTGCTTTGCAGCAGTCCTTTTTAAATTTTCTGCTTTCCTTTTGGTTCCTCCCTTGTGCTCGGTGCATTAAGAAGTGATTTTGCACACATGGACGGCTGCAGAGTGATGTCAACTGTTGGAAAAGGTTTTCTGGAGAAATCCTTTTATATTTTAATGGGTTCCAAAATAGGGTTGGTTGGCAGTGCAGTTAAATTCGTCTCCCACAGTGGGAAAGAAGCATTGCAATATTTGGACTTACTTGAAATGTTTGTCGGATGATTAATAATGAATGTGTTTAAGAGTTGGAGAATATGAATTGTATATAACGAGAAAGTCAAAGTTAGTCCTTTTAAGCAGTGTTTTTGCAGGTGAGACATTGCTGGCCAATGATGGAAGACATCTTTTAAGTAATGCATTATGCAAAAGCGCCTTTTGATTTTTGTTTACTGCATGTAATATTTTTATTGTGTTTAGCATTTTTATTAAAATGTACATGAAGCACTAATCAAACATAACAGTCCCTGAACTCCCACTTGGAGAAGTGCATGTCCTGAAGGTTTTATACTGTTCATTTAATGTAACGAATGTACAAATAAATCTTTGTGAACTGTAACCGAACCCCGTCTCCTGTGGTGTCATGTCCTCTGCTTTTAGTATGCCTGTTTGTGTTTTTTAACAGCTGCCTTTTTGTCACAGGTCACGCCAGTGAAATATGGTGCAATACAGTGGAGTCATGAGGGCAGTTGTGTTAGCGCAGGAACAGAATATTCACGGGTAAGAGGGCATCTTAGGTCACTATGCTTTTAGGAAGTGTAACACAAAATGTGTTCCCATTGTCTGTGATTGCTTTAGATACATTTCTTGTGTATGTTTGCTCAATTAATAGTTTGTTTTTGTAGTGCCTATGACATGCTGCTTGGTGATTTGTATTACCTCTACAAAGGAGATTATGTTTTGAATGAAGTCTTGAATGAGTTCTGTTGAGACCTAGTAGGGGTGTAGAGTGGGCTCATGTTAGCAATCTATTCAAATTTGGCATACTTCCCCTTCAAAGTCCACTCAATAACTTATTGGTTGAAAATTGACTTAGCAACTATGATTCTTAAAAGTGTGTTGTGTATTGTCAACTTAAAGAAAGTACCATGTAAAGATTTAAAATATCATGTTACATTTGACCTCTGACCTTTTCTTCAAGCCCAGTAGATTGAGCTGATGGTCAAAGTGATAACAATGCTATGTAGAGCTTAAATATTCATTTGTAATTTTCTGTACTTTACACACATTTAAAAAGAACAAATAAAACAAAATGAATAAGTGAATAAGATACAATACTAATCCCTTAAAAAGTAAACACTACTTCAGTCACTTCTTCTGTGTTTTAAATCAAAGTGTTCAAATGTTTTCTGACCAAATGTCACACTGAGACAGTGACAGATGAGCTGTTACATATTCATAGTTTGCCATTTCAGTTACTCTAATTTCTCTGACACACCTGCAGAGGTCATACAAACAGTTTGCATCCAAGCCTGATGTCAACCAAAGTGTACAGGGACGTCTATCTGGTGTGTGTGTTGCGGGTAGTGAGTAACTTATGACTGAAACACCCAAAGTGCTTTTATGTGAACCCAAGTTATTTACTTTTGGCAGAGCAAATATGGGTTTTAAGTTCGGAGCACCTTGCAAATGCTCAAAGTGTCGATAAACTTAAAGGATGTTTGGTATCAGCTGACTCAGTTTGTAGTGAAAGGAAGACGTTCAAGATAGCATCAGATACAATCCAGAGTACATGTTAACAACTTCCTTTATTGCTGATAATAATTTTATAGTTGCTAGGGCAACCGTTACCACTGGTCTTGTTCAGAGGTATCTTTATTATTTAGTAGTACAGTAATAGTGTGCTTGTGAGGTTACCATGAAAAAGAAAGCTGTGAACTCTTTGTAGTAACACAGTTTCAAAATCATAAATAGGGTTAGAAGTTGAGACTGAAAGACTTGAAACCAAATGTAAACCATTACAAAACAGCATCACTGATAGAAAAGGAGGCTGTGATGGCTTATGGCGAAAAAAGAGGAAAGATGTTGATGTTGGATCGATGTTGGGTAAAATATCAGGGGTTTTGACCTCTAGGGAAATTCACAGGAAAAAGTTTAATATGAAAATGAAGATTATGTGCTGTGCCCTAAAGGTTTGTTGTGGATAGCTAAGGTGAAGCTCCAGAGCAGGGGTCTCGAACTCCAGGCCTCAAGGGCCCGGTGTCCTGCAGGTTTTAGATGTGTCCTTGATCCTACACAGCTGATTTAAATGGCGAAATTACCTCCCCAACATGTCTTGATGTTCTTCAGAGGCCTGTTAATGAACTAATCATTTGATTCAGGTGTGTTAATGCAGGGTGAGATCTAAAACCTGCAGGACACCGGCCTCCGAGGCCTGGAGTTCATGACCACTGCTCTAAAGCATCTTTCAAACTCGCCAGTGTTGGCTCCGGCATTGCATTAAAATCCACTCAAAGATACTGGTGATGTCATCATTGTTTTTAAAATAGAGTTTCCCTTTGACAGCACGACTCTGGTTACTGTATGTGTTGTGTTATTCCTTCATACATGTCTCACAGGTTCGACTCTGCTCTGACTGCAGCACTGCAAACAGCATGAAAAGCAGGAAGGCTGCTGGAGGTGGTGTGCCAAAAAGTGACTTAGTTTTATATATCCTTTATTTATCTAGCTAAAAAGTCTCATTGGCAATAATTAATTCATTTATTTAGTTCTTCATTTTATATATAACCTCTTCATTCATCCTGTTGACTACAGTATTTCTACCATTATTAGCAAAGTTATTACACATAAAAAACACACAGAAACATCACTTTTTAGCTAAAAAATAAAACAACCTCCTGGTACATGTGGGGCTTCTGGACTCTGAGTATAAACCAACAGCATTTTTAAGTGCGCACAGTTTGTTCTGCGCTTTGAGAAGATCACGTGGGGGTGGTGCTTCATCCTCGTGTAATTTATGTTAATTATCTGCAGAATTTCAAACCAGTTCAGTGAAGTATATGAAACAGCTTGCATGGATGAAGGAATACACATTGACTTCAAAGAGAAGAATCCTCTCACAGTGCGTTATGTCCATATAATTATATTATTATAGCACATAAGAGCTTGGACTGCCACTCACTAACTGTTACATTATTTATGAGGTGAAAACGTGCATTTCCCTGCTGAGATGCAGCACAGCACTGTGTTGCCTGCGTGCTAGATCCATTACGGTATCCACGGCTCTTGCAGTGGAGCAGAGGAGCCTGATGGATGCAGAGATAAAAAGCAGAACGAGGACAAGGGAAGCGTAGATTGCTACAAATGCAGACTTCAGCAGCAGCTTGTTTTTCACTATAGCAAAGACCAGTATCCAGATTTTTTAAGGCTTTTTTTTGCATCTCTTACCTTCAGCCTGGCTGAAGTTATCTTTGAATTCCTTCAGTACAGATTTCATGTGAAGGCATAGTGTTTGTTTCAAGTCACAGGAGCTTTTTTTTATCATGTTGAGGAAGAGCTCAGAGCGGCTGAAGGGAGACAGAGAGGTCCTCCTGGATCTGGATACTAGGGCTGAAGCACAAAGCACAGAGAGCTATGGGAGCCTGCAGAATGGGAGCTTTATCCCCCCACGATATGTAAGCTCTGCTTTACTTATTTCCTACAATACTGCAGTGTGATATCTCTTCAGCTCACATAAATCTATAAAATCGCATCACTTTGACACAGCAGTTATTCATTATCCTGTTCCCTTTTGGCCTCACTGATTTCTCAGAGATGTGGCAGTGAGTCTTGAGGGGTTTTACCCTTCATGTAATATAAACATGAACACAAGGTACTGTAAGGACACTGATAATGGGTAATGGTGAGGCATGACTTTACTGCACTGAAAGATTGTTTTCGGCTCATCTTTCTGGTCTTATTACTGCAAAGTGGAGGCATGTACTAGCACAAGAATTAAACCTCTCCTCAAAGCCAATTAAACATTCATACACCGAGCGAAAAGGTTCAAATGCAGAAAAGTGAGCAGAGTTTTCGTCAGCAGCTGTCTCTTTACAGAGTTTCATGATATATTAATGGTGGCTCAACTGTCAGCTTGCAGCTGCAGCTGCTGATGGAGATATGGATGGCGATGATCCCATTTATATGCAGTCTCCTACAAGAAGTAAGCAACCAGTGCCACAGTTGGGGAATTACTTCAGAGACGGGAGAACTAAGATTGGTAGGCTGCTCGCTTTGCATGAGGTTTCATCAGCTCAGTGGTAGGTAGACAAAGTCATTCGTTCATTTAACCTTTCACTCCTCTGGTCTGGGGTGCAGACTTCGTGCTGGTGTGGGAGATTCGTTCACGGAGGAAGCGGCGAGGGAAAGGGACAAATATGGCTACCAGTGAGGAGAGGGAAGCCGTTCCCGCTGAGGAGAGCAGCAGGTCTGAACGAAGGAAAGCACAACTGGCTCAGTGGAGAGAGAAGTTTGTTCAGAACCTGGAGAGTGTTGGCTTGGTCATGGAAAAGGTGTTGTTGACAAGATTAAAGATTATTTATCTTATTATTAAATTATTAAATCTGTTCATTATTTTTCCTGACTTGTTGATTAACGTCTTCTTTGTTGCCTCTTTACTTGTAGGAGGAAACTGCAAATGAAAAGAAGACCATACACTTTCTCAAAATTAGCGCCCCCTGGGATGTGTTGGTGTGTTATGCTGAGGAGCTTTGCCTTAGAGCTCCACTGCAAGTAAGTACAGCTATTTATTTCTAGGTAGGTTCAATTTAAAGTTATTTGTTACGTGACGTTAAACCCAGTTGATAATAATACTAATTTGGGGAATAAACAAGGACAACTTAATATGAAAGAGCACACTGATGTTTACCAGATAAAGTCTTTACTCTCTCACTTTTCTCTTTAATCATGCGAACATTTTCTGATTATCTCTTAAGACAATGAAAACCTGTCGTAACATTTCACTCAGAACCAAAAACGTGCATCTTATGCTGTTCTACAGTAATAGAAGGAGGTCACCTGTATCTGTGTTTGTGTCCCAGGCACAGCAGCATCTAGACCTCAACACATCTGCTCGGGTACTGAGTAAACTATGCATACCTAACGTAATGACGGAGTCTGTGCCTAACAGGCCTCTGGACTATTACACATGTGCCTTTCGCAAGTCAAAGATGAGCAGGTGGGTTAACTTCTGCAAACAGTTGGATCAGATCACTGCTGCGTGTTTTGCTGAATGTACGCTTTTCTTCAGATTCCTTGGCTGGGAAGATCACGATACATATTTCACAAATACGCAGAGGCACCGTGTTGTAAGTAACACAAGTGTGACAATAGTAGTATACTGAATGTATCGGATGTATATTTGAACTAACAGACTGAGAGTTTTATTTCAGGTCTATGAGATTCTTGCCAGGACAGCATATGGGAAAAGGAAGAAGGCTGAAGTCGGAGTGGACAGACTGTTAAATGAAGGGGCGTACACAGCAGCGTTCCCGCTGCATGAGGTGAGTTATTTTTAGCTGTTCTGTACACTGAAATGTGTCGTTTTCTCTTTCTCATTAGCAGCATGTTTTTTCTCTTTAGGGGCCCTTTCAGCTTCCAAAGCACGAGGTCCGACCTGACGAGCTGAACCAGAGGCAGGTTCTCTACTACTACTGGGCCCGCTGGTGCAAATGGTACAAGTATCAACCACTGGACCATATCAGGGAGTACTTTGGAGAGAAGATTGCACTCTACTTTGCCTGGCTGGGTAAATATATATTCTTATTTCTGTTGTTCAAAAAATTTGGCTCATTTTTTACAGATAAAAAGCCCACTCCTTCCTGAATCCAGGAGGATTACTGAATCCAGACCAGAAGGTATCACAATAACTAGTAATGTTAATTAAATATTTAGATTTTGTCATTATTGCTAAAATGAAAACATTATAAATATCTGTGCAACTGTTAAGGCTTTCTCCCTGTCGACAAGTAATTTGAGTTTAATTAACTGCTCAACATAAGCGTTCTATTGATATCTCAGTAATTTTATTACCTTGAAGCACAAACTAAAGCAGTTTTTGCAGATTATTTGGTTGAAATCAATTTAAATTTAGTAGCTAACTATAATTTTATTACAATTCTGGTCATTTGATTTGAGTCTGATGGGGGCCAAAGATTTCTCTATTTAAAAAAAACCCCGCTGTTCATTTTAATAAATGAGAAATACGTGGAGTCTGTATTACACGCCAGAATCATTTAAAATGATTAGAAATGGATCAAAACTAATACAGGACAATAAGCAGAGTGCTCACATAAATAAACATACTGTATGATACAGCAATCTAAGCTACAGCCTCCTGGCACTGACTCTACAGTGAATTGCATCTATTACTTTTTTCTTCCTTTCTTTTTTCACAAAAAGGTACAAGTGGAAACTCCTTTTTTTAGCAGTGAAATTCTTTTATGAATCTCTGTTAAGAGGAGAGTGTAGTATATGCAAAGGGGCTATACCTGAGCTTGAAACCATTATTGTCAGGATGAAAGTCATCACTGCAGCTGAAATTGAACATCCGTCTTGCATCAGCTGAGAGCTGCAGTCTAATGGAGCTTTTTGTCTCTGCAGGTTTCTACACAGCCTGGCTGCTGCCGGCAGCAGTGGTCGGGACTCTGGTCTTTGTGTCTGGAGTGATGTCCATGGGTACCAACACACCAGCGTGAGTCTGCATCATGTATACATAGCATGTGTTTTATTGTGTAACACAAAATAATTTTAAATGAAATGTCGCATTACAGACATGGCTAGTCACGTGTGACTGCACTCACTTAGATAAGGTATTGTGGCATAGTTGTTGAAGTTTTACACACAGGGGTCAGTTTAAGCAGGCAGTTCAAACACAAGTGAAGCAACCACCGTTTTAATAGACACAAAAACTTGGATCTTGTCTTTAATAATGTATAACATAAAAATCAAACAAATAGGAAACCCTCACACAAAGTTAGTTGCAACTAGTTGCAAACAGTTGCCAAATGTGAAAAAATCCAATGCAGTCATGGGGCAACTATTGATCACCCAGCCCCCTGACCCCCCGATCCCTCAATGGAGTTTCAGATGGTAACCAGACATTATGTTTAATTAAACATTAAACATACTTATGCACTGACATGTATCACTATTGATAGTGATTCAGCTGAATTTAATGCACACCCACATGGCTCATAATAAAAATAAACGGGACTAATCATTGTCAGCCAGCTGCTGGCTGCAGTGGCTTCTTAGAGTCTTATTGTTTCAGTGAAGCTGCTGAAATTGGTGCCGTTGTGCCTGTTCAGAAACGTATAGCAAAAACCTTACTGATGTCCAACATAAGAGCCAAAGTTCAGTGCTGTACTTAATGTACACACATGAGATTAGCATTGATTTCTCCTTAGAAAGAAAGCAAATAAGTGTGTTATAGCTTTTGTTTTAAGGGCTGCCACAGTTTCCTGGAAATTAAACTCCACTTACAGACTCTCTCAAACAAGCACAACTTTAGATTCAAATATTTCAAAGCAGAGCGCACTCTGCATAAAGACTCGCTTCACAGCTAGATCATCTACATGTGGGATGTCTGTGCCAGTTTGTCATATATTATTTATTAAGAGTTGGCTCTCCTTTCTGGTTTTTCTTCTCAGTGTAAGTGTAGCCTAGATTGTGTACAGTAATATTGCCGCTGTAACTACTGTTTACCTTTTTCTGGCTTCATTTCTTAGGGATAAGTCGATATCCTAGGAAAGAGAATCTGTGGCAGCAAGAAAAAGCAGCCATCTCTAATGGACAATTAGTGCAGAATAATCCTCCTATTAAAAAAAAAAGAGGAGGAAATAGATCTCGCTGTCAGTCCAGGCTTTATTTGTAGCTGATCCCATGTGCAGTCAGGGTTTCAGTAACTCACTCTATAACTGTAATAAAGGAAAGAGCAGTAGCTTTGTTTCCCGGCAGGAGGTTAGGAGAATGCTTTCCACACCGCTCATCTGTTCCCTGGAAGCAGTACGTAATAGGTATATGTGCAGCCTTTACATCCATTAGAGTTAATTCTCCCAATCCCTTAGCTCCCACACTGATCATTATTGGGCCTCACAGTTATGTGAGGCCAAATACGTGTTGCTTTAAAACCTGTAATTAGTGTTATCTCAGGTGTAACTAATCTGTGTCAGTGTGTCTGTCAACAGGGAGGAAATCTGTAACAGTGGAGCTAGCTATACCATGTGTCCACTCTGCAAAACATGTAAGGCCTGGAACATGTCTGAGATCTGCACCTTGACGAAGGTACCAAGCTTTTCGTGGTGAACAAATCGCTGACTCTGCGAAAAAAGACTTGAACCTAATGGTTGTACCTTTCTATGTTGCAGCTGGGATACTTATTTGACCATCCAGGTACAGTGTTTTTCAGTGTGTTCATGTCATTCTGGGCTGTAACCTTTCTGGAGTACTGGAAGAGAAAAATGGCCACTCTGGCACATCACTGGGACTGTATGGACTTCCATGAAGAGGAGGTATTGGTTGCTTTCAGTATGAGTGTGATCATACTGGTCTTATTCGGTTTAGAGCTCTTAGGTCTGTCATGATTATAGATCCAGTAATACAGTAATGGGCATCATGACTGTTTGCACTTGTTTGCACAGGGATTCAATTTTTTTAATATTTGATTTTAACCTTTATACACGGAAGTTTCAGTTTTGTACAGAGTAAACAAGGTAAACAACAGAGCAAAGACTAAAGTTACAGACCAATCTGTGAACCAGACAAAGCCGGTGAAGAGTGTGTCCAGTGATGATGGTCACTGTTTTCTTTAAGGAGCGTCCTCGGCCGGAGTTTGCAGCCATGGCCCCTACTATGGAGCAAAATCCAGTGACTGGGGTCAAAGAGCCATACTTTCCTGAAAAAACCAGGCTGTCTCGCATGTTCACTGGCTCCATGGTTATCATAATGATGGTGAGGCCATTTAAAATATTTTACATACTGTACTGCTGTTTTGTTGTTTTTGCACTTCAGTAAAAGAAATACTCGAGGTGCATTTTAACACTATGCATTATGTTTAGTTAGGTTCTTAAACGGTTTAATTACCACTATTATTGTCACACTGTAAAATGTCGTTCTAATACAGCAGATCCAGATCCGCTCCCGAACAACAGACTTTCTCTTTTTCTCATCATTAATCTCATTGCACGTGGTTTCAGTAAGGAGTCTCGGTTTCTCTTGAGCTTTTCCTTTTGTGATTGTGTTGAGAAATAGAGGTGGGGTTAACACCTTTGTGCCATTCCAGTAAATCCTGCATTGTTAACTGAACCCTTTTTTAATAATGAATCCAGGTCACATGCCTACAGGGCCAGATATGATCCCATCATCTCATCCACGCACTTTATGCTGTGTCCAAGATTCACTTCTTTGTAGATGCAGATCTGAGGATCATTTTTCACACACCCTTGTTTTGATGATGGGATTAGAGATGGAAATGTTTTAAAATTCTAATTCTCTTCCCTGTTCAGTAGAAGGATTTTGCTGGAAACATACTGATGTTATGATAGTTGTGAATTTTGATATAAGGAATGAAAATGTCTGCAAGTTAATTTCCCGAAACTGAAAGGAATAGAATCCACTATTAGACAAAGAAAAGAAATGAATATCATGGAAAAAATTATTCAGCTGTTACTAAATTTTATGGGAATAATACCTGATCCAAGCTCTTGTTGGAAGCTCTTGCTTGCTTGCCAATCTTTAGAAAAATCCTACTACTAAATGCTACTGACTTAGAAAAGCATATGCATGTCTAGCACATTCAATTAAAGCCGTCTTTTAAAAACTTTGTTTGTGCTCTGAAAGATGTCAGTCAGGATGTAAGAGATATGGATCAGTTTTATGATGAGCATCATGAGAGCCGCAATGAGGATGCTGGACTCTTGACTTCTTGGTCTTATATTATGCTGCATGGTGTTGATGATGACAGCAGACCTTTGTGTGCCTCTGGCTGTGTGCAGCATATTATGTCGCAGCTACAGGTGTGCTTTTCCCCCTCTTCTCTCAGCTGTGTGTGGTGATGATCTTCCTGGTGACGGTGGTCGTGTGCCGTGGTATCATCAGTGTGGTGATATTTCATTCTGGGAGCCCTGTGCTGCGGACAGAGGTACATTACAGCTGTTTCATGCTTTGCACAAAGAAATGCTACAAACACATTGGAGCTTTTTTCCAAAAAGAAAACTGTTAATAAGAAGAGAATGCAATTATTAAATTATTAAAAATGATCACAATCACATTTTAATATAACATTTTCGTTTTTTGGGCATCACAGTGGTGCAGTGGTGGTGGAATCCACTGGCCATTTGGGGACTTTCTGTATGGAGGCCCCAGACTCATACATCCCCACACTGTGTGGGTTCTCTCTGGGTGCTCTGGCTTTATCCCACAGTCCAAAGACATGCATGTTAGGTTAACTGGTGAATATAAAATTGGCCATAGGTGTGAAAGTGAGTGTGAATGGTTGTCTGTTTCTCTGTTTAAGCCCTGTGGTTGACTGGCTCCCTTTCCAGGGAGTAGCCCCACCCTTTGTCCTGTGACAGATGTGATAGGCTCCAGTCAACAATCATGACCGTTCAGTCTTGGTTTTCTTCTTTGTCCACTGTGTACAGAAATTTATGCTGACACTTTTTATCATATTATGTAACACATATGATCTGCAGTAAAATTCTCATATTTACATTATACCAAGAAACAGCTCAGTGTTACTAACTTTACACATTTTTTTTGCCATTCTCTCAACTTTTACTGCCAGTTCACATGGTCAAAAACGATCAACATTTGAGTTGTGTTGTGTTGGTACTGTTTTTAATTAAATATATTTGTACATGTTTAAATGATTTTGCAAATCACTGCATTTTATTTATCATACAAACATTCATGCATTTAATTTCCTCCCCCAGGCAGGGACCATAGCCAACATCTCCAGCAGTATTGTAAACCTGGGGCTCATACTGCTGATGGGCCAGGTCTACACTGCATTAGCTGAGCAGCTCACTAAATGGGGTAAGAATCAATGCTGCTCTCACACACCTCAAACCTCTGTGGTGTATATTGTTATCAGCTTTGTACTTGATTGCCACTAACTAAAAGCTCAGACTTCTCCAGAGCAGGTGAATCTCTTCAGTTGGATCCTTATGGTTATTGTTTCTGTCAAAGTAGCTGCATCATGTTGCAGAATTATGGGACTGTAAAGTACAGATACAGAGGGCATAAAAAGTCTACACACAAAAAAATATTTTTAAAAACCCTAAAAACAATGTGGTTGGACACGTCTGCACGCCTTCTTATAATTAGGGGTAAGATTAATCACATGTGAATTCATATTAAACATTAGTCATCAGTTAAAGTGACTCATTAAAATCAAATGAAGTTCAGCTGTTTTTGTAGGATTTTCCTGATGTGTACCTTGTGGCATCTTCCAACAAAATTTGTGATCTGCAAATAACTTACAAACACATCAAACTGATCTCATTGCTGAAAATAGATGAAAAAACCCCATTACTGCCAGAACTGAGGGAAAGACAAGAAGATAACTGGCCAGGGAGATTTACAGCAACATTAAATGAGCTGCAGGAATTTCTGGCAAGAACTGGTTGTGTACTACATGTGACAACAATCTCAAGTTAAACACACACATGATATACATACATCAGAGCGTCCACAAGCATGTAGGTTTTGTGTCATGATCTGATAAGGCCAAAGTTGAAGGTTTTAGGAGTGATTCCTTGAGATATGTTTGACACAAAAACAGTTCACATCACCAGAGAAAAACTGTACCTGCAATGAAGCATGGTAGTGATAACATCGTGCTTTGGGGCTGTTTTTCTTCATCTGGAACTACAGTAGGGCTTTAGTCAAGCTGGGAGGATTTATGAACAGTACTAAAATAGCAATCATTTTTCACAAAAAACCTCTTTAGGCATCTGCTAGAAAACTGAAGATCAAGAGGATTTGGACCTTGTAGCACAACAGCAGCAACCAGCTGCATATATCCAGATCATCAAAATAACTGATTCACCAAAAAATGAGCCAGCCTGAGTACAGATTCAGATCCTGCTGAAAAACTGTGGAGTGACCTGAAGAGGACTGTGCTCAAAAGATGGCGCCATAATCTGAAAAACTTGGAGTGTTTTTACAGAGAAGAGAAGGGCAAATAATGAAGACGTGCCATGCTAACAACTAACCAAAAAGACTGACTACTGTAATAAAATGCAAAGGTGCTTCAACAAAGTTGTTAGTTTAACCCTTTAACTCACAGTGTACCATATTTGATACATGACTTTTCATGAGTTCTTGAGATGTTCACATGATCAGTGTGCAAAAACTCTGCTTAATTGTTTAGGCAAAAAATAAGAACAAATAAATAATAATTTTCTGACAATTATTTCATGGGTCAGGCTTTAAATAGCTAAGGATGTGCATATTTATGCAACCAGATTGTTGTAAAAATTTTAGTGTACATGTTTAACCCCTCCAAAAAGATTGTAACTGTTAATCTTGATGTTTAAACAGTTCAGCCACTGTTTAAAATGGATATCGGCAGGATTGTTGATGATGTATCCAGCAGAGTATTTGTAGAATCATCTCATTTCAGTCAAGAAAGTATGATAGACAATCATATTCGCTGCTGATTCTTGATTCTTGTAAAAAAACAGACAAATCAAAAAACACCCCAAATTAATGTAAAAAAAATAGTTTACACTGTGGTTTCCCTTTTTTCTTAGTTTTGACTACCTGTAAACCAGTTATCATAATATCTTGTTATCTATATAAAAATGACTTTGAAGTCATTTAAACTAAGTGAAATCAAAGGCAACATTGTCTCGATGTCTTTAACACTGTGTTTTTGTGCGATGTGTTGCAGAGATGCACAGAACACAAACCCAGTATGACAACGCTTTCATCTTCAAGGTGTTCATCTTCCAGTTTGTCAACTTCTACTCGTCTCCCTTTTATGTGGCTTTCTTTAAAGGAAGGTGAGACACACGAGTCACAACAGACACACAGGATAATCATGAAAAGATGAAGACACTGAGACAAAGAAAGTATTTAAGGTGCCACTGATCTCTCTGTGATTAGGTTTGTGGGTTACCCTACCAACTACGGGACCTTGTTCGGGATGAGAAATGAAGACGTGAGTGATTTAGAGAGCCTGTAACGTACCAGCATGTGAAAATGATGCCCCCATAGTGTCATGTCTGTGTGTCTTTGCGTTACAGTGTGGTGCCGGGGGTTGCCTCATTGAATTGGCTCAACAACTTTTCATCATAATGGTGGGAAAACAGCTCATCAACAACGTTCAGGAGTTCATCTTACCGTACGTTGCTACACTTTTAGCTTTTATGGGTTTTTTTATGTATATGTTTTATGTTTTTATAGAAAAATGTTCTGTTGTCAATCTCCAGCATATTTAAACATCCTTTATTCTTCCTTTTATTTACATCCTTTATTATTTATTTAAAAGCTTTCGTGGTTTACCAGGACATCTTACTTTTTAGAGAAAAAATTTCAGGAGTAAATTTTTTCTGCAATAAAATAATAATTAAACAAATTAGATTCAAACACATGAGCAATAAGTACAGTGACTGTCAAATACAACTGAAAAGATTAAAGCAGAGTTAGGATAAAAGCTAAAACTGGTACAGATGTGGGAGATGCATAAAAGTAGCTGTGCTGTGTCATATTGTTCCACAGTTCCAGCTGTTTAGTGCAGTAAATCTCATCCATGTGCCTCTGCACCATCAGCTGTGTGTGACTGTTTAAGACTTACTGCAGACAGTAAGTGTAAAATAAGGGCAGCAGAGGAGCAGTTCAGTAAATACGCTTAAAACCTCTGGCAAAATTATGTAATCATCACTCTTGAGGATCCAGCTCTTTTACTTTGTAGCACATAAACAAATCACAGATATGATGACAGAAATTATTGCTATACATGAAAAATAAATGGGCAGAAACAGGAGCCAACATTTGTTACAGAACTGTCAGAAACAGGCTGAATGAAATGAGATTTACATGCAGAGAAGCCAAACACAAGCCAGCGCTTACAGTGGGCCAAAGAGGGGCAGTCATGGACTGTGTTAACTGATGTTAGTGATGAATCATAAATGTGGAGTGGCCAAGGGGATGATGCTGGAAATTTGGTCTTGTGCTGCTGCAGTGAAACAGACAAAGATGACTGCATGAAGAAAACAAGCACATTTCCCCACTCAGTGGTGGGGCGGCATGTGTTGTAAAAGATGAGAGGGGATTGCAGTCATTACATCAGCAACAAATGCTTCCAGTGATAGAAAATAGGTTTGGTTAACTAATTCCAACTGAAAGTCTATGGTGGTTATTGGGGAACAATGATTGCTGTTCAGCTACAAAAAATTAGTCCTGTGTCATATCTGTGATGTAATGAACATCCTCTAAATGTGCTGTTTCTGTCATTTTTGCCATTGCATGTTACAATGCATACTAACATAAATCCTTATCCTGATTCCATCAAATGATCAGGTGACCCTGGAGTTATGCTCCAATAGGCCCAGGCTGCTGGGGCGTTCCCTTCCCTCTTCACTCACTTCTTTTCACTCTCTGCATGGTTTTGCACCACGTGTCTATTTAGTCATTAGCTGTTATTAAACTCTGGCACTTTCTCCCATAGTTATCTCCTTTCTCCTGTTTCTGCTGTCTTCTCCCATGCCATCACCCCCAAGTGGTCGCGGCAGATGGCTGCTCTTCCCTGAGCCTGGTTCTGCTGGAAGTGTCTTCCTGTCAAAAGGGAGTTTTTCCTTCCCTCTGTTGCCAAATGTTTGCTCACAGGGGTTGTCTGTTGTTGGGGTTTCTTTCGAATAGTTTTTTGGTTTTAACCTTAGAGTATAAAGCACCTTGAGGCGAATGTGTGCCTTTATAAATAAAACTGAATTAAACCGAAAATGTCTTTTTCTTCCCTAACAGTAAAGTGAAGGCCTGGCGCCAGAAGAGAACTCTGGCAAAAGTGCTGGGTGGCAAGGCATCCCATGAGCCTCGGCGCTGGGAAGAGGATTACCAGCTGGTTGAGTGTGAGGGCCTGTTCGAAGAGTACCTGGAGATGGGTGAGTATCCATATCTGATTTAGAGACTTTAATATCACTGCATTCAACCGGATCGCCAGTTCAGTCCAACTAAAAATTCACACATAGATAATATCCATTTTGATGAAAAAATGCAAAGATTAATTATCTAATTTTAATTTCATGTGCTGCAGTGCTCCAGTTTGGGTTCATTACTATCTTTGTGGCGGCGTTCCCCCTCGCTCCGCTCTTCGCCCTCCTTAACAACTGGGTGGAGATTCGTTTGGATGCACACAAGTTTGTGTGCGAGTACCGCCGGCCGGTGGCTGAACGTGCACAAAACATCGGAGTGTGGTTTAACATACTGGAAGCTTTGTCACACCTGTCTGTCATTGCCAATGTGAGTTCATGTCTAATACATTATTGTCAGACTACATAGCAATATGAGGAAAAAAAGAACATTTATTATCTTTTATTCTTTTTCAGGCTTTCCTAATAGCGTTCACTTCAGATTTTTTACCTCGCCTGCTATATCAGTACAAATTTGACAATGATCTCAACGGATACGTCAACTTCACCCTGGCTTACGCCCCACTCAACTACACAGAGTACCCTATGTGCAGGTATGCTGCTTTGAGCTTTCTTTTTATGCTCCTTTTTATTCCTTCATCTTATGTGTCAAGTTCAACTTCTCATATATGGTTACTTTGGTGTTGCTAAGCAACATTTAAGTTTCTTAACATTTAAGTTAAGTGTGTTCATGTCATAGCCTTGGCCAACAATGGGTGATATTACTGAATATTAAGACTGTTCTTTTCATGTGCTGCTGCTGTATATTATACACACCAAGTATTACAAATATTTCTTGTTGTAACTTTGTAACAAATTATGTTTGTTGGGGTTTTTCAGATACAAAGCATTCAGAGACAACAATGGAAACTACACACTGTTTTACTGGGAGCTCCTGGCAGTCAGACTTGGCTTTATTATTGCATTTGAGGTATGACGGAAGCTTCCTAGCATCTCTATTTACTTCATTTTGCCTGTTTTAGTGGTTTTACCTTTGTTTAGTATTGCCTTTTCACTGACACCTCTATGCCAGTTCTGCTTGTTTGGACAAATTCTAATGATTTAGTCCTCTTTTACCGTTTTGTTTCCATCTGCATCACTTTTTATTCTCTCTCTATATACCTCCTCTCTGCCATTTCCTCACAGTTATTTGTTAATGCTCACCTGAGAGAGAAGAAATTATTCACCAGTTGTACAAATTATGTGGAAAATAAAACTACAAGTACTGTTTTTCCATTTTCATGCTTGAAGATCAGCTGTCTGTTTGCTTAAAATTAATGACAATTTGTGATGTGGAGATTGTTCACACTGTTCTTGCTGTTGTTTTTACTGTCACCAGCACGTGGTGTTCTTCGTGCTGCGAGCCATTGACTGGATTGTACCCGATGTTCCCGAGTCCCTGGAGCTGAAGATGAAGAGGGAGCGCTACCTGGCTAAGCAAGCTCTGGCTGAAAACCAGGAGGCCCTGTTGGTGAGTCGAGCCCGAGTGGCCGCCGCTGCCACTCCAGGCACCTCCAGCCCAGGTCAGTAAGAACATGGGACGCACACACACAAGGTCATGCAGCACACACTTCTCCATATAAAGTAAATCTAGTTAACAATGACCAGGTAAATATGTTCATATTAAACTCACTTAAATCATCTTTTGGATACAAATTTGTGTGTCTGAGAGCAGAAAAAAAATAAAAACAAGTCTTTTCTATTAGAAGTTTCTAATAAAATGTTACCGTGCTTCCTTGTCAGCTGCATGATAAACAAATCCTCTGCAGTGTGTTTCCACGTAGGTGATCCATGCAGTGTCAAACCTGTCACTGTCTCTGACACAGCTGATTCACACTAATAAAATCCACAATTGAAAGGCTTTTAAGAGCTCACCCACCCACCTGCAAAGCACCTGCGGCTATACTGGCTGTCATAAACTCGCTGCGTACAGCATGATCATTAGAGGTAATCTATGTGGGATCAGTGCCAAATATTTCGCTTGATTGCATCGCCAGACTTTGTGACCTGATGTGTGTTGGCACGGGTTATTTCATCCATCAGCACTTCTGTTCAGGTTGGACTTTAAATAAAATGAAAAATCATTATGTTCAGCAAAACGAAGCAGCTTAACACGTCACATGTCAAATTTCATATTCTGCCCACGGGGATTGAGCGATGATCGTCGGGTATAGACTGTCATAGTGTGTATATTCATCCTCACCTGTATGTGTGTGTGTCCCCTTTGTTCTGGCCCACGCTGTTGTCATGTGTCTCATGTAGTGAATGTTGCTGGATGAGGACAGGTAAGTACAGCACAGGTAAGTGAATGGCATTCCTAAAAAGGATGTCATGATTTCAGTTCAGAAATATTGGTATTAATTTATATTTTTAAGCCGATCCAGTGATCATTTAAAGTCTGATTTTCTTTTGTTGTTTAATCAAAAGTTATAATGTGGTACATGTAAGTCAGCAAAACATCTGTAAGACGTCAGTGGGCCCAGAGTTGCTCGCTGTTATGGTGATTATTCATCTCCATATCACATTAGTTAGTCTCTGTTTAGAAGCTGCTTATTTTATTTGCTGATCCAAGTTAATAGCTAGCTCTTTCCTCAACATTACTAACTAATACTAATTACTAATACTACTACTCCCTGTGGTTTCATTGCATTTGGGATGCACAGGTTTTGGATTGGAGTCTGAAAACTTGAATACAGCAGGTGGCATTGTGGGATTTTTATATCCTCTAACTCCCCTAAAGTCACATTTTGTTTAGTTTAATTTAGAACTTAGTTAGATCAACACTGTGTGAATTTAATGTGCATATTTGCTCTTCGAAGATAAAAAGCAACCATTTTATTAGATGTGAGGCCTACAGGACATACAGACTAAGGACTTTGGCATCTGAAATTATTTATTACATTTCATTGTGTAACCAGTTTATTTAGTGTTGTAGTTACCTGATGTGATCGCTGCAGCAAAAGTATCTGTGTCAGCCTTTTCCTCCTCTGTACCTCTTATTGTAGTCAGTCTAACACAATTAACTCTTTTTCTTGCCTTTCTGCTTCTTTCCCGTTACTTCTGCCATTGCCTCCTCTGAAGGAAGTGACACGTCCCTTGGAAACATGAGTTAGGATTCCTCTGTGGAAAAGAAGCAGTGGGACTGAACGCTGGTGGAATATGAGACTTTCCTTTGTATCTCGGATAAGTGAAATTTTCCCAAGAAAGTGGAATACTGTCTTGGGATTGGTTTTCATATCACTAATACATATTCATCTGCACAGATACATGGTAAGCAGGTGTGCTTCGGCCTGCCCACCTTCTTCATATGGACATTTCTCCAACATATTTGGGATTTTTTTCAATCTCATGGTTATTGCAACATTATCAGAGTCTGATGTTACTGGAGCAAAGGGCATGAATTTATAAAGCATAAATCTATGTATTGCTAAATAATTAAGCAACGTATGTGGGGAAAATTAGTATGTTGATTGGCTTCCACTAGCTGCAGCATGCACTGTTAATGCTACCTGACGCCACGCAGGTGTGGGACTTACTTGCAGTACTGTGTGTGTATCCCACGCAGCCTCAGATTGACTTCAAAGTCTGACAACATGAACTATTTAAATGATGCCAAATGTTGTATTGACAGAGCATAGTTTGAAATTGCATAAATTCCAATTTGCAGTGTTTTTCTTGGAGTTACTGTTGGGATACCCAGAGGACCTGAAATGTAATGAAGTTGGATTACACCTTGACTCTGCAAAAGCTCATCCTGAATATTTTGGGGGGGCTTTATAAAACTCCTCTGAAGGGACAGAAGGCTTCAAACAAAGGAGTGCACAGGATCAGTAGTGCCACTCATGGAAAGAAAACAGACTTTTATGTGTGAGCTCGGCAGACTGCCTCTTTAATGTGTATTGTTATTATCTTTATGACGAATGCTGACTTGAGGTCAAAGTTCACCTTTCTTGGACAAACTGTTACAACAAGATCAACAGAGTCAACAGTGCTTTGGGGTTTTTTGCTCCTCATTTTCACAAAGCTGGCATTGTTCACTGACTGTATTATCATCACATAGTTTATGCTGCGTTTTCACTCAGCACCAAGCATGAAAGTCTTTTCTACGTGAATGTCCTGCACAGTATGGCTGTACAGTACTGTAAACAGGAGTGAAACAGCACCTGAGCAGAGGCCATATTTTACATATGAGCTTTTTTGTCATTTTTGATCAAATAAATCTAGTTTGACGAATGCAAACACCTCCTCGATGTGGGATTCACAGCCTCAGAGATGCTGTACTTGCTGGAACTTTAATCCTTCCACACCATCTGTCTTCTCCACTTTCTTCTTCTCTTCATTTTGCCCTCCTTCTTGAAACATCACCTTCCCCCCAAAAAGATGAAAAGTCTCTGATTTATTGGGAGTCAGAAACAGACAGGTGTTTCATTAATGATTTCCCTCTTCCTCTCCCTCCTCCCCACACAAAAACTCCACCAATGGCCGTGGCCTTGGGCAACTCCTGACTTTTACTTCATCTCATCTCCTCTTCCACCTCAGTCTCTTTTTTTCATGTTATTTCATTCCTGAAGTCACTTTTTTTGTAATGAATACTATCTTCTTCCTCCTCTTCTCTCTCTTGGCCACATTCATCCTTTAGATTGTTGTGATTGCTCTGCGTTCCTCTGCCATGGCCTGCAGGAAGAGTGAGTTAGTACATGTCAGCGAGCACAGGTATGCGCTGCGGACACCGGCTGGCTCATTTACCGGCTGCTGGAGTGAAGTGAGGGAATGTTTGCATGCAAGCAAGACATGGCAACGAGGCATATGATGAGGACTCAGCTGAATATTTTTTTTAAAAGCCCTCAAAACTTGCCTGATAGTCAATGCATTAGCATATGCACATACTGAGAAATACAGCTGCATTTCAGGGTTCAGTCAGTGTTACGTGTTGCCTGATATATATATGTATATATGTATACATATATATATATTTAGGAAAGCAATCCTGGATGCCACTTTTCGTCAGGGTGCCCTGGTTCCTCAACACCTGACGCGGACCTTGTTGATCCGGGCGACGTCCGAGCCAGCATGCCTTCATATTTATCTGTCTCGCTCATGTCTGCGGTAGGCTTGCTTAGCATAGGGGGTCTAGCCTTAGGACCCTTACTGGATACAGACGCCCCAGGCAGGAATCGAACTTGCGATCCTCTGTTCCAAAGGCGTGTAGTCTAACCACTACGCTATCCAGCTGCTTTGGATAGAAGCCACTGACATAAAGACAAGAAAGCTCCTTACCATGCATGGAGGGTTTCACCCCAAGTCCAGCACCCTGAGGCTTTACGCTAAGCGGAAAGAAGGGGGCCGGGGACTGGTGAGTGTCAGCACCACAGTCCAGGATGAGACAAGGAACATCCAAGAATACATTGGGAAGATGGCCCCAACTGACCGAGTGCTCAGTGAATACCTCAGGCAGCAGAAACCCAAGAAAGAGGAGGGAGACGAGGAACCATCATGGAAGGACAGGCCCCTGCACGGTATGTACCACCGGCAGATAGAGGAGGTGGCTGATATCCAGAAATCCTACCAGTGGCTGGACAAAGCTGGACTGAAAGACAGCACAGAGGCACTAATCATGGCAGCACAAGAACAAGCTCTGAGTACAAGATCCATAGAGGCTGGGGTCTATCACACCAGGCAAGACCCCAGGTGCAGGCTGTGTAAAGATGCCCCAGAGACAATCCAGCACATAACAGCAGGGTGCAAGACGCTAGCAGGCAAGGCATACATGGAACGCTATAACCAAGTGGCCGGCATAGTGTACAGGAACATCTGTGCTGAGTATAACCTGGAAGTCCCGAGGTCAAAATGGGAGATGCCCCCAAGGGTGGTGGAGAATGACCGAGCTAAGATCCTGTGGGACTTCCAGATATAGACGGACAAAATGGTGGTGGCTAACCAACCGGACATAGTGGTGGTAGACAAACAGAAGAAGACGGCCGTAGTGATCGATGTAGCAGTTCCGAATGACAGCAATATCAGGAAGAAGGAACACGAGAAGCTGGAGAAATACCAAGGGCTCAGAGAAGAGCTCGAGAGGATGTGGCGGGTGAAGGTAACGGTGGTCCCCGTGGTAATCGGAGCACTAGGTGCGGTGACTCCCAAGCTAGGCGAGTGGCTCCAGCAGATCCCGGGAACAACCTCGGAGATCTCTGTCCAGAAGAGCGCAGTCCTGGGAACAGCTAAGATACTGCGCAGGACCCTCAAGCTCCCAGGCCTCTGGTAGAGGACCCGAGCTTGAAGGATAAACCGCCCGCAGGGGCGTGCTGGGTGTTTTTTATATATATATATATATACATATATATATATACATACATATGTGTGTATATATATATATACATACATATGTGTGTGTGTGTATATATATATATATATATATATATATATATATATATACATACATATATATATATGTATATACATGTGTGTATACATATACACACATGTATACGTATGTATACATACACACACACACTATTAGTCGTACTCGTACTCCCACTGATTAGTACACCAATGTCCCGAGTTAACCCAACTCACAACTGCCATTCTTTTTCATGTTTGGTTGTTGAACATTGCTGATCCCTCTATAAACGGTTCAAGCGTTCCTTTGCAGCTTCTCTCCGTTTCCATCTCGGAGTCTGACATTTGGTGAAAGCTGCATGCAGGCGTGCGCTCGCTCCCGCAGCCAGAGGCATTTCTAGCAATGGAGCTGCACGCACAAAATCCAACATGCAAATCTCTGCCTTTCAATCCCCATGTGCAAATCTCACACATTAGGATGGTTCCCAATGCATGCACACACAAAAGTAATCACTTTTCTGATAAAGTAGATACCCCACTGCCCTCACATTCAGAGTTTTTAGTGGTTCAACACTTCCATAGAAGTGCAACCTTATCCTTCCAATTTATGTTCCCTTTCAATCTCAGGGCAGGTGCTGAAATGGCAAACTAAATAACTATCAGTTTTATAGAACGGGCAAGAGAAGGGGAGGAGAATAAGAGAAAATAAGACAGCACTTCCCTAACAGTAGCTGTGTGTGTGAGAGAGGGAGAGGGAGGGAGAGGGAGGGAGAGAGAGGGAGAGAGAGGGAGAGAGAGAGGGAAAAGCAGAGGGAAGGGAGAGCAGAAGAGCTTAGAGAGGGGATCTGCATTGCAAGTAGCTCTGAGTGCAGCAAGCGGTGGCTGTTTTTTCTCAACCTGTTTTTGTTTTTCTGGAGAGGGGAACAAGAACAAGGAGAAGATCCGAGCGGAGGAGTGCAGTTTATAAAAGTCCAGGCTGTGTCTAAAGCTACAGGGAGGACGAGGGAGGAGAGAAGCCGGGAGGAACACAAGGCAGCAATGGATAACAGAGTCCAGTCTGACCCTGGGATGGCCTGGATTCACACACTGCTGCTGAACTCCATCCAGCACACACATTAGGCTGCTAACGCCACTGAGGTACAGTACTAAACATACACCAGCAATAACTCTGAAATAACAAATTAAGTCATGAAACCAACACACACATTCCATCTTGTCTCTGATATCAGACGGCTGCTGTGAGTGGAAGTTGAGTTGCCCGAGAGTGCAGGCTGTGCTTTGTGTGATACACTTGAGGAAAGTAGTGCTGTGCAGCTCGTCAGGTGCATTGCATAAATATGACAGCTTATAAACTCTCAGCTGGATACAGGAAGCACAGTCATGAGACGGGTTATCAGGTGTATTGTCTACCAACAAAAGGCGTCCATTTGAACACATTCTTTAAAGCCATGTGTGTGGTAGAATCAAGTTAATAGCTTAACCATTGTGCTGGCTTCCCCGCTTAGGCAAAGTCTTCAGATAGTCAAGTTACCCAACTCAAATTGATGCATGTATCCTGCCAGTGAGATTATTAGCTTCTGCTTTAATGTATTCTCTTGGAAGAAGCTGCTTCTTGCATCTGTAATGTTTCCAGCTGCTCCCTAGGCAGTGTAGACTAAGGTGAGCCTTGAATGTGATGGTTACAGTGGAGCAGTGAGTTGTTGCAGAGTGGGGCAGGTAAGTGCATGTCTGGAATATGCTGGATGAAGGGTTGTTAAAAACTACACAGGGCTGAAACTTGGCACTTCAGCTCAAACACGCTGCTCAGTTCTCCTCCTTGTTAGATTTTAGCATAATACTCAAATCCACCTCTGTGTTTGTGGCTCCTGGCTAAGAGCTTGTTACTAACCCTTCCCTTTTCTGGCTCCGTGTGCTTCGAAACGTGTGAGTGCTTGTATTAATTAATGCCTTCATCTGCATATGTGACACGAAGGGCTTATTCAAAAGCCCCAAACTGGCCAAATTGCTGACGCCGCTTCATCAGTGAATAAAACAGTAATGCACCGATGACATTTAATAGCTGGAAGCTGCTGTGTTTCTCTCGCTCACCCACTGAGAGAGAACACTCTGACTTGTTCTGAATGTCTTTCTACTATCATCAGCAAAATCCCAGGTGATGGCTGGCCCTCTTTCTGCTATCCTGATGACTAAGTGCGTTGTCATGTGAGTTGACGGCTGCCGATGATGATGGCGATGACGACGATGATGATGTGTATGGATAGTCTGGAAATTCATATTTTGACTGGAGCACAATTAGATAGTTGTGAGCGGTTTTGTGGATTATCTGATTTACTGCGGTGTGTTTGTCTCGAATGAGCCATATGCACATCATACGGGCAGAAAGTGTAAATCAGGACCTTGGACTGTTTTACTACACTTTATTACAGGCTGGAGATCGTCTCTCTGATAATCTATCTATCTTTTTTCTCATTGGAGGGAAAGAAAGATGTTTGATGACTGACTTGTTTTTCTTTCTGACTACATTTTTTGGTCTCCCAGCAAATGACTGAAGTTCTGATTTCACCCTGCACGCCTGCTGATATCACAGATTTATAACTTTGCTTGCCGCAGGAGCCCTGCCTTTCCCCAACACTTCCTCCCCCACACAACTGCATGTCTGCAGAGCACCTGCCCCATCACCTGCCACTCAGACACTGGCTGTCTGAGTGTGTGTGTATGTCTGTGTGTGCATGTGCACATGTTTGTGTAGGTGTGTGCAAAGTTTAGGAAAGCAATCCTGGATGCCACACCTCTCGATCCTCCCACCTCACCTATCCCTGCTAACCTTGCATGCAACTGCTTCCCTGTTTACCTCATGGGATTTATAGATGTTCACAAACATTGTCATAAGTGCCTCTGCTCTGGTTTCCTCACTCACCTGTTTTCCTTAAAAACTAGGCTAAGATCACTAAGCAGCACTGACTGAGAGCAACCTGTCATTTAACCATGAGTGACACTGATATTTTAAACTTACTTGGTCATGTTCCTTTTTTTTTTTTGGCTTGTGGCCTAAATAGCAGCAGTGTTAACAGCCCATAATAGCAGCCTTTTGCTCCTGCTTGTGTGATTTCGAGTTTCTTTGTTTGTCTCCTGCCTCAGCTTAGCGGTCAATTTCAGAGGAATGAGTGTGCCGAGTCATCCGGGGAATGTGGAAAAGTGTCTCCTGCGTATCATCTGGGGGTAGGGCGCCTCTCAAGTTGGACGTGAACTTGTCTTCAAAACCTGTACTCTGAAACAGGCCACCTACTGAGTTAAAAGCCTCTGCACTCAGTTAATAATGATAAGCAAGGAATTGGCTTTGATTTGTATTTAGAAACGTTTTTTTCTGAGGCAAGCAGGAGGCTCCAGCCTCGCTTTGAAAACATAAACTTTTTACTTTTTAGGCAGCAGTCCATGGCTCTGTCAGAGGGCTTTTTGGCCCATATACAAAGGTTAAAACCAACAGAATTTTGAAATCTAAACCCAGGGGCGATGTGTACAGAGCACTGCCCTGACTGCGTTGCTGCACACCTGTCTAAGACTGTAGCCCCAGGTTATTGACTTGGCCAGTGAGACGCATCGTGTGTTCACATTTGGGCTCGTGCACGATAATGCATTCTTGGGTTTGGAAGCAGTGCCCTTCATTAAAATGTTTTCTGCACATCTGTGCTCTTCAGGAAAAAAAACATAAACCAGGTGTTGCTTTCACATTCATCTGCAGCATGTCTTCTTTCCCAATTTAAAGGCCATTCAGCTCTCTTTCACACCCACTAATCCCCTCGATGCTGCTCGTATTCACAGTTTGGTTTTGAATAGTTTACAGCTTTAGCTCTCAGCTAAACACGAATCATTTCTGAATGGTCATCTCATCAGGCGTGCTCCACTTTTGCCTGATCACATTTCAAAACAACTTATAGCTTGTCCGTGCCTGTCCGCATGATAAAATCGAGGAGCATGGGTAGGGCTCGGTGCTGAGAGATACTGTAGTTAAAAGTGCAACAGAGAGCGTGTGTGCAAACACAGGAGCTGATGAATGCGAGAGATGCAGCAGCAGTTTGGTGTAAAGTAGGTCAAACTCTCGAGAGCTCGTGGCAAAAGATCAGATTAGGAATCAAAGTGCTCTGATTGACAGTTGAAGAACTAACAAACCCCCCATCCTCCTGTTCAGCAGACAGATGTAAGCCATAAACTAAAATGAAACCAATGCAGTTGCATGAATGGCAGTCAGTTATTAGAACTCTTCTGGGCTAAAAACAAAAAACAAAAAAAGAAACATAACATAACAAAACAACCCAGAGTAATAAATTGAAAGGATGTGGTTTGTGACAGGCTGGAGCCTCCCCCAGCTACCACTGGGTGAGAGGGAGGGTACACCTACAAGGTCGCCAGTCTGACCACACAGACACGGGGAGAACATGCACACAAAGACCCAGTCAAATGGTTGTCGAACTCAGGAGCTTCTTGCTGTGAGGCAACCTCTGCTCCACTGTGCCACTTGAAAACAAAATGTAAACTTTTATCAACAAACCAAATCATTTGTCAGGAACTATTTTCAGCTGTGGAGTAATCCGGATTAGATGTTTGAGTATTTAGAGCAGTATATGTAGGACTGAGTTTAAACTATAGTTGTACAAAAGGGTTAGGTTTGTGTATGGGATTTTCTATGCCCCCTGAATGCACCATCGGGGTGCATGTCCGCAACTTTAGTTCAGGGACAAACGGCAGCCGAACAACGGACAGTGTGTGCGTTCATAAGACCAAACCACACACATACACACCCACACACACTCTCTCGCCCAGCTGCGGGCACATTCTCAATTGGAAATACAAAGAATGACAACTTTATTCCTGGACTCTGCCTGTTTGTTCCTCTTACATCTGAACATTTGCAAGTGTTCTGACCCGACACTCTGAAGTGATTGCTGCCAGCTCAGATTTCTTTAACCCTTCTGAACAATAGTGATTTGCTTATGTTTGTAGTAATGAATAAAGACACCCAGGAGTATCAGAGTACTGTGTTTAAAATATTTTTTAGCATGGAGGAATATGTTTTATCAGCCTCTGGATATATAGCATTGGGGTTTCTTGCTAATATTTTAAGGTACAGTGTAAAGTGTCCTGAACTTCTTCTGTGAATTGGTGCTCAAATTAGCTAAAGAGAAAAAATATATAGGATACTAGCATTAGCTAGTCAGGTAAGAGAGTCAGTTAAATCTAATATGTATGAATATCTAAAGGCATTTATCTAGTGGTTGGAGAAAAAGAAGATATTTGAAGACTTGATGATATGTATAATGGAACGTTTACTATAAAAACGACATGCTTGCTGAATTTTAACTAATCTGATTGGGTTTAACTTTTCATATCTCCGCATAACCTGCTAAAACAGCTCTCCTTTTTTTCAAATCTCATTGCATTCTGATAACCATCCTCTGTCAGAAGGTGCTCATTATCAGATTTTCTGGATTTACAACCTGTTGGATCTTTGGCTCTCCATCTACATGGTAGCTTTTGCGACTCCTGACAAAGCACCATAATTAGATCAGGTTATTTCCATAAGTTTTGTCAATAGCTCCTTTGTGTCGTTGCTATCCTGGCTGCGTGTCTCTTGTGCATCAGCTTATCTGACTGCAGTTGTCATGGCGGATGAGTGAAGCCGGGAGTGGGGGGCAGGAGAAAGGTTAAAGGTCCAAAAGTCTTGGCGTTTATGCGTGAGATGGTCGCCATTTTTCCAGGCTGTTAAATGAGGGTTCACTGTTTGTTCATCTCTGCTAGCAGGAAGCCCACTGGCCGAGACAAGGTTAGAGAGGGCCTCTCTACATGTTGTCGGTTTCAATTAAAGGCTGGGAGCCCCTCTCTCTGCCACACGCACACAGACATTCAGGTGTACCTTTTGAGTTGTAGCTTTGTGTGATTATTAGCTGGGTTGTCAGCATGCATCTTCATAGTGTCCCAGTAGGTCATGGGTAAGTTGCCTGAGGCTTTAGGGGAGGATTAGGAGAACCCACACCATGTGTAAACATTTAGGTAACCCTCCCACTAACACCACCACTACCAACCTTCTCTGTAGCCTCCGGGGTACTCACCTGTCGCCACTGGTGGAGGCTGGAAGAAGAAGTACGAATACCAAGAAACTAAACTGCCTGACCTAAAATTCACCCATCTGCTTTAAAACTGCTGACATGTTTGATCTGACAAAAGAAATGCTGATTAGCGCGTCAACCTGGACTACTTCTTTCACTAGAATTCAGCACAGCTTAATTTTGAAAGATTAAAATGAAACACCATGAATACCACCTTATTTTCCACACACGTGTCTGTGTTGCACATTTGAAGCGGTGCACAAAATAAACCTGAACTGAGGCAAATTTCCATCAGTGCGGTTGAATTAATTTCACCTTAATTAAATGCATATTTTAAGAATCAGCCGGGAAAGTGCAACTGCACTATAGATGCGTTATCAACTGTAAGCAATCAGAAAATACTAACAGATAAATAGCAAAACACTTTCTAATGATTTAAGCCGTCATAATCATCCATAAAATGCTGTTTTTAAAACTATGGTAGCTGCACTGAAGCACAAGGTTCAATTGCAACATTAATAACAACTCCAAAGGCTGTGGTTTCAAAGATATTTACTCATTTGCTAAACATGCCTACCTCTGTAATATTCTGTTAGATCTAAATTTTCTCGACAAGTTCCCAGCTGCCTTTAACTGTTCGTATGCCAACGCATCATAATTTGCATCAAATTAGTCCTAGTTAGACATGGTTTTTTGCTCTACAGCAGCTTGTAGGATCTCATCAGAACTGAACACGCTGTGAAATATGCTGTTGCAACAACAGAATACTGCATCAGACGCTTTATGCTTTCCATTTTGAAAGCTGTTTCACATCTGTCCCAGCGCTCAATGGAAATATTTCGAAGAAAACAGAGAGCTGAGGAAGGCGCTTTTCCCTGACGCTGAATGATGTCACGTCTTGTCTCGGCAGACAGTGCTGTGCTCTTTAGCCTGCTGCTTGGCAATTAGTGGTCCGATGTGACCGAGCTGAACTGCGATCTCACACATACACGTGAGATGGTCGCACCACACTGCCAGGACACTCCACGTCTGTCTGACCAAACACACTGAGGACGGGCAGTCATGGAAAAAAGTGTGACTGTGTGTGTGTTATCTTTTCATTGTGCCTGGTTATTCATATTTCTGTCATAAGGCATCGTAACGCTGCAACCTTAAAACCTTAAATTATTGTATTTTATCACTGGCGCCTCTTATGGAGCGTTGTGTGGGTTGCAGCATCATAGCAAAGCAAAGTGTGCATTGGCCTGAAGGTTAGGAAAGTAAAGTGTTTATACTGGATCCTGATGATCAGGATTAGTTTATCTTAGTTTATCCATTCAGCCTGGCAGTGTTTTTGTTTTAAGCTCAGTTTAGTTTAAGCTGGATTCCACAGTGGCTTTAATCATTTATTGTTTAACATTTACTATATAAGCAAATGCACACTATTGTAATCTTTGCATTCTTGTAAATAACCATATGAACATTTTTTTTATTGCTACTATGTCTGTGTCGTTTTTTTAAAAAGCCGCTTTTATCCCTTGATGTTGGTTGACGGAGAGTCACTAAATGACAAAGTATCTTTATCTCTATTTATTGTTTTTAGGGTTATTTTTGGTCTTTTTTAGTTATTATAAAATGGGGCGCATTTATGGGGGGAAGATTCAAAGCTGTTCAGAACATTTGATAGAAACATGAGAGTCTGTGAAAGCAGCAGACCCAAAGTCGTGTAGACACCAGTCCCACAAACACAAATGCACCAGATCCTCACCGCGCTGGTGATGAAACGCTCGGTATTTTTACTTTCTTTCAGTTTGTTTGGTGAGTGCAGATCATCATTTCAGCTAGTTTCTATTTTTTGTTATTTTTAAAATGACTAGATTTTTTATTTTTATTTCAGCAACTGAAAGTTTTTTACTAAACCTAGTTTTAGTCTTACTCAATGTAGAGATTTTTGTTGGGGGGTGGGGGGTGCGCCTTTATCTGACATATTGAGATAACACATTTCCAAAGAGCTAAAATAATGTACATTTTTAAGTGTTATCTATTTTATCTTGACTAATCATCAACACGCTTTATTTTTCCTAGTTTGTGATGTTAGACGACATTGTCTGTTTCCGGCCAGGGAAATGGCATCAGTGAAAACTTTTTTTTTTTGAAGAGGCTAGATCTACTCTTATACCGTTTCTTAGTTTTATGATCCCTGAAAATAAAAATCCTTTAGTTTTTGTACTTTTGGAGACCACAAGCTCAGTCTTCGTGGGCTCAGATCAGCGTTACTTCTTTCAGGCTGCGATTAATGTGCGTTCAGCTCTCTAGTGAGTATTTACAGACGCAAATGTGGAAAAGACTTAAAATAAATTACAGTGCCTGTGTTGATAGCTGGATTACTTTGGCTGTTTATTGTTGTCAGCTAGCCAGTTAGAAAAATCCCGTGGAGCTGCACCATGGCAGAAGGTAACTTTTGAATCCAAGTGGGAACTGGGAATGTATACAGCGGTTGCCGTGTTTTAGTAGATCAAAGGTCAATCACAGCGAGATAACAGCAGTAGTAAGTGCTGCGTGGGACGGGTTCATGTTGATGTTTGAATAATATCTTGATCACCAACAAGTTTGTGATAGATTTGCTTACGTGCCCATTTAAAGCAGTGCTACCTTTATACACCCTAGCATTAGTAAAATAAACAGTGTAGACATGTACATCTTCACTGTCAAAAACCACAAACAGCTCCAGCAATGAATCCATTTGTTTTAAACTCCCAGCAGCAAACATCAGACAAACTTTAATTATGCGATTACACAGCGTTTTGGCTCTGTTGACGTGCTGAATCAGCAATAGATTTATGCTCATATTCCTGCGCTTATCCCCATTAAAGGATTATTTTGAGACGTATCACAATTAAAAGTGCTCCCCGTTTGGCTGCTGGCATTAAATGCACGCCACAGCGCCACTCATTAACTTCTGTATGCAGACACGCTGTCTTAGAGCAGCCTAGTGAAATTACAGGTGGGGAAACACTGGCAGCAAAGTCCACAACAGTCACAAAATAACACCCTGCTGTGACAAGGGAAATTACACGTCTTTGGAATTGAAATTTTAATAGTGCATAGATATAATTGTATCAGGGAGAGGAATGCGCAGCACATGTAATCGGATGCTTTCATGTTTTGATAAAACACAGCAGTGGGATTTATTCTCAGCTCTTTAAATCTTTCTCTTGGTCAAATGAAAAGATGAAACTAATGCGCTGCGCAGATTTATGTTACATTTAACGTGCTGTTAAAGGCTTATGTGAACATTCATTCATTAGGATAGATTATTTCCCTTATTTGCTAGACAATGCACTATAAACGACAGCGGTAGAGAGGGTTTAGCTAATACTTGACATACACTACAGCAGGATTAGAGTATAACCAGCCAGTAATCACATGCAGATACCAGTAAGCTGGTGTCATTATGCAGCAGTGGTCGAGATGTGTTTATATGGCTCAGTGGCTGCACTATATGAGTGGATCAGTATAAGCAGTTCCCACACCCTCTCAGGTGTCCTGTGCTCAGGGCGGCCTGGCCCAGGTACACAGATAAAGGCTGCCTTTGTCTGCAGCGGGGAACAGGTAACCATTTGAGCCTGCCTACCGTGTGTGTGTGTGTGTGTGTGTGTGTGTGTGTGTGTGTGTGTGTGTGTGTGTGTGTGTGTGTGTAAGAAAGAAACAGAGAGATAGGATTGACTGGTCTGCCTACCTTTGCCACAAGAACAGGTGTGGCTTTTCAACGGCCTCATATTCACAGCATACACATCTGCGCTCAACAAAAAGGAAGGTAAACTGTGATTTCCAGTCCGTGATTCTCCAGGCAAACAGGCAACATTACAAACATACTCTCAGTGAAAGCACGAGTGTATGCTTTTATCCACTTAAGGGACACTAGGCGCATGCCAATTACAGGTACTCAGGTTAATGGGATACATTAATGTAAAATGTAAGCTTCTCGTGAACATTTGCAGTGTGAGAATGATGATTAAACTCTAAATTACAAAAAAAACATCCCCAAATTAAAGGGTATAATTTCTGGCTACAGAGAGCCTGCACTGTGTGTGTGTGTGTGTGTGTGTGTGTGTGTGTGTGTGTGTGTGTGTGTGTGTGTGTGTGTGTGTGTGTGTGTGTGGGCTGTTGTGGAAAAATACCGATAGAAAAGTTTGTCATACAGTACACTATTTTTGCACTCTGTGAGTTTACAGGAGTTTAAAATAATCAAGTGAAGCTGGATAGATTTAAAATTAAACATGCAGGCTAACATATTTTATCCTGCAGTGCTAACAAGTTATGCTGCAAGATATATATTTTTCATGAGCATTCAGTAGTTATCTTTATTAAAAATGAACAAAAAAAAGAAGTGACTGAAAACAAATGTGGCACAAATGTGAGCGTGCATGTGTGGAAAACGGTATTAGTGCTTGCAAATTTGTTTGCTACGTACAGTTTAACCAAGTGCTTCAGCCACAAGAACATATATTTAAAAAAAAAAACTTGACCTGACAAAGAAATTAACTTTTTGTTATTATTGCCAAGAAAACAGAAGAATCTGGTGTGCTGCCATCGACAGCAGTGTGATTATGCCAGAACCACATGCCTAGGTTCCTGCGAGGATGTGACTTGAATATAAAAACTATTTTTTAATAATCCCTACCTCTATATCCCTCTGTGTGTGTGTGTGTGTGTGCGTGTGCGTGTGCTGTACGTTCGTGTCTGCCTTATTCTTTTCCCTAGGTGTTTAGGCCAAAAGTTGAGGATTACTTGCCCAGGAAGCAGTGTAAGCAGAGACAGAGCTCCACTGGTGTGTGTGTGTGTGTGTGTATAAAGAGCCTGTCAGGAGAGCTAACTTTATGACCCGCTGCTGTGTTTCAGCAGACACTCACTGTAAATAGTCAATCACTAAAGGTGCCTGCTGAAGACAGCAGCTGACAGGAAGTCAGAACAACAACCAGACTGACAGATGAGTGTAGAGCTCAGGTGAAAGGTGAGAGTGCTGACGATCTCTTCCTCCGTCTGTTCTTCTGTTGTGGTATTCTGTCTGGAGCTGCAGTGTGTGCACGTGTGTGTGGAGATGTTAAGTACAGGGGGTGAATGCTGTGTGGAGAAAAGTCCTTTAATTAGAGCAGGAAGACACTGCATCAGACTTAAATGTGCGTGCGTGCGTGCGTGTGCGCGCATGTCTGCACATGTCAGTTTCAGGGTCCTTTTTCATGGAGCTGTATATGTGCCTTTATCCTGCTGCACGAGTTGTAAAATGTGAAGAAAGGGTTTTAGAAGGTCGTTCTTGTGCCACCTCCACACAGTCGGCATCCATAAATGATCTAAATGGTTTCACAAACTTCCAGAATTTGGACTGCTGCTTATTAGAACTGAAAACACCGAAACACTCGATCGATTGTTAGGAATCCTCTGGCGACACTAAGCCAGGCTGCAAACACTGAGCCGCGTCCGACCATGTTCGATTGCAAGATAAGTGGTATGCTGCTGTAGTCATTCTGTCCAGCAAGGTGGTTGGAGGAATTATGTTTGCTCCATGTTTTTCAGATGTTACTGCAGAATTAAATGCTATTTTTTAGGCAGTTCTAAATCCTGAATGTAGATTTTCTAAATCCTTTTTTTATCCAGTCCCTTATGAGCCACTGTTTACCAAAGCTATTAACAAAGTTCCAGTCTGCAGCTCATTTGCATTTGAATTAGAAAATAAGAATTTGTGATCTTCCCTCTCTTCTTTTTTAGCTCTCATGTGCCCGTTCAGCGATGCTCCCCGGGTATGGGTTCTCACCTTTGCCTGACTTCCAGCCTCACCTTCATGCCATTCGCTGCCCAGGAGAAGCCCCCAGCATGTGGATCCCGGGCGGCTCGGCAGAGTCCCAGAGTCTGAGTGAATCCACCGAGGACAGACGTCTCATCCACATGTGTCACCACAAGCACGTTGCTGTGTGCCAGCAGGAAACGCTGGCCTTTTTTGAGCTACAGCCAACAGCGACTCACAAATTAAATGGTTTTGGCTCCTCGAGGCCGGCCATTATACCACACGCACAGTGCACAACACACTCGCAGCATCTGAATGGTTGCAGACAGACGCTAAACGAACAGAATGACACATGCAGCAGAGGCCGCAGGACAGACAGCGAGCGTGGAACAAATCTGAATTCGAACTCCCCCACACTCGCCGCAGGTGACGGCGAGCTTGAATGCCAAAATGGCAGCAGGACTCGTTCGCAGGAGGAAACTGAAAAGCCACAAACGGTCACGACAGTATGTCGTCCTCTCCACGCTGCTCTTAGCCTCCCTCTATCGTTCCCTCTGTCCTCTCTGTACACAAACAGAGACTCCTTGGAATCTCAGCTACCGTCGTCACCAGAATGTCCTGGCATTCAGGGCCCAGACTCCTGCCAGCCTCAGAGGAGAACATCACAGGCTTCCCTGAAAGAGAAATCCATCCGTGAGTGTAAACCTTTTGTTTGATTTGGCAAATTAGGCTCTAAAGCTCCTTAACATTCTTTCTTCTCATCTAATAAAGTAATTTTCTCATGCGCAGGGAGAAAGATGCAGGTTTATTCCCCAGACAGTCCGAGTGATGAATCGCTCAGCAGCCCAGTCCTGGAAGCAGACTACATCTTTCCTGGACCTTTTGCATCTTTCTTAGAGGAAGACCTCAGCGGAATATCTTCACTAGAGACCATTTCAAGTCCCTCATCCACAGACGGTGCTACGGATCTCTCAAACACCAGTCACGATGATATTTTTAATCTACCCGAAGAACCGTTGCAGATAATAGAGGACTCGATGCCATGTGTAGGAGAGGTGAGTGGCAGCATGGACACATCGATCGCCACGGGTGGAGGGAGCTCTTTGTCACGCACCCGCCAAGGCGACCAGGAACGACGGCGCTTCTCAGCTTCAGAGATAATATCGAGGCTTCAGCTATCGCAAAGGAAGAACTCCTTCACCTTGAAGCTGGGGAAGTCGCTCTCTGCTCGGGTAGCCTCCAGGGACAGACAGAGCTCCAGCAACCTCAACCCCAACACCGACTGTGAGTAGACAACAGTGATGGATCAATCAAGAGTTTTCCAAAGCAGCCCAACGGATTATAACAGATCAGTGAGACAAATTAAAGATGACTTAATAAGATGACTACCACAGCATGCTGCTTGGGGCAGTTTATTCATTTACTTCTTCCAAAAGTTTCAATCTTAAATGCCTATTAGAAATTTAGCATTTACTGAGCAGAGGCAAGAGTGACCACAAGCTGCAATGACTGCAGGATTCAGCCACATTAAAAGTTCTGCTGTGCTTTAAACTCGAGGGGTGAATGTTAGTGGAACAAAGCCTAACCACTCAGGCAACAATCATGAAATCATCATCTCTAATAACTTTGCTATTGCTGCCAAGCACCAAGCACAGGCTGACTGTAGAGTGTACAAACTGACAGTGATAAATAGCTTTTCCTATGTTCTCAGAAAAGAAGCCTCAGGTTAATCCTTAGTGTAAAAAGTCATGAAAAAGAAAGTACAACAGTTCTTTGTCTCCTTTATTGCATGCGGTCTATCAGAGTAGGTCTCAGAAGGTCATGTCATAAATGCCATAAATCTCACATCCACTATCTGCATTTCATTCTCCTAAGGTAAGTCAAACTCAAAGCAGCGGAGCTCAGGAGGCTCCAGTGACAGCGCTCCCCAGAGTCCCGTGGGACCAGCACCTTCCTTTCCCAGCAGTGACAATGGGATGCCTTTGCAACGCTGGAGCGCCAAGCTCGGGTAAATAGTAGCAAAAATAGTGCTACTTAAAATCTGTAAAGAATAAATCAAACATAGAGTTTCATTTCCCATCGTTTCGCAGAATGCGTAAGAAATCCATAGAGGAGGACCTGAACACACATCCATCTGTTCCTAGTTCAAATCGACTGTCACGGTTTTTACCCAGCTGTAAGTTCGCTTCACTTACTGTTTGTTTTTTCCAAAACTGTAAGACAATCTTTACAAAGTCTTACCTGTTCTTTCCTGGAACAAACTTGCTCTTTTTGCAGCGATTCTGTACCAGGAATACAGCGACGTCGCCATCAATAGAGAGATCCAGAGGCAGCAAGGGAAGGAGCCGGGCACAGAGGAGGAGGGGCTCAGGGAGGAGGGCTCTGATGGGATCCCGTCTCCATCAAATCTGTCCCCATCCAGCTCCTTTCGCTCATCGCGAGGCTCTGCTTTTGCACTGTGGCAGGATATACCTGATGTTCGAAGCAGCGGGCAGCTCGACAACTTCAGCAACGAAGAAAGGAAATTACAGGAGGTGAGTAAAATATTACGTTTCCGTCTCATTTCATCTCTATTTCACTCTTACTGCTCTTTATAAAGCTGAATTGCTGCTTTTATCTAAACTCAGGCAAAGTTTGAGCTGGTGACGTCCGAGGCGTCGTACATTCGCAGCCTGACAATCGCAGTGGACCACTTCATGCTATCACCGGAGCTCGCAGACTGCCTCGGGGCTCAGGAAAAGCAGTGGCTCTTCTCCAAGCTGCCCGAAGTCAAAGATGTCAGTGAGAGGTGAAGTAACACGCAGCTGACGTCCTTCTGTTACCCTGAGGTCGGCGTGTGCTAACATCTCCAGTATCACATCTCCTTCTCTGAGTCTCTCCTCGCTTGTTGCCTGTAGATTTCTTCAGGATCTGGAGCACAGGCTGGAAGAAGACATTCTCCGTTTCGATGTGTGCGACATCGTCCTGGACCACTGCCCGTCTCTGCGAAGGGTTTATTTACCCTATGTCACCAACCAGGCTTACCAGGAGCAGACATACCAGCGTTTGCTGTGAGTGTAGAAACACATCAGCCCCGGGAGACGTGAGCACACATCTGCACATGTGCTTGACCGCAGTGCATAAAGTCTGATTGTTGTGTGGCTGTCTGAGAGTGCTCTGGTGTATTTTCACGCCTGCATGACTTAACTTGCAGATGATTCATCTCGACTAAGAGCATGTTTTCTCAAGCTGAATTGGATGCTGGAATTTTGATTCACTTTCTCTGAAAGTCAATAAAACATTTCTCGCCCTGTCCTCTCAGGCACGAAAACCCTCGTTTCCCCGGCATCCTGGCTCGCTTGGAGGAGGACCCCATCTGCCAAAGACTTCCTCTGACCTCTTTCCTAATCCTCCCGTTTCAGAGGATCACGCGGCTTAAAATGCTAGTGGAGGTACACGCTTAAACATTCACTGCAGAATTCCAGTTGAAACCAATCATACGGAACTGCATACAGGATAACTCTTCGTTTTCCCCTGCGACATCACCACACAAAAGTATTGTTTACTCCTTGGAACATCTTCAAAACCATCTTTACTTTTCAGAATATCTTAAAGAGGACAACACCGGGTTCCCGAGATGAGGACACCGCCACCAAAGCTTTCAATGAGCTAAAAAAGGTGGTGATTATCATCTGTAATAGCCAGTTGGACGAGTACCAGTAGTGAGACATGACAGTAATCACCATGTTGGTATTTGTCTTCTTAGATCATCAAAGAATGTAACTCCAGTGTGCAGTCGATGAAAAGGATGGAGGAACTCATCCATCTCAACAAGAAAATCCACTTTGAGGGCAAGGTGAGGGAAGCGTTTGAAGGTTCCTCTTATTATCACATTTTTGTATTTTTTTTTGTTCATTAAAGCGGAGCCTGCTTCCTTTCTTTGTAGATCTTTCCTCTTATTTCCCAGTCACGTTGGCTGGTAAAGCACGGAGAACTCCTGGAAGTAGACACTCAGACAATGAGCATCTCTGGATCAAAGCTCAAGTTACCCACCAAGCCAGTGTACCTCCACCTGTTCAATGACTGCCTGCTGCTGTCCAGGAGGAAGGAGTGAGTTACATTCAGTGTGCACACAAAGAAAAGCTGAAATATTGCTCTAATGATGCATAACATGAAAAGTGCCAAAGGTGTGGCCAGAAAAATTCATCCATTTTCAGTAAACTGCAAGCGGCACACTGGCGAGGACCCCAGTTTGGGTCATTTCCACCGGTCTGTCTCAGGCAGTAGAAGTCTGTGTTGACAGTCTAACCCCGGGCCATGAATTCACGTTGCAGAGCCCCATAAATGTCGGGGTGGGGGGAGTCCAGGATGTGCTCCCGCCGCTTTGATTATTGAGATCTGGGGACTCTTTGACTGAAAGCTGCTGTTTGGTCTCTTGGTCTCATCAAGACTGATCACCCTCAGCATGAAAGTCGTCCCACTTTCACATCGAAGTTTAAGATCCCGTGTCAAAATGGAACAAATGCAGAGGGTCATAATAGGACTTCCGCAGAGCATTAAAAAGTGGTAAAAGTGCCAGAAGCGGCTCAGATATGCATGAGAAGATGATCTTAAAGGTGGTATCTACCTAGTTTAAAGGTGTTGTTTCAGTTTGACAATTTGGTGTTTTTCCCAGACCTTTAACCCCACAGTGAGGTGATCAGGTGACTCTATTATGCTGTAGGCAGCATTTTGCTGCCATAATATTGGTTCGATTGTCCCTTTACAAGGAAGAATCCCTGCAAATCATTTCAAAGTTGTAGTGAACGCTCTTTATTGAGGAGTGGTGGAGTTTTTCCAATATTACAGGCTACACCTGCACCAAATAGGAAAAGATTGCTGCTTCATTCCTTCTGTAGAGTACCAAAACCAAGTAGAATGGGTAGGTGGTGCTAGTGGTTCAACAACTTACTGAGATGTAGTTTTATCTATGAATTTGTATATACTGCTTGCTATTGATCATTATACTAAAATGACCCATTGTCCTTTGCAGTACATGGAAGTTTATGGTGTTTGTACACGCTAAAATCGGAGAGTTGAAAGTGAAGGATCTCAGTCAGAAGCTGCAGGGGATCTCAGGCTTCATCTTCCACCTACAGCTGTGTGAAGGCCAGCAGCTCAAACATCAGATTCTGCTCAAATCACACACCGAGTGAGTGTCATGTCTTTGTCAAAAGCTTCAGTCACAGCTGGACAAGTTAAGTTGTTTAACCGCTCCTGTCGGCTTTGTGTTTGCCAAGGAGCGGGAAGCAGAGATGGATCACCGCCATGTTTCCGTCTGACCCGCTCGTAGACATCGAGCAAGCCAATGAAAATGATGGTCAGTGGAGATCTATCAGTGCAGAAAGATTTAAGGCAACACTATTCACCTCCTCATTCATGTTCTCGCTTCGTGCCTTTTCCTATTAGATATATCGCAAGTTCAGTGCATCAAAAGCTACCAGGCTCAAGAGCACGATGAGTTAACACTGGAAAAAGCTGACATTCTTCACGCCAAGACAATTACAAGTGATGGTAAGAATCGGGCAGTCTGTTTTTTTTTTTTACCACTCCAGCCTGAACCTAAATGAACAGAACATGGATGCATTAAACACGCAGCTGTTTATTTGATGTCTAAGGGCTGCTGTGTTTCAACAGGCTGGGTGGAAGGCATCAGGCTGTCAGACGGGGAGCGGGGCTGGTTCCCCAAATGCTACGTGGAGGAAATCACAAGTCGCAGCGCGCGCCTCCGCAACCTCAGAGAAAATATCCGCATCAAATGTGTCACACAGAAACTGAAGGGAGAGCACTAACTCTTTTTAACTTGCAACTTGTCATGTGTTAAAGTTGCATTTTGAAGCTTGTGGATGATTGTTTTCTTTTTTAGATGGACGTGGGACCTCCGTAAAGTATGCAGGTGCTAAAACAAGCCAACGTGTTTTGATTGTTATCCCCGTGGTTGACATTAGCAGTTTCCTTTGGCACACTAGCTCCAGAAAGAGAGTGCAAAGCTTCTAATGCTCATTTTCCATTTGTAGTTTAGACTTTCCACACGTAAGACTGTAAACTACACAGGGGGATTACTTTATGCATGATTCGGTACCATTTTTACAGGCTGGAAAGAATGAAGAATGTGGTTTAAATATGTGCACGTTCATCACCAGAGGTAGTAAATGTAAGCATCACTAAGCAAGTCTGTCACTGTTTTTCTATCATGGCTCATGTGGGGCACAATCTTACTTTGGGCTGTCTCCTGGCCTCTGTGGGGTGCTGCAGGTTCACTCTTCTAATAATCAGAAATGTGCTTGATGCGGGTGCTGCTTCTGAGATGCCTCAGGACACACCACAGGCAGTTTTTTCACATTCATATCTTCACGTGATATACGATTTTTTTACCAGTGCAACAGCGCATTATTGCCATCTACACCCTAAAGTGATAAGAATTTGGTCAAACATGCTTACCTCTTTACTAGAGGATGATACCTTTTTATCTGGACATGATCTGCAGTACCCATGCTGTGATGAAGTGCTTTCAGGACGGTATTTTAGAAATGAAACAAGTCGTAGGGTTTAATACCGGTTACACTGTATCCACATATGTAGCCAAACCCTGATATATTGTGTGTATTCCTCTGTGCCATAGACTTCCACTTTTGTTCAGAATCCACTGGTGACATCTCTAATTTGTCAGTCGCACCATGACTGGTGCACAACAACATAACATTGAAACATCTACTCCTGTTTTAGTAACATCTGCATGAAGTCAAAGCCGCAGCGAGCAGCTGTTGACCTATAAAACCAGGAACTGAAAAACCTACCAGTTTCACCTTGTCGGGCATTTACATTAACCATCCATGTGGTAAATGTGGACGTTTAGCGTTACATGTAATCATTTTAAAAACTTTTTTGACCCAAATTAGCAATATAATTGATTATACCGTTATACTAGAAATACTGAAAAAAAAAACTGCTTGCATACACTAAGCACTAACTTGCGTATAGGTCTCCATCCTTCAAATTATTTTGTGTAAAAATTCACAAGTGACCAATAGCACAGTGTGACTGAGCTGAAAGCTGTTGTTAATGAACCACTTTAATTATGATTCCAGTGTAAATTCATCCAGCGGCACATGAAATGTTTGTAACACAGCTTATTTCTGTATCTCACTTCTTAGTTTTAATTTAAACTGTTGCAGTTGCAGTATGTGTATTTATAGTTACTCCTCTAGCTGGTTCCTCTCTAAGGAGATTCTGATGTAAATGTGTTTTCCGATAAAATGGGTTTGTGTATAAAGAGCAAAACGTTATGACTGTAATTTATATGAACTAAGATTTGACAAATACTATTGTATAAATATGACATTTGGAGTCAGTTTAATTCCCAACGCCACAGTAATTACAAGCGCTGTCAGACACTGGATGTTTTCTGGATTTCTGCACATTACTGTAAATGTTTTGCCTCTGAAATAAACAGATCCTTACAATATGTTGTTTGGAATTAAACTTTTTTAAATAGTTTATTTTGAAAAGGTAAAACAAAGCTACATACAGGTATTTACAGTTTATTCACCCCTAAGTTTAAGCTATTTTTGAGACTCTACAGTTTCTACATCTAACATTTCTTCAGGTCTGATCTGCTCTGAAACTGGGTCAAGGACTAGTTTACGCTCGAACATGAATACTGGCTTTAAGTGCTGTGTTCTGTCTGTTCACAGTGACAAAATCAACCAAATATATCAAAGATTAGAACGAGAAGTCTTCACTGCTCTGCCTCCATGTTGTGGCACATACGAGACATATGTACAAATTATCTACATGTTTCAAATTTATGATTACAGTGACGTTTGAGGCTCTTCCTCCCGTCTGAGGAATCAGCCGCGTCCATTGATGTGATATGGGTCGGCAGCTAGCATTGGTTCCTGGGACTCCTTCCTGTTCCTCTGCAGCTTTGGCATTATCGGAGGTGGCGGTTGACTCACAGTAACATGGTTGCTTCTGTCTGGCTGCAAATTAAAAAGAAAATCTTGTTTATGCAAATATGCCGCACGGTTAAAGCACCACACGTCATGTTCTGCATGACAAGCAGTTTTTCTTGCATCTAGAAAAACAACGGACTTTAAAAAGCCTGTGCTTAAGGAGTGTCCAAATAAACATTTTTTATATCTTCTGCTTTCAGAGTTGCTGAATATAGCTGCATGAATGTGCTTTTAATCTCAAACAAGTTCATACAAGTTGATTTTCATACCAAACTAAAACAAGTGACTACCACACATAAGCCTAAACTATGCAGAAATGTGATCGGTCAGTTCATAGAAAGTTTTCTTCTAGAAAGTATTTTATTATGCAGCTACTTTACAACTGCTAAGGAAACGTACCGTTTAATGCCACAATTTTCTTGAATGTTTATGTCCTCCTGCTCTTGGCAAACCATTTAGGCCAAAAAACCTCTTTGTTGGTCACTTCATTAGATATACATGTTCAACTGCTTGTTAACACACATATCTAATCAGCAAATCACCTTTAGGCATGTGGACATGTTCAAGATGACTTGCAAACTAAACATCAGAATGGGGAATAAAGGTGATTTAAACTGGATTTTCCATTATAACCATCTCGAGGGATTATAGAGAATGATCCTAGAAGGAGAAAATGTCTTTGATGCCAAAGGCCAGCGCAGACCGGCCAGACTGCTTCAAGCATGGAAATAACCACTAGTTACAACCGATGTATGCAGAAGACCATCTCTGAAAGCAGCAGCAGAAGACCGCAACAGGTGCCACTCGTGTCGACTAAGAAAAGAAAAACGAGGCTACATTTCACAAGTTGTGCCTTCTATTGTCCACAGTTGTGCAAATGTGTGATGCTATAATGTTAACATGGAACAAAATCTCCGACGAATGTTTCCATCACTCTGTTGAATTTATGCCATGAAGAACTAGCAAGGTGTACCCAATGAAGTGTCCGGTGAATGAGTATTGCTGGCTGATAAAGTGTTACATGGCAGTTTTTTAAATTAATTTGCAGAAAAGTATTTTTAAAATTTCTTTATTTTTCACTCATTTAAATAAAAAGCACATAATAATGTTTAAAATTAAACCTACACAAACTGGCTGCAAACGATCACCTTCCCTGTGACTCCCTCATCTCTCCTGACCTGTTTAGCCTCTTTCACTGTTACAGCCCATACATTATTCTTTAATGGTTCATTAAACATGTATAATCATACAATCATGTCTAACCTGTTGTAACTGAAAAATCCAGTTCTGATAATCCTCCATGCAGGTACAAGAGACCTGCAGCGGCTCCACCAGTTCACCTAAATCCAAACAAAAACAGTGATTATATGAAATGAATCACATATTTATTTTTGCCCTTCCAACGCTGCATTTAACTAAAAATACAAAGATACCACGTGTGTAGAGTGTACCTATCAGTTCAAACTCCAGCCGTCCAGGCAAGGCTGACCTCTCAACTGCTTTGACACTTTGTCGGGGCAACCTTCCCTGTTAGAATGACAGAAAAGACAAGTTGTTTTCTAGATGCTGCTTTAAAGGTTTTAACAACAGGTGAGCTGGGCTTCTGTCCTTAAAGACAGATAACCATATAAACAACATCTCCTCTCACATCATACGCAGTCGAAAGTCTAAAAGCTCAGCCAGAAACTAAACATGTAGAGCAGTCTGAAGCCTGAGCATCCACTTCTCTAACAGTGTATATATAAATACGAGCGAAAATGAAGAAAGAATAGTTAGTTCATCATTTTGGAAATAATTTTCTACTACAAAGATACTGAATGATGAAGGCAGAAAGTTTGAACTACCATGTTACCTACCAAAATAACAAGGAACATGTCATAATTACTGGGACACTGGGAAGTTTTGCTGTCACAGCAGCAGAAAAGGTGTTATTATGGATTTTTCCCACAGAGTAATTTTGCAGTACCTCATATCTTATAGTCAGGCGCTTGTTGTCAACAGATAGAAGCACGATGTCTTGAGGGAAGAGAACCATCAGTCTTTCTTGGAGACCCTAAAAGAACAAAGCCAGCATGCCTTGGTTACTGTATGTGAGCATACTCACATTTCCTGTTATACCGTGTTATCAAAGGAGCTTGCAAAGAAAAGCATCTGGACTTCTTTAAGTTGCTTGAAGACGTTTCACCTCTCATCCGAGAAGCTTCTTCAGTTCTAAAGTCAACTGGTGGAGAGTCCCAGATTTAAACCTAAAGAAGTCCAGACATTTTTCTTTGCAAGCTCCTTTGACTACCATGACCTGGATGACTGAGAACCTTCACAGACATATACCGTGTTATATTTCCAATTTAAAGGACGATCACATTAATTTTTTCTAGGATTTTTATCCGCTTTTGTTGTCTTTTGAAAAGACTTTTTGTGCATTGAGCAGCTTTATGGAAATTCTTGCCCATGTTCATTTTAGATAATCTGAACAAAGAACAACACTAATCTGAATCTCACTTCTGCCCATGACAGGGACAGAGAAGTGACTTGTTGAAGATACCCTGAACTTCTCTGTCAGTAAGTGCAGCTGTTTTTACCGCTGTAAGCCTCTGTGATCTGGGGTTATCTCTGTCTATGTTACCTGCTGTTTATGCTGCTGATAGCCACTGTTAGTGGCTGTTAGTCTCTGTTATCTGGGATTAATCTATGTTAGTTGCTGTTAGCTGATGTTAGTCTCTGCTACCTACTGTTTAGCTTCTCTTAGCCACAGTTAGCAGCTGTTAGCTGGCTTTCGAGATACTTTTTTGAAGTAGATCTAACTCGGACACTTGTGAATAAACTCTCATATGATGTGAATGAGAATGTATATCAACCTGTTTATCTGAAGAAAACTGTGTTTTTTCTTTTTGTTTGTTTTTAGAACACTCCACCCTAACATTAGCTGACATAATGTTAGCTTATAACCAGCTGTTGTTGTTGTTGTTTAGCCGGCCTGTTGGCAGCTGTCTGGAGGGCAGGGTCATATGTCTAATCTGCTGGAAATAAATAATTGAGAAAATATCATGAATAAATAAGCATATTTAAGTTTTTGTGTGTTAAAACACCCATATTTTGGTTCAAGAGATGATGCTTGATTTGATGATGTAGAGAATGACGTTTTATCCAGACGCCGGTCACATTCTTTATGATAAAACACAGCTATGATCTGTCATATGGTGAGTCTGCATTCGTATGCCTATGAGTTTTAACATGTCCTACGCAGGTGGCTGGTCTCTAGTCATATATAAAACGCAGTTATGCGGAATAGCGATGTCTATCTCAACAACTGTATTCAAGATGGTGGGAGGACTGTATTTTTAATTGGATTAATTCTAAGTTTATGAGATTGCATTAAGTTGTTGGAAGATCGAATTACACACGTATCAATGTATATTTATGAGAACTCATAGCTGAAAAGAGTGAAAACTGCTACATGGTGATAGAGAACAAGGTTGCACATCCTTTTTCTTAGGAGCTGAGGGGAAATATGTGCTCTTGTCAATTATGGTTCAACTTGCATCATGTGGTAAATGTAGAAGGAAAGAGTACTGAAAATAGGGTCTTTACACTTTTCTGAGGCCTTTAAGAAGTCAGAAGAAAATGTCTTTCCATGCTGAAAGACAGCATGTATACATCATGTTCATTGCATTCATACAATATATGAATGCAATGAACATGATTTTAACAAGACTTTCCAGTTGTGGTTTGTCATAAGTTAGTTGCACAATGTTAATGTCATAGTTACCCAATCCTTTTTTACCGTGAATGAGAACTCAGAGCAGTCTTATTATTAATTTGCAAGCAATTTTTTTGGTTCCCTATGATGGCTTCATCATTTCCCCAAAGACTATTTTATAATTCTAATAAAACAAGATAATTTTTATTAGGATTTAAAAAAGAAGTCAAGTTTCTATTTAATGATCTAAATGGAAATTGCCTACCGTCTAATTTTGGTGATTTTTGTGCCCGCCAAACAGTTGATCATCTTTAGTTTAATATGTCAACACACAAAAAATGTTTTAAAAATATGTTACAGAAAACTTTCAGAGGACGTTGAAGAGTATTTACTACCTGTCTCTGTGTGTTGATGATGTGGACAATAGATACGTAGCTCGGCTGACCTATGTGCTGTATGGGCGAGCCCTCCCATTGCCATATTGGAGCTTGTAGTAAGTATTTTTTCAGTTCTTCTCTTTTCCAGTTCTCATCACACGGTAACTAGAAGAGAAATATGTGCACAGTGTATTTTACTGACATGTAACTACAATACTTTGGTAACCAGATGCAGTGCAACAGTTAGTCAGTACTAGATAGGAGAGAGCGCAGTGGGAGGGACTCATGGGTTGGATCATGGCCTTGTATCTCCTGTCTTCTGCGTGCTGCATCCATTTCTGTAGGTCTGCCGCACTGGCACACGTGAACACCTTGGAGTCCATCACTGGACCTGGATAGAAGAGGGAACAGCATAAACCATGCTTAGTTTTTCACACTGCTTTGCACGTCTTAGTGGAACTCTGTAATTTCCACGGACTCACTGCTGATTTCAAACATGTGTGGCGAATGTGACGCGTCCAAGTCCAGAGAGACAACTTGGAAGGAAAGTCCAGAAAGGGGAAGAATGCCCTGCAAGATAAACGAAGACAAACTTAAAGAAATGAATAACACCGACGATTAGATTCCTGTATTAAGATTGCAGTGCAGAAATTGCCTGACAACAAAAACCCAACATTTAAGAATTTAGGACATTGATCCCTAAAAGTTCCTGCAGATTTATTGTGTTTCTACACTTTCAAAACATAATTCACCCTACAAAGTTTGGAGATTTTCATCAAAAAAAAGTGAAAGGTGTTTGGGAAGGCGGCAGGCACAGTGGATCTGAATAGCTGCATTATAGACGTTTGACAGTATATTTGGGGTTTGACCCATAGCTGGAAATAAAAACTTAAATCATTCTATTTTCACCTTTTGCAACTTGGAAGTAAAATTCTAACCTGTTTGAATGCAGCTTGATGCAGGGTATTATGACTAGGGTCTAAAGTTACAGTATACAGTTTTCTGATCACAAGAGACAATTTAATAAGTTAATGAATTAATTTTTCATTATTAATAAAGCCAATGTGTGGAAAAAAGGCATGTGCATGTACAACACAAGGATCTAAAGAGCCTTCCATTAGGTGACCTCAGTAGCCTGGGAGGGGTAAGGTTTCACAGTGGCTTCAGCAGTGGTAATGTCCCATGCCTTTTCCCAAACCTTGGTTCATGTGATGACGTAAAAGGCTAGTACTGGGTCAACGACCCCCTCATAAGGAACAACCCCCACTAGAATTTAAATACACATGCATGTAGTGTATGATCACACTTTTAAGCTGATATCATGTTTAAAAGGTTTGTTGTTTATGTCGACCAGTTTGGCTTGGGGTCCTCATAGAATGAGTTAAAAATGCTCTGTTGTAGCTGTTTTCTGCAGGGCACAAATGACAGCCTGTGATTTAATTTCCAACCCCCCGCAGCTTTATTATTAACACCCACTTTTAGTTTTATGTTACACTACACTAATCCAATAAAGGTTTTCACTTCTGTGAAAAAATATGTTTACTTCAGTTTTCCAGTGATCGTCTGCTAACATAGCATTTCTAACCACACGTCTTAAAAAGTATAAAGAATACCTCATAAACAAAGTCTTGCCGAGAGTGGTCCAGAGAAAGGATGAGTAGGTGGAAAGAGAACAAAACCAGGAAGTGTTCTTGGGTTTCCTGCAGAGGCACAATTCACAGGATTTAATCATTTTCACTGCTTTTTTAAAAGGGCCACATAAACACATGTGTGGGTGCTAAGTGACTTGTTTATGATATTTAACTAATTTATAACTAATTAAACTAATTTAAATGTGATTTTTCTTATTGCAGCAATTTTTTTCATTTTATTTTGTTGCTCATTTTAGTTTAGTCTAAATCCAAGGACTGTCTCACACATTAAATTTCTCACTCCTTTTGTGTGTTACCATATTACCTGTGTGTAGCTGATGTAGAGAGACACCAGTGAGGAGTGGATGATCTCTCCATACATGTGGGCAGCTTGGCCCTCCCAGCCCCTGATTGGCTGTTGGGAGTATATCCTTTGGTGGAGCTCATCTCTGCTCTTTCCCCACAGCACCACCTAGAGACACAAAAATATATCACCCCATGTCTGTGGCTCATTTCATGTGTCTTATTTTTGTCTGTCTTTGACAGCAGTGTTAAAAGATGCAAGGTTTTCTCTTAAATAGAGAGAATTAAAAAAACATTTCTAGTGGGTGGCCATTTCCCCCTTCCCACTATCTCGTATCACTGTATTTATTTATAGTCAGTATTAACACATGCATTACACAGCAAACCTGAATGTATTTCACCATTGCAAGGCTTGAATCACTGTCTTTAGGCAAACTTTGTGTGTGTCTTTAGGGAACAAATACAGAGGTAAAGTGTAAGTCTGAGAACAAAGCTGTGTCTAGCAATGTTTCCTCTCTTGTATATTTCCTGTAAAGTTTGAATCACACCAAAGGGGAATGCAGAATATGTCACCGTTGCATTGGAAATTCCTACAGCGCACGAGGTCTCGTCTCACCCCGGCTGAGCACTACAAGTGTTAATTCAGACTCAACCACACAGCATGCTCTGACCTTGAAAAGTGCACGATCAAAGTGTCAAGATGTTTATTTGTCAAGTACACAGCACACACACATAGCAACCTCTTGTTCCAGGTGTGGTATTGAAGGTCTGCGTGGTGGCTGGGGCTGCTCGTCTCTGCTGTTCCTCACAGACAGCTGAAGTCTGGTTTCTCCCAGGCTCCACACACTGAAAACAAACACGCACTCTTGCTCAGTGAAGGTACAAACACTTTAATGCATTAGTCATAACTGTACTGACAATTAGCATACATGCCAAAATGGTCGATTTTTGAGTATAGTCATGCAGAGCTGAAAGGAAGTAGATATGATTTCATATTATTGTTTGAGAAGTAAGTTAAATTTTGACTTTGGACCATTCACATTTTAAAATAATTCTAATTTATCTAATACTGGGCCATGAAACAATTGAACAATTTGTGCCTGTTATGGCCATAAGAGGGTTATCCTCTCTCTTAGAGCAGGCTGACTACTTGTATTTGTAGGAAAATAATAATAGGTCCTTGTAATTGAAATATACAATAGTTTTTAAGAACATTGTAAAATGGCTAAGCACAAGCATTGTCCACATTGCCAGAAATTTAAATCAATGTATAAATATATGTTTGATAGATTGATTGAGGGGGAGCATTAAGCTACAAGAGGTGTTTTCAGTATAGATATTTTTGTATGTTTTACATAATGTTGTTATATAATGTATTAAACCTACCCAGGAACTAGCTAACTATATGACTGAGCTATAAATGTGTGATAGGGTCGGAGTTCATAAGTGTTGGTTCCTCCTGCTCATTTTTGAGCACTAGAGGACTTTATTTTTCTTCATGTATATGCTCTATTTAGTTCTATTTTGTATATATGACCACATTCTTGAAAACCGTCAATCAATCAAAACTCATTTTCTGAGAAAGATATCAAATGACTGAGGCAGGTGGTATAACCATATATAACATATAACCACATAATGCTGGCCTGGTATGGCCACAGTATAGACACCTTCTAAAGGCTGTTTCCGGCAGGATGACATGCCATAACACAAAGTTTAAACAGGTTTCGGGAACACAACAATGACTTCACACACAGTTCAACTTCACATTTTATATTATGATTGTGTAATATAATTACTGAGTGCATTCAAGAAGCCATGTAAATAAACCTGAAACTCTGAAACAACACAAAAACAATCATGGCTGGGGAAATAAAGTCAAGTTTAATAATAAACTGACTTGAAGTTGTTATTACTGTTAGATATTTACTGATCTAACTCATCTGGTGATTAAACGTTATAGCTGTTTTTGTTATTATCATACTAGTGACGGCACTAGTTAAGCCGGTTCTCCTGAAATTGCATTATTTTCTTGTATATAAACAAGGTCAGCATCAGTATACTGAGCCAGTCAGTAGCTAGCAAGCGCACATTCTAAGACATCTTTGAAACACACACTTTTGTGTGTGTTATGAAATACAAACATAAGTGGCTTGCCTGATAAGCAGTTATAATTAAAGAGCTACACATAAGGAGCAGAAGCTCCTGCAGTGATTAGCTTCTGCTAATCCCCCAGCCTTTGAATGAGAGGGGATTTGTCCCGCCCTTACTCTGTATTAAACCCCTCCATGCTTCAACCATTGTCTTATAGTAATCTGCTAATCACATCAGTGCAGCATCACTGAGCACCCAAGTTCATGTTGAGTAAATAGGAGCCAATTAGCTCTCCTGTCTTGTGTCTCCATGAGGTGCTGATGGGCAGAAATCGAACGCGTGTCATTGGTTGTTCTGCAGTTTTTGTTTTCTTTTTCTTGTTGGATTTAAATCTAGTTTTAAAGTTTAAAGTGCTCTGTGTGACAACACATCCTGTTACTGTAAAGCCAAGCATGTAGTGTGTGTGGTATATCCTGTACATGATAACACTGAATATGCTGCAGTGCTGAAAAGGATTATGCTTGCGTTTTACATTATCACCTTAAAAATGTCAAGAATGAAATGCCACAGAAAACCGCATGTGTTGAAAGAGAAGCAGCTCTCTTTTCACTTTACAGCCTGCCACCGCTTCCTCCAAAACACAGAAAAACCACATTTAAAGTGACTTTAGAGATACACTCAAAAAAATACTGAGTGAAATTCACACGTTGCCGTTCTGTTAACTGTTATTTATATATTTATATATATATTTATATAGTTAACTTTTTGTTGCAGGATCAAAATACAGTGAAATAAAATTGTTTGTTTTATTTTTTGAACAGCTCCTAGCTTCAAACACTAATCTTGCATTTATGTCTTACCCTAAATTGTCTCCAGAGAGTTCCAGGAGCTCAATCTCATCAGGGCCCACCTCGTCCACTCCAGTATGCCTCTGGGTCACACTGCAGCATCCCATGACGGAGAAGGAGTCTGTCCCTCTTTACCTCGTCTCAGCTTCTGTTCCACACACTGAGCACCATCTGTCTAGACAATCATCCAAACAGTTTGTGCGTGCCTCATTAAAACCAAAGAGATAGCAAAAAAATGGGGGGGTGGGTTTAGAAGAGGATATTGTGCACAGGAGCAGGGGATGAGGAGGCGGTGTGCTGCTAAGCTCTAGTTCCCCCTTTTTGCCAGCATTCAGTGTGTATTTCCACAGAGCCCTGAAAACAAAAAGCTTTTGAAGAGGAATTGAAGACAAAAGTGGCAGGTTTTTGTTGAATCGCAGCGTAGTAGTTGTTCCTTCCTTCCTGTCAGTTGGCCGTCGGCAGATGACTGAGCAGCTTCCTATTTTACACTCTGAACTTACGCTGGGAACCTGCTGATGTATCAGCATGATAAATAAAAACTGTTTTGTCACAAAAAGACGAGCCGACCAGATGAAGGTCAAAAACTATCATACCTCCTGAAGTTGATAAGACAAGCTCCCTCCTTGTTGTGAAACGTGTGGAAGCAGTTATCTTATTGGGAAAGATGGGGCCATGCCTGTCTAGTTTACATGCGCTGAACTTGACTCTGAGTAGCCAAGAGAGATAATTATGAGTTATGACACAGAGAGGTAAAGGGCTGCAGTCAAAACAAGCTACAACAACTGTAGAGTGGAGCCTTGCGTTGATCTTCCTGGTTAAAGTTGCAGTAAGGTGGTGGGAGGGTTTGCACACAATCACGTCTGAGTGACTTTCCACAGATCAGAAGCTGCTCTGCTGATGCAACTTCATGTCAGATGACTCACTGATGCATTTTCTACCAGACCCTTTGATTTGAGAATGAATGTTGTATGCATGCACTAACAAAGAAAAATGACTTTGACATGGGTTCTCTTCGCCACACCTTCCTTACCAAACAGGACCAAAAAAAGAAGCCAGAAGATATTGTTGATGATGAATACATTCTTTATTGACGCATTTTCCAGAGTATTTCTCTTAAAATCTTTAAAAAGCACCAAAGGCTTTTTATACCGCAGCTGTCTGCATACTGTCACAGTTCCTCTTTTCTTTTCTACACTAAACTCTTCGTATCCTAAATTGTTCCACATGTTCAATACTGTAAGGTACGGTGTTCCAGGAGAGCCACAGACAGGTAGAGCTTCACTCACTCAGAGCTAGTGATGACGGGGATGTGATGGTCATTTCCAGCCTTTAAATGATGATTCAAAGTACTTTTGCTTAGCTTGAGTTTAGCTGTATAATGTGAATTCCCTGACTCACGATGATTTTGTGAAGTGCTGGTGGGACGGTGGCCACTCATCGACCTGCTCCTTCGTTTTGGAAGTGCTGAATCATTTGCAGAATTATCAGGGGGTGCCGAGGGAACACTTTTTTCCTCTGTTCCACACATAAACCTTTTCGGTTCAGTTTTCTGAGCATCTTTGGTTTTTTTCTGCAATTCCATGCTAGACTTCTCTGTAGTGGAAAAAGCACTATAGAGAAGCACAAACTCCCTCTGACTGACCAAAGGAAATATTTTCTGCCTGCCATGAATCTTCCTGAAGATCTCCAGAGTCAAATCTAGAGAAGGGCATAAAACAACAGACAGACTTATAGATAGAAAAAACACTTTTGGTTGTTACAACACATCAGCCTGTTTAGCAAACATGTGCAATAAAGGGAACTGTGACTATGCCAGTTAAACACTAAACAAAATGTGAGAACATCTTTGGTGGAGTGGTATTAATACAAACATATGCTGAATTTGCATTTGGGGCTTGCGAAACGTGCTGTTTGTTTTTCCAGAACTCACCTAGTGTCTCCACAACCACGCTGGGTATCACCTCCTTTAGCACCTCACAGTTCGTATGGAGAGCTGGATTGCAGTTCATCTCCAGCAGCCACACCTATCAGGAATGCACACACTCAATGCACATGCAAAACACTGTTTGCATTCACATTACCAGAAATGTCCTACCCACTTTGAAGTCTTCATCGACCAAGAAGTCACAGCCGATCAAGTCAAAGAACCCCAGGCGGCAGTCTAACTTTGACTTGACTGCTAAGAAGCACTGGCTCATGATCTGCTGCATGCGCTTCTGAATATCAGGGAGAAAGAAAGTTGTTCATTAGGCATCAGAATGATTTTATGACTTTTGTATTACCGGCTGGTTTGTTTCACTTCAACTAATTAAAGTTCCTCACTACTGCATATAGCTCAAGCTTCATTTAAGTCAAAGAAATGTGTGTGTGTGTGTGTGTGTGTGTGTGTGTGTGTGTGTGTGTGTGTGTGTGTGTGTGTGTGTGTGTGTGACACAACGCCAAAAATGAACCGACCAATCTGCAGGGCACTGTAAAAAAAAACAACCCATCACATGTAACATCTCATTTTAGTGATGGGATGATGCATCCAAAACTTAACCACAATCTCAATTAGCTGCATGTGCCAGTAACCATCATTATAATTGTAATTGGTCCCTGAGAGCTACAACACTGCACTCACTGCAAAGGCGCCCAGCACCCAGTCCCTGGGCAGATCCTTTGCAGCCTGAAACCTGTCGTTGACGTAGGCGTTGAAGCTCTCCATGGACCACACAGTGTCTTCCTTCAGTTGGCTGTAAAGAGGGTTCTTCTTCTGCATGTACTGGAAACGAACAGCAGGGGGACCAGAGACACACGAAGATGTGAGCAGAGGCAGGTAGCAAGTTTGTGCCAAAACAAAAAGCTTGATCTGGAAATAATGAAGACATGTAGCATAAAAAAAGACAGACATGAGTGTCCCTCTAGCAATAATTTTCCAGCTGAAACATGTTTAGCATCTTTAATATCTGATGTGCACATAAAATTCACCACCGAAAGTAAAACCTAAACTAATGTGTGATTCAAGCTAAAATACAAAATAAACCAAGGTTAAAATCCTTTGCTAGTTTAATGGTTCAATTACAGTGATTTGTGTGTTTTGCTAAATGTAGACAATAAAGTGAATGTGAATCTGATCTGGTCTGTCTGTGGAAATGCTTGTAAATAACATTTCAAAGACATACCGCTCTAGTTAAAACAGTGATGATGTAAAGTGTCATTTTGGTTTCTATTCCTAAATACACATTTCTGCTATAGCCAGGACTCATTTCTTAGCGTATACGGAAGATGGCACATTGTTTCAGGACACGTTTAGCCTTGTTACAAGGTCCACTGGAAGGACCTGCTTTCTAACTGCTTCCCCCATTCACCACATTTTTTAACAGCTGTCTGATTTCCAAGCAGATGATTGTAAAACCGTTTAGACTTTGATCTTCCAGTTAACCCTTCATATTCTCGCAGAGTCTATCTAGATTAGGGGTCTACCTGGTTGGTCAGGTGGGCAGAAAGGTTCTTGGAGGTGGGGTCATAGAGGTCACAAGTCAGTCGCACGTAACCATGACGGAAAAAGACCACATAAGGTGCAGTGCATGCGATGAGAAGGTAGGAACGCACGTCAAACTTTTTCCCTTTCAGCAGCAGCGGGTTCTGGATGTAACTGAGGACAAATCGTAGGTCTGCATTCAATCGCACAAACACCTTCAAAGGCTGCGTTTGACAGCAAGAAGCTGAAGCTGACAGTAAGAAATGAATGACAGATGGTTGACTAAACAACCTGTAGTACAACAGAATTGTTTTTATGGTTCCTTATCATTGGCTGCTGTTACTTCTGTTCATGTTATTTTAGAACAGCACTGCAAAATGACAACTGAATCAGAGACCCAAAACTAAAGGTTTTTTGAAGCCTGTTGATGCTTTTAAAACCATGTGCCAATACTAAAAACCAGGAATAGCAGGCACTCAAGCTACAAAAATAGAATAATATGCCTGCTTCTCTGGGAACTGCAAGTGTGGGTGATATTAATCTTAACATCCTGTGTTCACCAACTGTTGAACGATGTAAGCCTGAGGCTGGCGGTAATGCATTTTCCTGTTGAACCGGCGGTCCTCCATGTGCTTCAGCTTCAGTCTGAAGGCAGCTATGTCCTCCTTGCTCTTCAAAAGGAAGATCCCTCTTCCCTGGTTCATACCCGTAGGCTTACAGATCCACATGCGGCTCTCCCTGTTGCTCACACCTGGCGACAGTGACAAAATTAAATTAACGGGGTGTCACAGGAACTGAGCTTTCCACCTGACAGTTTCCTTTTCTGTATTGTTTTTAACTTTTCAAGGCTTAATCCTGTATTGAGGCATTTGTCATTTTCACCAGTAAAATCTGATTCCGTGAAATCGTGCTTTAGTTGCGCTCAAGCACAGTTGTGGGAAAACTGGATTGCACCCAAGTGTGTTGTATTTACTTTTCACCTCTTTAGCAAATATTTAAATCTGAAATGTGAGTCGGAGTATTTCCTTTTTTTTCTATATGTTGTAGTGGAATATGATCTCTAGGCCACTACATGTCATATCATTATGAAAATAAAGACGTAAAAAAGCTCAGAACATATTGTGAACTGCAGTCAATAAAAATTATGATGCAAAATTTCAATTTCTAGTTTTTTTAAAAACAGTCAATATGCTGTTTTAAAAGTGATGCCAGCATCGACTGTCTTTAAACGCACGTCTATTAGAGTTGGTTCTGTCCTTTTTCCTTCTTTTCCACAAATTCATCCATCACCAACAGATCTAAAGCAGCTGTCTGTATTCTTGTCCTGTTTACTTAGTGATAAACGTGTTTGTCAAAACCCGTGCACAACTACTGTCATTATGCTGGGTGCCTGTAATTACTACAGTGGGTGTTAAAAATCTATTTCATCCTCAATGCTTACCATGAAAAATGTCAACTTTAATATTAAATGTATTTTCTTTGGCATTCACATCCTGCTGCACCTCTCTCCTTGTGTTTGTGTCTCAGCCCTGCCCTCTGCTGACTCATCTCTATGGCAACAGCATGTTCCCCTGGTGATTTTATCAGGGCCTTATGGGAGGTGAAGTGCATTATTTTCCAGCGTCCACAGCCTCTTGATTAAACACTCACCAAGGCGACTGTTGTCTTAACGCTACGCAGGACAAACGATTTTCTTTCTTTTCAATGTTGGATGCGTGACCCAACATGCATTTCAAGTTTAATTGATCTCATTTTAAACCTGCAAACTAAAGGATGTTCCAGTTCAACCAGTACTGTTATTGTTGCATCAAAATGCTAATGTGTAAAAGGTTGTTGTAGTTAGGTAAGATGTCAGTTACCCTCCTGTTGGGCAAAGAAAGCCTCTCTCTCTTCCCTCACATCCATGCGCAAAGTAGTGGGTATGAACTCTTCCATTTTCAGCCTCCTGTAAATTACAACAGAACAAAACGAACAAGGAAGCCCACATGGATGTCGGTGCCATGGATTGCGGGAAAACTGGCTTTGAGGCAAAAAAGAAAGTCAGGCCACAAACATACAAAATCTTTGGTGTACCACAACAACATTCATATGTTCTGTTCATCCATCGTTTGCGGCATATGTTCAGATTTATTCCAAACCCCAGTCATACCATAATTTCAAAGCATTAAGTCAAGCTTTACATATATGCAAATTGATTTTTCTGAAGAACTGAAGGAAGTTTGTAATAAAAAAATAAAAAAATCTAAAAACATACACAAAGTCTAAAATATGGCATATTTCCTGCTATATACTGGTATAATAGTCCATTATTGCATATCTTCACTAGCACTGAAACATTTTCCAGCATTAGTATAAAATTCCACTTATATACTTTTAATTCTGTTTGTAGAAACTGAAGTACTCTAATCTTAATATTTGTAACTATAAATTCACATAATCACATTAAAAGCTGAACAGCTGGTTAAAATAACTCAGTGTTCATAGTTTTTATCTCTAAAGTGTGATATCTCTAAAATGAGGAACATCATATCTCATGCTGGAAACTAATTCATGCATTTATTACTTTTTAGGATAGACTATTATTATAATCAAGCTGTTCTAAAAACTTCCTGACAAGCTTACAGTTGATCCAAAATGCTGCAGTAAGAGCGCACACAGTGACTAGAAAGAGAGGGCATATTTCTCCCATATTGGCTTTTCGTCATTGGCTCCCTGTTAAATCCAGAATCAAATTTAAAGTCCTTCTTCTCACATACAAGGTATTCATTAATCAGGCCTCTCTTAAAGACCTCATAGTACCGTATCAGTCCAATAGACCACTGCGTGCTACGACTGCAGGCTTACTTGTGGTCCCTCGGATATTTAAATGTAGAATGGGAGATAGAGTTTTCAGCTTTCAGGCACCTTCTGTGGAACCAGCTCCCAGTTTGGATTTGGGAGACAAACCCTTTCTCTAATTTTAGGATTATGCTTAAAACTTTCCTTTTTTGATAAACTTTACAGTGAGAACTGGATCAGGTGAGCCTGAATCCTCCCTTGGTTATGCTCCAATAGGCCTATGCTGCTGAGGCTTCCCATGATCGACTGAGTGTTTCTTCTTCACTCACTATGTGTTTATACTCCTTTGTATTTAATCTTTAGTTATTATTAACTCTTCCACAGTGTGTCTTTTGTCCTGTCTTCCTCCCCTCACACCCAACCAGTCGCAGCAGATAGCCGCCCCTCCCTGAGCCTGGTTCAGCCGGAGCTTTCTTCACGCCAAAGAGAGTTTCCCCTACTATCGTTGAAGCGCTTGCTCATATGGGGTCATATGATTGTTGGGGTTTTCTCTGTATTATTATAGGGTCTTTACCTTACAATATAAAGTGTTTTGAGGTGACTGTTGCTGTAATTTGTTGCAATATAAATAAAATTGAATTGAATTGAACTTACAGAACTAAGCTTGATACAGAGGCCTCTGCGATGCACACTGATAGCTCTACAGATGCAGTAAAATAAAAAAATAAAAAATGTATTGCATGTTTAAGAAACTGTTAGCTTTGTCCTTCTTTAGCTCTTTAGTTTTGGGGGGCAATGGTTGGGAGACTTTTTTCCTTTTCATACATGTTTTCCTTCCTACCAAAGATAAAGTATCCATCTGTACATGACGTCATTTACCATAAAAATTAGGTTAGTATCAGAGTTTACATCTAATACTTCCTGCTCTGACACAGATGTTTGCACAATAACTTTGCGTCGCATTCAGCATATCCCAATTATGAAAGTGAAGTACATTTTTAATGTTTGTGACTATAAGTGAAGCTTTTTTTAACTGCATGTTTCTATGAGCGTATGGTTCTGTTTTTAAAACTATTGTATTTCCTTGCCGAGTATGACGTAAAAAAAAAATCAGGTTGTAAAATCAAACTAATTTACTATTAATAATTAACCACAGATCCAGCATATAACTGCGACACAAAGCTTCTGTGATTCAATGGAGAGGCTAGATATCTGATGAGGTTACTTGGCGTGTTTATTAAATAGTTTCACAGGCTGATATGGTTTTAAATCATTATTTACAGAGTGGGGCTTCTATTCAGCCACAGTAATCGTACCGGATAGAAGCTGGGAGATTTGACACAGCTGCAAAATTTGGTAACAGAGATATACCTGTCTGCTTTTAAGAGAAACAACCATTTTGGATACGAGAGAGAGACAAAGACAAAGAAAGGAAAATAAATGTCCAGCTCACCTAAGTGCTTGACCATGGCTGACTCTGCTGCTCACTCGCTCGTACTGTTGAAGACTGCTGAGGAGACCGATCTTCGTGGTGAGCACCTTGTTATTGGGAATCTGGTACATCAACTGCCTGCCTGGGAACAAAAAATGAGGATTTTGAAATATTAGTTAGTTAGCATGTCAACTTTTAGTTCTGTCTCTTAAGCTAAGCAACAGAAATTGCATATTTTCGTCGTAAACCAGCTCCAGGTGATATCCTCTGCATTCCCACTACCTTCTCTGAAGTTGGAGTACTGGGCTGGTGATTTGGTCTCGCACCACTTGAGATTGAAATCCTCCCTGTCCTTGTTGTAAATCCTCTTCCATCCTCTGCTCTCACAGTAATTGCTCACTCTGAAGGAAAAGTCCCAGAGGAAATCACTTAGACTTTAATCACACCACAAACAAGAAGTAAGGGGTCACATTAGAAAAGCTTTAGACTGACAAAAGGCCCCAAATAAAATACATACCATGCTATTTTTTATTCAAGCATCACACCATACATTTCTCCACAACAGTTACTTTGAAATTAAATAATTCATACTAACATTTTAGCTCCGTTGGTTCCTCCAAAAAAGTAAAAAGGCCCAGGCCCCCTCGGCTCCTCTATCTGCCTGCCTGACAAATCCTTTAACTTGGACCTCTGGACGGGTTGTGCCATTATACATGGACCTGATACACAAACACAACACATTACCGATTCATTTCTTTACAACAGAAAGGCAGAAGAAATTAATTCTATTCTATTCCGGGGAATATTTAAGTTGTTTGACTTATAGTGTTTTTATTTTATTAGATTAAGATGTGCAGACTTGCATTTTTGTGTGCTAAAATAAAAATCACCCTATGGACAGAATTTAAAATAAGGCGCCCTCTTTACTCCACACACACACCTCCACTTTGGCTCTCCTGGTTGACAGACGATTGGGAAAATGTCTGTCTCTCTTTCCAAGTCTGTGTCTGTGGCAGCAGTGTCTGTTCTCTTCCTGGTCCCTCCTTCCTCAGACTTCCTGCAGGCCTGCTGCTTCCACAGGGAACTTCTGTTTCCTCCTTTTCTTGGCCTCGCTTCTTCTCCAGTCTGGTCTCTGCTGCATCCTGACCATAACTGCATGGATCCACGGAGCACCTTGATGACATCTCTTTGCTCTGGCGAAGGTCGCTGGGGTAATTTATTATTGATCCATAATTAGAAAGTGGGAGGAGCTCTTTTGATTCACAGTGATCCTGTTGGCATAAAGAGCGGAACAAGAGGAAAAGTACTACTGTAGAGTACGCTTCATTCATAGTATTTTCCCTGTTTCGTATGTGCATATTTTTTACTATTATATTATTTGAGCATCACACTGTTCATACTTCAAACAGGTTCATAATGGCAGAGAATAACTCTTATTAATAAATACTCTTCCTGAAGTGCATTTTAATTACGCATCCGCCCAAACTGCCAATTTAACTTCAATTTGTCAATGTTGCTCTTTTAAAGTGATCTCCCTCCAAAAGCTTACAATATGATGACATGTGAAGTTTAATGTGCCTAATTATGTTATGCTGAAATTGCAGCACCATGTCACTGGTCTTCTAGAAAATGGTGAATAAAGAAAAAAAATGAAGTAAGCGTACCTAGGTGGCCTGCTTCCTGTACCAACAGCATGTAATCAGGCTGGTATGCTGATCTAGTATGCAAATAGTAGCAGTGGAAATGTGATAAATAGTTGTATGGCTTTACCGTTTGCTGTGGTTTAATAAGAAATTAGCTCTGTTAGTCCTTTTACTGTTGTTTTGTGTGAGTATCATAAATGTAGGTAGGTATTTATGTTGGAAAGCAGGAGCAGAACTACTACAGCTATTCAAAAGTAAAACGGTTTACCTGCAACTACAGCTTCACACACACAGACATCAGGGCTCCCTGAAAAACTTGTCAGCTTACTCTTCTTCTGCCAAGTGCACTCAACCTTATAGTCCAACTGCAGGGCCAAGACAAACAGTTAAACCCACAGACTGAAGGACAGACTCGACAGGGGCGCAATCACATGGTCTGTCGGCAGTTTAGTCTAAAGTTAGCCACAGTATCGCACAATGAAAGCAAGAAAACCAACTAGTAATGTAAACAATCACCAGTTACTCGGGTAATGGGACCCTTAGCAACAGTTGCTACTTGTAGATTGAATCTTACAACACAAACTAACAAGTCAAGATTGTGTATCCCACACCAACCGGACCTCTAAGTTTAGCTTCATTCATTATTTATTGTCCGTAAGCCTCTATTGTGTGGACCCTATGGTAACATGAGAGCACTGTGTCAATCAAAATGGATTTGCCAGTTTTCCAGGGTGGCCTGGTAGGTAAAATAGTGTTCTCAACTGGCTCAGTGTCATTAACATCTAAAAGAAATCATTTCAGGGGACTTGTTTGCTTTAGATACACCGGTCTCCATCTTTTACATTGGGTTGTCTGTAGGACAGGAGGTAGAGCAGGTCATCTGCTAATCTGAAGGCTGGTGGCTTGAGCTCTGGCTACTCCAGTCTGGCCAAAGTGTAACTTGGGTCAAATTTGCGTGTGTGAATAGTAGATAGCAACCGTTAAGATGTAGAAGAATAAAGTGCTTATATCAATGGGTGAATAAGTACTAAGTAAGTGCTATACAAGACATCGTCCTACCTGTGGCCTACCCTATGTCTTTAGGTCCAGTTTACACAATTTAAGTTAGAAATCTAAGTAATAAAAATAAACCCAAGTGTCCCATTAAACTATGACATAATTTAATGTGAACATTAATTTATTGTAAAACTACTTCATCCAAGGCGAATCGTTCTTGATACTTCCAGACATCATCATTAATCATAAAGTCTAGCGCCAAATCCAGCAGCAGGTATGCAGTTGAGCAACATAGCATTAGTCTGCTCGCATGGCAAATCCACTAATCACCTTCTGTCTCAGTGATTTGACTCTGGGGGAAACACCCAGGCCCAGCTATGGCTGGCAATTATGCATAATCTTCTCTCTTCCTCCAAACAACCTGATAATTGACAGGGGTGGGTACCTTTTAGACCCAGCACACATGCAACCATATAATTACACATACAGAGGGGCAACCACGAGCAACATAAGCACACTGTGAGCAGCCATATGGACCAAAGTATTGTGCCTTTTAGAGCATACATCAAGTTTGGTTTGACTTACCATCTGTAACCTGATAAAAGGACAACCAAACTGTGAGTCAGCGTGATTTTGGCTCTATTGATCTGGTTTGTTTTTTTGCATCACAATTATCCTCTGTGATAAATCAAATGTAAAAGAAGGAAGTTGCCAGTCTGATCAGTTGAGTTATTTATACACATATGGCTGTAAAAGTGTAAATGCCCAAGTGCAAAATACTAGCTATAAGAGGGAGCTGCTTGGCAATAAAACTAGTCCAGCCACAACACCCCAGTTGTTACAAGGAGGCCTCCCATATTCTTGTTTAACAGAGCTTTGTGTGGAGCCAGTGTGAGCCACACCTTGATAAAGAGCCGCCATCTGATAGACACACTGTGCAAAGTGCTGCGTAGGTGGACAAAGAGAACAGGCTTGTTTTACAACCTCATGGTTCACCATCTGCTAAGAGACTGTGTACATTTGTGTGTCTGTGTGTGTGTCTGTGTGTGTGCTCATATATGAATTTTAGTGAATAAACTTGTGTATTTAATGTCACCATCCCTTTTTTTTAATCCTGTCTTTCATTATTTATACCTGAATTCATATCTTTCCTTTGACCTCCATTTGTTAGTAAAGGGTGTGGGAAATATGACACTTTTTACTTTTCCTTTCTTTTTCTTTCCATTAAGGTAGTTTAACTTTCTGTGGGTGGTGCTCCACTGATACTCATACTCCTGGGCCTTATTGTAAGAAAAAAAAACACATCAGATAGAATATGCCAGAAAGACAGTGAGTTAGTGAATTTAAAATACAGGAATATATCGTTAGGTGTGTGTGACTCTTAGTGACTGTCCTATCTTGGGGCAGTGACAACTTAAGTTTTGTGTTTCTTTGAAGGCTCACCTATTCCCATGTCATCTCAACTGACTCAAACCAGAAAGTGCGCCGCAATTACAGGGATGCACCCTGCAGCAATGGTGTCCCCACACAACCCATTATTTAGAGGGATTCTCCTTGTCAAGGTGTTATAGCGGAAGAAATGGAGTTGAGTTACGATGCAAAGAAAAGCTTGTCTGAATAGGGTCTCTCGCGCTCGCTGCTGCTATTCATGGTTTCCTTACAGGATTACAGCAGCAGAGCACAGGGGGCTGTAGTATCGAGGGGCGACACTGCGTTCCCAGGGTCGATATCTACTTGTTCCCTCTGGTGACAAGTACAACACGGAAACAGAAAGACATCGAATTTCACAGAGAATAACAATGATATGGGAAAATGTGCAAGTGGAAATGTACATTTTGTCCTTTGTTCTGAAACAGCCGTCTAACAAGCATGAACACGTGTTGCCTATATTGCTTTTACTTGTTAGTAAGTAAGAGTGCTATAAGTGTAAGAGTCACAATACAATTTTGTACAAACTTGATGATTCAGTCCTACCTCTTACATAAGAAGATCAAAATGTAGGATGATAAGAATATGTGTATTTGACTGGTTGTTGTTCCCTTTACTATGGTGAGTGATGTCATGTGCAGCGGAGTGAGGTGGAGAGCTGCATTAGGCATGAGAGCATACAGTTTTTTTTATTTATAATAATAATAATGTATACTTTATTGATCCCTGTGGGGAAATTCCTCTCTGCATTTAACCCATTCACTCAGTGAAGCAGTGCAACAATGTAACAATGTAATTTTGATCATTTCAAAGTAAAAGTTTTAAAACTTAATTAGCTCTCCTGTCATATGCATCAGACCTAAGTTACTGTGCATGCAGTTCCAGAGTGCCTTGTTTAGAGATTTAGAAGGAATCTCCAAAGAATTCCAAGTTCGGAAACATAAGGTATAAAAAATTGTTAATTGTGTTGGTTACACCCTTTAAAGCTATGAGAAGACACAGGAGGACACCGCTTGATTTTTAAATGGAAAATGACTCATAAATAAAAACAAAAATCTTTGACAAGAACATGACAGTACTTGTTATGTTATCCTTTTATATTTCACTTTGTTGCTACTAGCAAAAACTAAAGAACAGCAACTTCTAGTTTAAGCAGCTAGATTCATTCATTTGGTATATTTGAATCTAAATTCTGCCACGTTGTGAAAACGAAAATCTAGCTGAGAGGCTACCAACTAATGTTACTTGGTTTATGACATTTAAAAGATTTGATTATTAAAACCCAACATTAAGAAATTAAATCTTCTAGCTATAACTGAACAAGCTAACATTAGCGTCATGAACTATTTATTATTAAGTAAACCTTAACAATTATTTTTGCAATGTTTTGGGGGTTAAAGCATATCTGTGCGAGTCAGACTTTATCAACAGTCTGAGAAAAAAGTGACAAACAAACAAACAGCTGCTGCTATAGGCTAACATACAGATAGTTTCACTGTGAGTGTTTTCTTTTTTTAATGTGCAAATTATGGAAGCTTGGGTACAATTTTTGGTTGCTGCTTTAAAGTTTTGTTCGGTATCTCAAAATTTCAACTTGGAAGTAAATTCAAAAATATCCACCTCCAAATCTTTAGAAAATACAGTGTTCTCTCGCTATAACGCGGTTCACCTTTCGTGGCCTCACAGTTTCAGATTTTTTTTTAAAATTTTGCATGCTTTTTCTAAAAAAAAATTAAAAAATTATTACAGCTGTGTTCTGCATGCTGATCAGCTGTAGACCATCTCTACGTATACGGTAGTGGTGTTGTGGCAAAAATAAGCTTCCACACCTGAAACTGCCAAAATTTCCACCTACAAACTTACCGCTTCTCGTTACGGTCCGACTTTCCTTTCTTCTGAGCTGTTGCTGTAATTACTTTCTTGCCCACAGGAGGCGCAAGTTTAATGTTTACTGCAGCACTAACAGTTGTACATATTAGCTGTCAGGCTTTCAGATGACTTCAGAAGCTTAACGTTAACTGACACCAGGCGCTTTTCTTTGTCCAGCAGACAACCTGTAACTACCAGAGCTTCTGATAGCTTCTGTACAACTTGACTATGTTATGGCGTGCTCCTGTAGTATTTATTATGTTCCTCCATGTTAAACTAAGTTAGCTAAAAGTTGTTAGCTAGCTAAGTAAAATATGTGTGTTCACAGCAGTGTATTTTGTGAATTTGCCCTGCAGCAGTATCCAAATTATGTAAGTTTGATTTGTTCTTAATAACAAAGAATATTTTATGGTCGAGCAGACCAATACTAATGTTTGCATGCTAAATAGCTACTTAACTTTTGAATAAGAGGAGGTAGAAAATTATTTTTCATCAGCTTTCGAAGTAAAATGACAATGTGCTCAATAATAATAATTAAAAAAAATTAAGGTATATCATACATCATTTAATCACACACTCAACATTTTGTGTTTCTCAATGATAGGAAAAACAAAAAAGCAGTATCAGAGATGTCCTGTCAGAGATATCCTGAGTAAGTAACGAAGTTAAAGCTATTTTGTGTTAGTTATTTACCTTCTATGGACCTGCAAACTCCATGCAGGTATGTACGGTGTGTGATAAGTCTGTCACATCTTATATGTCTTTATCTGCGTTCTTCAAACGCTGACCTGACAGTAAATGACTGATTACATTGCTGCTAAATTATGAATCGAATCTTTGTAAAAGCTACGATTATCCTGTCTTTAATGCGTTTTAGAATTAACCAAACAAAGATTGTATAGTTTATGAAATAGATAGATGAAAAGATACTCCTCAGTGTTTCTAATGAAGGCATTTGCTCACAAATTGCAGCTTGTTGCTGATAAAAACAAAAACAGTGAAAGCGAGTATTTCTCACATGGATTAAATAAGATATTTCCTATAATCTAGCAATGCTTCTACCAAAACCTGTAATCAGCTCCACACCTTGATACACTCGAGTGTGCCAGCTTTTTACTCTTACTGTGCGTCAGCACGTGCAGGTATGTCACAGCCGTTTAGCTGCCGTTGTGCTCCTGTTCCACTCCAGTGGATAACCCAGCTAAGTGAGTCTAGACTTCTCATCCACAGCCAACACTAATACAGGAATCTGGTTTGACTGCAGTAAGCATGCACAGACCAGCGCAGGAATTCTTTACAGGCCCTCCGCCAGTTAGTAATGTGATTCAGCGGTGAGACGTCACAAAGGGAGGAGCTGACTACAGCAGTAATTGTACTTTTTAACTCCGTGTCTTTAAGTTCAGTCTAAACCACCAATAAGCTAAGAGCTAAAACACTTGCAGCTTGTGGAGGGACAAAATGATATGTAGGTGGAGCATACATACGCTGTCATAATGGTTTAAAAAGATAGTCATTTCAAAATTGTGCTTCCTTTCATATTAGTTTACCAGCTCACATAGAAATGTCACACTCTTGATTTGTTTGTGTCCCCATCATTTAAAAAAAGCATATTGGTAATGTTTAGGAGCATTAATGCAACAATATTTTACAGCAATTTCTACTTTACCATTCATAGGATTTACACAGTTTAATTCTTCATATACCTTCACTGCAACACCACAAATAATACTTAGACCATATTACTTTGATGCCCTGTAAGTATGCACCGCCACAAAAGGGCTTTTTCACAACAAACATTTTGAAAAGAACTAATAAATAACACCTTTGCATATGACATTTGAAAATTGCAGTGTCAAAAATACTGAATTGATTGGTAATTGTATTTACTTCTGTGATCTTTCCAGCCCTGAAATAAATAGAGTATTATTTATTTATTGAACTGAAGGCCATATATTAAAAAAAAAACCTCACTGTAATGTGTCATTTACAGTAGGAAACACAGGATACTATTTTAAAGGTGCGTGCACACAATGACTCAGCATAATTTTTCTTTGTTGTTCCCCCTAAGTTGTTAAACAGATACCATTGTGTGTTTGATCAGAGTGAAAGGAGAACCTGCTGATCATGTTGGCTGAGCTTTAAGATTTGATGCTGTATTTAACCTGTTAAATACTAAACCTTTCAAAAACCTTTCCTCACAAAAAATCCTTCATAATGAAAAACAAGCAGTGTAGCAATTTAAAATAAAGCTTTGACTAATGAATGATTAAACAGGCGCTGAAAAAGAAAACATTGCTGCTAAAATAAACTAAATGCTAAAATTAACAGGTTATTGGTTACTGAATAAACACATTCCCCTTACATTTAGCTTTTCTTAATTTTACCTTTAGTGTTTGTCAAACACATAAACACACACTGACGCATAAAAAGGAACTGACCAACTCATTCCACAGAGGCCCGAGGTACGTCATATTAAATGTTTTTTTGTGTTTGCGTTCTCACTGATAAAAACCATAAGTTATGATTTTAATCACTGCCTATACTGACTGAATGTTAAGTCGGCCGGTACCCTGGCAGTTTTACCAAGCTAGTCTCTGTGCTGCTATAGAGCGGGACACAATGAAGGCTTAGCTGATAGTGGGGGGGAGACCTCATGGGTAAATTGAGGCATTTAAAAAGAAGCTCTGTTCAGCGGTAACCTGATCCACACCTGACTGGGGCTCGGCATTCCGGTGTGGCCGGGGGAACAGTTCACAATTACCAGAGAAACTGCAGCAAAGAGCCAGGGCCCTGGAAATCTGCGGTAAATGGTTAAAAATTATTCTGAAAGTCACTTTTCACGAGAGAAAAAAAACAAGCAAACAAAAGGAACATTTTCATTATTATCCATCTTTATTTAAATGATTTTTTTTCTTTACAACATACCACATTAGATACAGTTTCTATGTACAGAGTGTGTGTGAGAGTTTTGAAAACTGTGCGCATTGTTCTTCTGTAGCTGGAGAAAATCCAAGTTCCCAAAAGGAATTTAGTTATTGCGGTAAGAGTAAGAACGCCGATCTTTCAACAGAAACGTTACACAATTTCTAATCCTTTTTTTCTTTTTTACATCATATTCACATTAACATTCCTGTCAGAAACAGGATTACAGCACAAAGACCCCTAAAAGTCCAACCTTATCTTGAACTGCTGCTCAATTGAGAAACTTTGATTCAAGGCACATGGAAGAAACCACCAAAAAATCAAACCATCTTCCAGCGCATGGATCATAGTTCCATAGTCATCACTCAGCCCCATCTGCCACTACTGTTAATATGCTGATGTGCTTCCCTGGATTGCCCTTTGTCAATACGCTGAGAGTCAGATGCACGAGAGTGTGAGAATAGGAAGTAAGAGAGCAGAAGGTAATGCCATTTAATGGACGGCATTACCAGACAGTATTAGACACCAATAATTACATCTAACCATGTCTGGTAAGACGCCTATCAACAGGCTGGAAGGATGACTTCTGAGCTTTCACCTGTGCAAAGAGGAAGATGAAAGCTGGAGGGAAGAGAACAGTGTTGCAGAAACAGGCTGAAATGAGCAGTTCCTCTTTTGCTGCGATCATAGATTCTGTTAACACTACATTGTACCTTAAGTCATTTTTTCCATTTTACTTTGCCAAGCATGCAGAAAGAGTCAAAGCCACAGGTAAACAGACCAAGGGGAGAAAAAAAGCAAACTACGCTTGGCTAGCTTGACTTTTTGTTTTCCGGTTTGGCTACATTTTTGCATTAATGCAAATTAAATGATGAAATCCAGAGAAAAGGGGGATAACTGGAGGGACAAAATACAATTCCATGTTTCTGTGGCTTAGATAATGGAGCTAGATGAGCAAATAAAGGTGTGGCTCAATATTTGTGGGGTAATTCTCCCTCCTTCTGCAAACACTAGGTTTCTGCTTGCTTCATGTCTATTATTTGCTTTTGTTTCTGACGTCTGTTTGAAGACTTTACCCATGACATTCACGTCTATCCCGATGATGGAAAGTGTTCATTGTGTAAAACGGTGTATTTAATCTCCTCTGTTCTAAGTCAACAGCACAGAAATTAATTGGAAGTTAAACTTCCAATGTATTATAGGAAGTCAGTTTTATATCTGCTTAAAATTCCTGGTAGACAAGCCTTGGAAAGCTGGGAAAAGGCTATAGTCTATAAATGACTCTATAGCTGTGTTGGGTTTTTTTATGCAGCAAGGCACTCTCAGGTGAGCTCGTGTGTCAGTTCCAGGATGTGCCACGCAGGTAGGGCTAGGTGGACCAATCGCTGCCATACAGCACAAAGACCAACACTGTTCAGGGGAGGGAACAAGGAAATGAGGCCCTGCAGGACCGGTGGAACCATCAACTGACTGCTATTCTTTAACTTGGGGTGGGGTTGCCATTAACGTTTTTTTTTTTAAAAGGGAGGTTGGGAGATAAGTTAAAGAGCTGACTTTCAGGACTTACTGTATTAGAGATCTACTTGCTCTCACAAGAATATATTAGGGAAAACCCTAAGAACTATACTAGTTCGCTGGAATCAGACAGAATTCGGTACAGCCTGAGGCAACGCAAGTCTACTGTAAACAAAAGACTGTAAACTTTACCTGGAATCGACATGCGAGTAAAATGTGAGCACACCGAGCAGCTGGCTTTGTGAAATGTGCCCTTCAGCGACCACATCAAAATGCCTCGAAGAGTTCAGCTGCCCTTCACAATATTTGTCATTTACATACCGGAGACCACGCAGTCACCCAGAAAACATCGTTACCAGACAGTGTTAGAACAACAGTAGTACAGTCCAGCACTGTCAGGTAAGATGGATCCTGAGAGCCATTTCTGTCACTGCTCAAGCATTTGAGCTGATCCACAGGGCCCAGAATGGGAGCAAGTTGCCACCAAACAATGATAGAGCGGTTGATATGATTGTAGTCGGCAGGTGGCTATCATCATCATTACCAGGCAGTATTAGAGAAAGTGATGATATCCAATGCTGCCTCGTAAGATGGAGATAATCACCCAAAACACGTCTGACACCGCCTAAAGTTCGTGAGGTCATCATTCATTCATTAACCTTCAATAAATGGAAATCTTAAAAAGTTTTCTCTAAAAAAAAAAAGAAGAAGAAGAAAAGAACAAAAAAAACCAGGGAAATTCAACTTTATCACATTAAATGTTAAGAATTTAGCTCAAAGACACGTAAAAATATGCAACTTTTCAGCTCCACTAAACTTCTGAACTTAACCACCACAGAGCCCACCAAACAGCCATACATTGCTGAAAATAGTACAGGAAATGGTAGCAGGGGGAAGTCCATATCTACAGACGACCTCTCTGCTGTGTTACTGCTGAGCCCTTGTTGTGGTTGGGGTATTTAGCTTAAACTTGCTGTCACAGAAGACTGGGCCACAGTGGTTGTTAATGATTGCCAAAACCTGTTCTGACTAGTCTAAATCTATGGCACGGCAAGGTTGGGAAGGCTGCTTTTCACACAATACATGGCAGTTACTAATTTCAAACACTACAAGTTGCGCACATCCCTCAGCCTCAAAGGCATGTTAGCCCTCGGGGAGCTCTCTCTCACCAACGTCACACTGTATCCTTGCTGTTTGTTTTAGGTTGTAACATACTATTCTCGTTCGATTAAAGCAGCGTGGTAAGAGAGCTGTTTCAACAGATGTTTAATGAATTTAAAGAAAGGAAAACCTCTTTTTTTCTCTTTTCCACTGGCGGACCTTTCGGGCCGTTGTCTTTGTGTTTGCCGAGTGATGAAAGGTTGATGGAATGCTGCTCAGCCCGACCTGACCAGTGCTGTGTATGCAGAAGGTCACTGAAACAGCCCTCCTTTACTGAATAACGTGGATCATTCACAGGTATAAAGCGTGAAATCTTCACACCCTATACTGAAATTTGAGTGTACATCATTATTCTCTAATAATACGTGCTGCGAGTACACTTTTACCTACAAAAAAATAATTAATTAAAGACTAAACCTTCGATTTTAAATCTTTGTCCTTTTAAAAGCAGCTAATTTTGAGGCATTTTTGGCAAGAGCAGCTTCACAGTCATCCTTAAAGCAACGCTAAAGTAGAGTACAGAGGGGGGAGGGAGAAGAAAAGAGTATAAGGGAGTGAAAAGTTCGGGGGAAGGAAGCTGAGAATGCACCTGTAACCTTACCGTCATGAAAAGTACCCCAAGGAAAGAATGCAACAAAACCAAAGTAAAGTGAGCACGTTTAGAGGGATGGAGCTGAAGAAGAAAGAAAAAAGATCTTGAGTTTCCAGCCCGCTGCCTGAGAACACTCCGTCTTCCTCCCGGTCAGGCAGGCCCCATGAAATGAGAAAGCCAAGCAGACCTGCTCTCCCAGACTATTTAGTTAATCATCAGCATTATAAACCAGTGCTGCAGGCCCTCTGAGAAAGACAAGAGCATGAGAGAAAAAGAAAGAGGTGAAACAAAGATTAGCCTAGAAATTTGAAGCTGGTAGAAACAAGCTGTGAAAATAACAGTACCTTATTAAAGCAGAGCATGTCGTGTGTCAGTATTCAAATATCTAACCAGCTCCTACGTCCTCTCTGTTTGCCCCGCGTTTGTCCATATACTTCCTCTTCTGCTCCAGCTTATGTCAACGTATCGCAAAGCTTTTCTCCCATTGTGCTCTGCGCCGTGGGAGTTAGCTGTGCTCGCGGCTAACCACGCTTTTTGCCTGTTGGAAGTGAGGCGTGCTCAGGTAACTCTGCCCTCTCTGCTGGAATGCGACTCTGCTGTGAAGTGAACAACCTGATAGGTAAACTGGCCTGGGCCTTAATCAATAGTTGCTGTCTTTGTGAGAAAACAATGGCAGGGAAACCCAAAACCTTATTTAACTCCAGACCTTATCTCAGTGCCACCTAATTGGCCCTTCAGACTACTGAGGAGCTGCGTGGTGACATTTAGGCTACGATACTGCTTATCATCCGTGTGCCACTCAAGTTGCTTGCTAATGATTTTAAATGTGCACACTGTGATGGACTAGGTATACTTTTGTCTTTTTTAAAACTGTCGCTCCTTTGGCCAGCCCAGTCTCGCCCTCGTCACTTCACCTCCCCCATTTTGACTAAAATATTCAAAAAAAATTTGACTACCAAAAAACGAGATTTAAGCTTTTCCTACCAGACTTTTTAAGCTCCTCCCCCTGGAATACAGCTTTATTAGCTAAGTTATGAATATGAAAAAAGTTAAATAATTGCTTTTTAACATGGTGCCAGGTCCCTGGTGGGAGATAGCATTACTCCTGATTAAGTGTTTAATCCCAAAACAAACAAAAATCCAAGTAGAAAATTTGTGTTTAATCCCAAAAGTGGAATTTTTTTGTTTTTAACTTTAATTCAGAAAGTATTTATTGATGATGTAATTTTTCCTTGGTTTAAAAAAAAGAAAAAAAGTACTAGCCTAGCCTAGCACCGAGTTTCCTTAAATAGTCCTGACCCTTAATGCAGTGTCATTCACCCTGCAATCGTATTGCAGCTTGAATTTAACCTCTCACCCCATGAGGCGATAAGACTTACACTTCCCTTTCAGGTCAGACCTGTGCCTCAAACATGAGCAAACAATGTAAAATAAGTATCTGCCACTTTTTTCTGGCTTGCTGGTGATTAAATGTCACCCCACTGAAATTCTATTCAGTACTTCCCGCCCTGTTGCAATACACCAGCAGGGCAACTGGCACTCATGTGACTCGCAGCTATTCTACTGTATGAAAGAAATGAACAAATGTTTCACTTTCCACCAATCACAACCTTCCACCTCGCTCTGCAGTTGTCGCTGTACAGTAAGCAGTCGACATTTTCCCTCCATTTTCCCTTCTCCGTTTCGGACTTCCACAGTCCGCCGCTGCTTGAAAGCATGTTAATAGCAGCCTAGGAAACTAAATGTATACCTTCTATCTTGTGAAAATGCTCTGCTCTGATAATTCCAACTCCTGTCTTAACTTGTACTAAACCTCAAAGGTACGGAAAACGGATGAGCAGACATTTTACGTCTGTCTGACTCACTTCCACATCTGAAACGGGCAGTGTTGAGTCAAAGTTGAAAAGCCAAAAGAGAAAACCCATAGGTTAAACGCGAGGGGAAAAGGCTGGATAATGTCATCAACGGATTTACAGTTCAACAGGTTGAAGGAAAAAAAGTTACTAATTAAGTTGATATGAATTTTCGCTTAAATTAACAGAAATGTTTGTTAAATAATCGGCTACTACTGTCATGCTATGGATTTGTGAAGATGTTTCATACCGTAGTGTCGTGGTTGTCTCCTCGTTAAGCATGTTTAAGTCTGTAAAAGAAGGAATCAGCGTCTAGCTTCATATCCTTTGACAAGTCTGGCAGTTTGCCTTTACCTGCCCCAACTGGTCTATCCAGTTTAGGAATGAGCGTTAGCCTCTATTGTTTCCTCTTCTTTCTCTCTGCTTAAATGGAGCTGAAATTTGATACACATTATTTTCGCTCCCCATTGAAACTACCTGGACCCTCCTATATCAGCACGCAACTGCCGAGGGCTTCACGCGATGACCTAATTTGTTTGTCGTACATTTCCTGCTCTTAGCCATCTACCGATTGTCCTTAAAGTTCTAACTCTGCCGCCGCTGAGCAACAGGTAATGACAACAGCACAAACTTTAAAGATGGAGAATGAAGACAAAGAGGGGATCGCATTTGTGAATTTACCCAGTCGTTCCCAGGTGTGGTCATCGATCCAGAAACCCCAGACAAGAGGCATCATTGTATGCGGGCTCCTGACGCCCTGTTGGCTAGTCTTTCGCGGTCCTGCTCACGCTGAAGGACAGTCGACCTCTGGACGGTGATTAGAAAGTTAAGGGGGGAAAAAAAGCTGTCCTCGTCACGTAGATGCAGGCGTAGAGTCATAAGACAAGCCAAACCCCGGAACACAGCCAACTATTTCGAAGCGCGTCAGTCATCATCCTGCTGCCAGAGCAAAACTTGTTTTTTTCCGTGAGCCCTCATCGGCGGTGTGAAGCGTTTAAGCTCCTCAAGAAGACAGAGGCTGAATTTGTAAAGGGCTTGGTTTACATGTAGCATGACCTCCCCTCCTCCTCTTTCCCCCCACAGGTGTAATTTTCAGGTTGCAGCCAATCTCCTTGGGCTCTGCCGCTTGCAGGTGCGTCCCCCGCGCTGCCTTTAGCCAATGGTCTTAAAGACGAATACCCCACCCATCCCACCTCACCGGTTTGCTCACCTCCACCCTCCCCATCGGCCCCCAGGTACCTTGTTGTGTGTGTGTGTGTATGTTTTTATGATGTCAGCTCAAGCCTCTGTGGAAACGACCTCCTATGTTCTTATTACAACTTATTACTTCCCAACTGCCAAACACACCCATCCTGCTCAGGGAAAATAAATCATCAAGCCAGAAAAACTATTGGGGGTCAAGTATTCGAAAACATGTATCTTTAAGGTATTATGTCAAGCGCAAACTTTTACCTGCTTCCTAGAGGCATAAGCCCACCATAACCTGAAATGCCTGCCCTTTGCTCTCATAACTTCCCCCGGGCTCTCTTTGTGTCCACACACCTTTTTTGCCCCAACAATAACCCGTCTGAGTTTCACCGGGAAAGGACAGGTGTACAAAGTACAGGTGAGTAAGACATACTGAGAAGGAAACACCAGCACTCTGTGGTCAGTTTGAGTTGTGTGAAACGGGGGAGCAACGACAAGGGGCCTGTTGGGGCCCTTGGCCCTTAAGGGCAAAGAGGGGTATTATCCAAACCTGGTCAGGGCTTGGCTGGATGCTGGGTAAGGTCACTTTCGGTCTTGAGGTGTAATTATCGGGATTAGACTCAACAATGAGCACAATGCCAGAACCATATCCTGTTTCAGTAGGGGCGTGGCAGAGGTTGCAGCAGAACTACATTGAAAAAGATGGAATAAAGGCGATTGTTTGAATCTATAAAACACATCGCAAATAGACATTAGGGAAGGAAACTAGAATAAAATAATTTATTATCCACAAGTCTTTCAGTTTAACCATTAGGTTAGGGATGGTTATGGCAAAGCTCAATGTTCAGCCTGTTAACAGTTTACTGCTTTAGCTGACCACCACACTTGGTAATAGTTACATAGGGTGGGCTTAAGCATTAAAAGTAGTTTATTCACTTTTTTCCTTTTGACACCATCAACCTTGAGCGGACCTCAGTCTCTTCAAAGGAAGCAGTTTGTAAATTGCTCTGCTCTGAAAGGTTTGCTTTGTTTAGGCTTTTCATTTGCATACCAAATGAGGCAGGGACAGGACAAGGGCCTGACCTGAGCTTATTTGGCTACTGATGGCTATCTGGGCAGCCGGTCACGCAAGACGGGATGTAAAGACATCCATCACCAGCAGTGACCCAACAGCTTCAGATGTACAACAAGCACAAAGAGGCAAATGCTTACATGCATGCTTAAATTCAAAACTGCAAAAGCGATATAAGTTTTGAAGTTACAACCCTCTACAATTCGGAGTCACTCTGTAGGTAGTTGGAAGCGGGACACAGACATATTCTAGTTATGCCAGAGCTTTCTATCTGCTAAAAGGGAGCTTTTCTTACCAGTGTTGCCAAGTGCTTGCTAATAGGGGTCTGATTGTTGTGGTTTTCTCTGCATTGTTGAAGTTATTGCAAAGCTCCGTGAGGTGACTGTTGTTGTTGTTGTTATAAATAAAATGAATTACTATGACTTAAGGACTTCACAAGGGGATTAAGCTAATCAGTAAAAATGACTTAATGTTTCTTTACAGTATAGAAAAATGAATGTGTGTGTGTGTGTGTGTGTGTGTGTGTGTGTGTGTGTGTGTGTGTGTGTGTGTGTGTGTGTGTGTGTGTGTGTGTGTGTGTTTAAACAAAAGGCCTACAAACTAACACCTAAAGGCAGGTGTAAACTACGTCTGGAAAATGACAACAAATAGAGCGAATACTTTTCCTGTCGAGAATCCTTTCCGGGCAGTGACCGATACGTTAGGATACTTTTTCTATTCGCATGGGAAGTTTGTTCTCTGACTCATGATTTTTCCATGACTTCGCTTTAAATGCTTTAGGTCTTATATGTTTACTGATACCTGATACACTGCTGCCCCGTGTACTTGGTTGTATCCTTGTTTGCGTTTATAGGAACCTGACAGCCAAACATGTGGATCACATTCTGGATCCACACTAGAACTTGTTAACTAAGAAAAGGAAAATAATGACTCACGCTTGTTTCATTTTATCCTGTGCTGTCACTGACAGTTTCCATGTTGCCCTTCATTAACCTGCATTTTGTATCCAAGGTGACTCGCAAAGCTGGACATGTATCTCCCCCCAGGCCTCAAAAGTAGACTATATTTCTGTTTATATGATGTTTAGCCAACCGAAAAATCATAGTGCACTGAACAGGTGACCTTTGTGGCACACTCCGCCCTTTAAAACCCAGTTCAATAAAGTGTGTTTACCCCCCCCACCCCCAAATATTCCCACATAACCACATCTGTAGCTTCGGGCCTTACACACACACACACACACACACACACGCACAGCCCACCAAAAAATTAAAATTAAAATTAAGGTATTTATTTAAGGGAGCATTTTCTTTTCAGAATCTAGCCCTCAAAGGGTTAAGGATTTTTTCACTGTTTTACACTGATCATTGTTAGCTTCAACAAATTACACAAATAACAATTAGCAAAAATTTTCTACTTGGATTTTTGTTTGCAAAGTCTCGGTAAGTGAATTGCTTACATTCCAATGAGAATAAAGGATAAAAATATGCCAGAAACAGTCAAAGAGTTTATGATAAATCTCCTGATTAGTCTATATACGCTCTGAAAGCATTTCATTACCTGTTCTATTGCTGGTTAATGCAAATGTCTATTAAGCCAATTACATGGCTGTAGCTGAGTGCTTTTAGGCACGTAGACATCATCAAGACAGTGCTGAAGTTCAAACCAAGACTCTGAACGTGGTTCGGTTGATGGTGCCAGAACAGCTGCTTGGGCATTTCTTAACCTGCAGATCTGCTGGGATTTGCACACATAATCATCTCTAGGTTTTACAGTGAATTGGCCAAAAAAGAGAAAATATCCATTGAGCAGCAGTTCTCTGGGAAAAATGCCTTTTTGATGCCAAAGATCAGAAGAGAACGACCTGATTACTTCTAGCTGATAGAAGTAAAGCTACAACTCAAATAACCACTCATTACAACCAAGGCACGAGAGCTGCTTCTCTGAATGTACAAGACACCAGATCTTGAGCTATAGCAGCAGAAGGCCTCAACAGGTGCCACTCCTGTCAGCTAAGGCTGATAAACACACACTGAAAGCATCCATCATGCCTTCTATCAACAGTTTATGCTGCTGTTGGTGGTGTAATGGTGTAGCATATTTTCTTGGCACACCTTGGGTCCTTAGTACTCTTTAAACACCACAGGCTCCACAAGTGCTGTGGCTGATTATGTCCATCCCTTTATGATCATAGTACCCATCCTCTGATGGCTGACATGTCAAAAAAGTAAAATCCTCTCAAATTAGTTTCTTCAGCATCGTGATTAGCTCACTGTACTCAAATGGCCTCCATGGTTACCAGATCCCAATCCATTAAAGCACACTTGGGATGTGGTGGTGCAGGTGATTTGCATCATGGATGGACCAAAATGTTTGCAGTACCCTGTTGAACTGGTGCCACTTAGAATCAAAGCAAAAGGGAGGTCAAACCCAGGACTAGGTGCAACTAATAAGGTGTCTGGCGAGTAGGGTTGCCAACTCCCTGAAAAATAAATAAGGGACACCTCGTGGCCAGGGCCGGGCGACCCAGTTGTCTTCACCCTTCCCAGTGTGGTGAATTTTCTAGCTCTTTTTTTGTGTGTGAAATTATTTTTTTAACCATTTGACTTGAAGTTGATTTAAGTAGATGCATATTCTATTCTTTGTGATATGAACACATGTGAAACAAATGATCATTTAGCCATTTATTTTTAGCTCAAAATGACAACATTAACACAGTAAAACAGGTCTCTTTCTTAAACAGAAGCCTGTCATGCTTAACTTTTGAGAATATAAGTAAATCTTTCTTTAAAAGAACTCTGTCCTGCTTAACTTAAAATAATAGAAAACAATAGAAAGAAAAATATTCTTGTAACTGTGCACATTTAGTGCATTTAGTACAATTGGCTTCAGTTGAGGTATTATTTCAGCTTTTCTAATGCTAATCAGCTGCTCCTGTTTGTAAACCCGCTTGTTCCCATGATTACGCATCATAACTCATCATCATTATTCATCTATGTATTACTTTTATGTATTAGTCATCTATTTGTTGTAATCATCTATCCTTGCAGTTGTTTATTACACAAAATAAGTTATATTATCACACTTCTGGCCACATAGCGCTGATATTCACTGCACATGCCCATATTAACTTTTTCCAGCCAGGTGTTTTCCTTTTCCCATTCTTCCCTTTCTCTGAGGGGAACAAACATTGCTGCTCTAATGCTGGGCTCACACTGTGCGATTTTTGGCCCATTTTGAGCCGATTTTTGAGTGATCGGACCGATTTTGGCCTTCATCGTGCGTCGTGTAGTATACGTGGGGTAACGAGAAGTGATTAACACCTCACGACCAGCTCCCGATCATCAATCGCTCGTGAGGGTGTCACCACAGGCGCTCACACTGCTCACGCGCAAACGTAAACGTTGGTGAAAAAGATGGAGCAGCACAGCTGTGCAGCGTGTGATCTGGACACAAGTGATGGAGGCACAACTTGTAGAACTTTGGAAAGCTCATCCGAGCCTTTTCGATGTGGCATCACAAAATTATCACGACCACAACAACCGTGAAAATAGTTGGATTTACATTGCTGCTCAATCACAGCTGCCTGATCAATGTTTTTCATTAGCAATTTAGCAAAGTTGATGGTGGTGGTGTGTCTGTGTGAGTGAGAGACAGAGAGAGCGAGCGACAGATTTTCTGTTATAACCTTCATGTTATGGAGGCACAGTGTGAGCACTCAGGTCGCATCAGAGCATCGGGCGGTATAGTGTGAGAGTACATCGTGACATACGAACTTCTAACCCCTGCGAGTCAATCGTGCAGTTTGAGCAGGAGCTGAATAACGTGACTGAAAAAAATCGCACAGTGTTTGCCCAGCTTTAGGTGTACTGTCATCCGAGACTTGCACCGCAGAGTCGGCGTTTGTTCCCCTGTTGGCCATGCTTCTTGTTGTGGTCATCTGTTGTCTTCCGGTATTTTCTCCGCAAGCGACCTTTCCTCGACCAATGAGATGAGCGGTAATCTGAATTGTCATACTCGAATTGTCATAAGTGTGCTGTCAGCTCATTGGTCACAAAGCAGGAGAGGGGCTGGGAATTATGTTTTCAAACAAAGCGTTAATTCCATAAACATTTATAGACTACTTTTGATTCTCACTGTATTACGGGACAAAGTGCGTCCCTTATTAGCTCAATACGGGACGTGTACTTTTGTTTCTAAATACGGGACGATTCCGTTTTTTAAGGGACGGTTGGCAACCCTACTGGCGAGTCTAGGTACTAAAATCTGATATGGAAAAAACAGCTTCAGTGGTGAACGTTTCACACATGTGCTCCTAAAAGGTTGAGACATGCATATAGTATGTCAAGCTTCTACATGTAAATGTATAATTGTTATAATTGTCTTTGCAGCATGCACGTTTTAGGAAATAGCATGAATGTCTAAAATTTACAAAATTTTTGCAATGTGATCATCGAAGGAAATGATAGACGGCCTGACAGGGCATGTATCAGCCATGTATCATTTTAAATAAGGCCTGTTTGGGATATTTTGGGTATTCAGAGACCCACCAAAGCTTTTACACGTATCAAATATAGCTTGTCTGACAACTGTTTCGATACTGTGCACGTGCAGATGGACCTAAATGGAGTAGTTTTAATAAAGGTGTATGTGTGCATGTCTTGAAGTAAATAGACACCTTGTACTGTATAGAGTCACCTGTGAAACTGATCTGAACAATGCAGTATGCTGTGTCTTATAACATATTCATCAGTTATGAATAATGAATACCAATCTTTCCATGTTAAAGTGAAAAGTCAGGGGTATAGTAGTTGTTGTGAAAGCTGCTGTTCTCACAGGTCTCTTAAATTGGAGGCCTTTAATCGCTCAGTACGCACTAAATGATTGTTCGGGCTTTTCTATTGTTTTATCCACCTGTCCGCTTCTCCTGCCCTTCTGCTCAGGTGACTACGAGATAATTATAGAGATTTACGTTGTCTTAGAAGAAATTGGAGGACTTAGCCCAGGTGTGATGTTTAAAGGTCCCTCATTACACTGTTCAGCACTCAGCCACTGAGTTCTACCGAGTCTCTCGCCAATTAGCTCCCTGTCTGCCAGGGCAGAAAAACCACCTCACTCGCTCAGAGCAGATAACAGAAATATGGAATACAGCTTTTGTTGGTGTCATTGTTGTTCTTGCAGTTCTTTTTGTACATCACAGTGTTTTTAACTCTATATTGTACTTTTGCATTTGCCCTGTTGTTGCAAGAAACAACAAGTCTCACTTCTTTTCACAAAGCCTGAGAATCACCAAGGGAGCAGCATGCACACAAGCAGTGTAGCAGCCACAGCCGTGCTCTGACTTGCCGCCTGCCACCAGCAGCAGGTAATTGGCCCCAAAGGATTTGGTGTGGGAAGGTGTGTATGGATGGCACGGTTGTATCCCATAATCTCCAATGGGCCATATTGCTATAGGGGAGCGGAGCGAGGCATACTAATTATGGGTGCTCACTGTTTGGCTCCAAACTGCTGCTGTGATCAACTTGACATCCACGACACGCACAGAGATAAATGGAGTAATATTCAGAATTCATACATGACCATAATCCACATAAATATACCCACTGTTGAATGTTAATGTGCTCTAAATATGGTCGACACAAAGTTGTCATATTAAAAAAAGTAAATAAACACACACACATACACACACTGGCAACTGAGGGGTGTACTTACTACCAAGCAAGATGAATGGGTTAGTGAGCTATGTTGAGCTTAAAGTCAGATTGCTCTGTATTACGAAAGTGGCTCGCTTTTTACTTGGCTAAATCACCATGGCAACTTATGCTGAACACATAACCTGGTTGGGAGCAGGTTTAGAGCTTCGGTTGATGAAACAATCGTCTGGAAGTGCCGCGTTTTAACTGATTCTTCTGTTTGCAGCATGTTTTGAGCACAATATAGATTTTCTGCTGAGGGAATACGTTTTATATGTGGAGTTTGTTAAGTCGTGCCTTACTAGCGTCATAAATGAAGAAGCCCAGGTGTGAAGATGTAAATGTAAAATTGCTGAAGTAGAAACTGCATCAGTGTTTTTGTACTTCTAATCTGCTGCTAAACCTGTTTTACGCTGCTGGAATTGTAGCTGCTAGAAACACAATAGAGAAACTAGAGTATGTTTCATTTATTATTCTGTGGGACAGTAACATTTAATGTTTAAAAGTATCCAGTTTAAGCATAAGCATTATTCCTAAGGACGTGCTTGTTAAAATAAATATATTAACTCAAACTAAAAATTGAAATTTGTCCAGTCTCTGCCCTAGATCACCAGATTAATGATTTTCTGCAGCATGAATCTCTCTCTCACAACACTGCTGAATCTTACTGTTGTGGGTTTTTTATGTTCTTATCACCATTTCATTATTATCATCTGATAACATCTCTGATTGGACTAGGCGGCTCTCACAGGCTTCATTTTCTGTGAAGAAGGGTCACATGACGAGCTTGTAGCCTAAAGCAGAAAGCACAGCTCAACAGAGAAAATAGAAAACCACTGTAATGATACCTGTTATCTCCAGTTGGGGTTTTAGATTTTTTTTTTAAGCCAGCAAACACAAAGACAGCATGAACTTCCTTCATGGTATACCCCTCTGGCCTACAACCATCACCTATCTCACACTCTGACCACATTACGTAACATACAGCTGTCGTTTTCCCCTCCACATGGTAACATTTCAACTCAGTATCGCTAAATAGTGAACTAGTTTTTACAGAAATTGTAGAAATGATGATGTTGTAATGATAGATATTAATAGTAAATATCATGGGGCAGCCAAGAACATTATGCTAATAATAAAAGGGATGTAAAACTGTAAGTGTGATGCGTCATCTCATTTTAATTAATTGCATTTTAATTTGTGGTAAAATGTATTACCACATTATTTTTTGAAAAAAGCATCCATTACAAATCATTAACTGCAAAGTTAATGATAATAAATTAAGTCAGACCTCAGTGGTACATGAGAAGCACATCTTCTTAAAGTCAAGTTCAATGTCATCTGAATGGATTCTTATCCATCCTAAAACTGCATGTATAGACACTCACACGCTAAAGTTTGACTCTTGTTGCCAGTCAAACACACCTGCAGAGCAGCCGGCTGGCTCAAATTTCAGTCATTCGCCGTCCAGACGCTGGAGTTTGTTTAGGAAATGAGCGTAAATGGTGACCTGAAGGTCATCATTCATTGTGTCGTGCTTTAAAAAGCTTGTCAGCCTTGCCTTCTTCACATCCAAAACTGGCATTGTCAGTCTTTAAAGGATTTCTGTGTGTTCAGTTGGACGGCATTATGAGGTGCTAGGAGAGCGTACCATCTCCAAACACACCTGTCCGTTTCTTCCAAAAGACTTTCCATTTGATCTCATGTAATTAGCTCACTGTATAATGCGTTTACTAAAGCATTTGAATGAAGGCAATAAAGATTTTTCAAGGATGAGATATCTGCTTTAGCTTATGTGCATGTCAGTTTCATTCAGGCATGACAACATGAACAGGAGCTGAGTGCCCATTGCACAGGCCTTTGAGTCTTTGGGGCAGAGATTATTCTGAAAGGAAAATCATGCTTGGACAGCACATACAGCTGATTATCAAAGGTTCATCAATCAAAGTTATATTTATGATAAACACAAGTTCAAAACTGCTTTTAATTAGCCATAGATAATGTCTGGTGTCGTAACAGCATCACCATTCATTTTTAACTCTGAGACCAGGCGAACCAAAGGGAGGCTGACAGATAAATGTAAACTGGAAGTAGGTCTACTCGGTGCTTTGTAAATAAATCACAAGTCTGTTTTAACCAGAAGTCCCCAGGAAGTGAATATTAACTGAAACTAAATCAGGAACTAAAAGTCCTTCTTGTGTAGACCTGTTTGCATTTCTACCACACCGGAACGACCGAGACCAAACGGACAAATTCCAAAGATTATATTTTAAGAGAAAACTTTGTGATCTTTGTCTGATTCTTACACACCATACAGGAAGTAGTCATAGTTTTGAATGTCTGCAAACATAAAAGGTCGCCTCCAGTCCCAGTATTGATACAATTGGCAGGCATTGCTTGCTGCTCAATGGAAGTCATTGTTACTGCTAGAGTGGCAGAGTTTGTCTTCAAAGGATGGTGTTTGCTGACACGCACTTCAGCACTCTCAGAGAATTTCTTTATCATGTCCTGTAGCATGAAACATTTGGGACAGGAGGGTTTGGGGCTGATTGGAAGAATGCTAAAAGAGCCTTGCAAAGATAGAAAGCAGTTCCCAGTGGTGTCTTTTATACTGAAACTTTTTTCAGCTGCAAAGATATTCAGGGACTAGCCTGAAAAAACCCCTGCAACGACTGATCGATTCTCACAGTCTGCCCTTTTTTAAAATTTTAGAATTACAACTCTTATTTCTAGATTTTACCAGTGTTTTTAGACCCAAAACATGTTCCATGAAATATGGGAAGGGAGTGGGAGGGCAGGAGCTGTGCCAGTTTTACAGTGTGAATTATGTATGGATCTTCAAACCTTCAGTAACAGAGTTCAGCAGAAACAAAGTCTGTATTCACAATGAAGGAAAAGATCTGTGTGTAATTCTGATACAATTTAAAAAATGTTGAATTTAAAATGATTAAGGGTTTGATATAATACCCAAAGAGCCTGCCTCCATGACAAAAAGATAAAAATAAAAAATAAGATAAACACACTCCAAACATCATACGAACAGTAAATGTATCGTGTGTTAGTCTGCCATTTTTTTTGTTTGAAGCCTTTTTCATTCAAGTGTAGCATTCTTAACTCTTATCATCACTTTAAATAAAAAGCTCAGAGAATCACTGACGCTCTAAAAGCTGAGCCTAGTCACTGTAACATGGTATGAACTGTCACGACAGGTCAAAAAATATGGGAAATTCATTTCTGAAGGTTCATTTCAGCCTTTGTGCCCTGAGGACGGCCACACATCACACACTGAAAGAAAACACAGTGTCTACAACGTTTTTTGGTAAACTGGGTTAAAGCAGCGGCCCCCAACCTTTATTGCGCCACGGACCAGTTTATGTCCAACAATATTTTCACGGAACGGCCTTTAAGGTGTGGCGGATAAATACAACAAAATAAAACCAGTATTGGTACCAAAAAAAAGGAAGAAGATTTATTCATAACACACGGGAAAAGACCCAGGGAAACCGAGTTAACGATAAAAATGATAAAAATAAATAAATAAAAAAAATGATAAAACTGATAAAAACCCTGAAAACCATAAATTTCACACCCGAGCCTCAACTCTTGCAGCCCAGTACCAAACGACTCATGGACCAGTATTGGTCCGCTTAAAGGATTAAGTCCAGTAGTTTTTCATTTTATGTTGACACTATAACTTTTGCAAACTTGTGTCTCAATGTTGCTAAAAATACTTGACATGTACAGTGCATTTTTTGTTTATTCTTTTGTTCTTTGCATGTTAAGTAATAACTGATCTCTCCCACACTGTCTGCTTTGAGGAGGGGGGGGGCAGTAATCGCAGGTTTTGCAAATGATGCAAGATGTGTTTGTGATTTGGAAGCTCTCCAGGGAAGCAGGGTTCAGGTGAAGACGCCATCAGGAAGCGTCCCACTGGGACCAGTTACCAAGAAACACAGCCCTCAACCCCATATGCACCCTCCACTTCCTCCATGTGTCAGGGCCGAGGGCGAAAACAAAAACCACCCACACTGCAGCAGATATTGCGAAGTGACCAAAAGCAGCCGGAAGCAACTGAAATGAAACCTGCTTAAAAGTATAAAAAAAAGCTTTAAAGTCCACATCAAGCCTGAAACAGCTCAGTGCCAAGGCAGCACAGTCACACTTCTCAGAAACAGCCCCGGCTTCCCGCATCACCTGTTTACTACTTCTAAAACTAGTCTGCCTTTTTAGGTCATCACTCTCAGTCGCAAACAGGTGACACTACCTCCATCCCAGATAGGAAATAACGGTCAGCCCCCATGTGGCCCATATTTGCAGTTTGTATGGGCCATACTTGGTCTTGACACTAACACGGTAGGTCTGGCTGCTTTCAACATATCGAAAGGATCCAGATGTTAGGGGTTTTGTGGCATTTGGATCACATCTGGCAGGTACAGCCTTTTAGAGGGTCGTAGATACCAAATAAAGCCCAGATCAGACCCAAACGCTTCTCAGTGTGATTTCTTTCTTTCAGAATCACACGAAGAGTCGTCTAAACATTAAACTCTGGTAATAAAAGAGAAAACTAACTGTACACACTGTACTGTAACTTACCTCTGAACTACTTTTACAGTGTTTTGCTATTACACATACTACGAATCTGTTTGACTTGACTAGGAACTCATCATAAAGGCTTTGTCTCTCATCACTGTCTGTTGCCAGTAAATTACTGCCGAGCCATATAAAATGGATGCAATTAAGTGAAATTTATAGCTTAAATCTCTTTGCTGCTCTTTGAAATCCTGAACGTCGCTGCCAAAATATACATCTGACCTAAGCGGTAAGGGAGGGGAATAGGGAGATACCGAGAAATTCAACCTTTCCACTCAAACTTTAAAACAAGGGGCCGAGGGCTAAGAGATTTTTAAAATAAGCTCAAGAGTGAGCCATCTTCAGCTAATCTGCAGCTATTCTAAACACAAACTCACACTTCATTAAGGAACTCGTGCTGTGGCTCGCTGTGAGCACACTGCATATCGGATCAATGCAGGAAAAAGCTTTTGTTCCTCATGCAAACAGAGTTCAGGTTCCGCAACTGTAAGTGGTGTAAGAGCTGTTGAATGTTTATGTGAAAGGAAACAGATTTCCCCCTGAACTGAATAGATCCCTTTGTGCATTTACAGTATCGCTTATTAAAAACACGCCAACACTCATTGCTGAGCAAATGCTGCAGCGAGAGAACTGACAGGGACTGGACATATAGAGCATATATCCTACATAGTGGACAGCAGAGAACTTCAGTCTCGGACTCCTGGCTTACTTGTGGGTCTCGGATATTTAAAAGTAGAATGGGGAGCAGAGTCTTGAGCTTTCAGGCCCCTCTTCTGTAGACCGAGCTTCCAGTTTGGATTCAGGAGACAGACACTATCTCTACTTTTAAGATTAATCTTAAAACTTTACTGTTTTAATCAACCTTGCAGTTAGGACTGGATCAGGTGACCCTGAACCCTCCCATAGTTACATAGTAGGCCTACGATGCTGGGGATTTCCCATGATGCACTGACTTCACTCACCTTTTTCACTTACTATGTGTTTAAACACCACTCTGTATTTAATCATTAGTTATTATTAAACTGCCCTGTGTGGTGACCTGTCCAGACGGATGGATATTAATCTCTTGCTCTCTACCAGTGCACATCTTTTGTCCCGTCTCCCTCCCTCACAGCCAACCAGCTGCCCCTCCCCTGTTGAAGGTTTCTGCTGTTAAAAGGGAGTTTTTGCTTTCCACTGTTGCCAAGTGTTCGCTCGCAGGGTCATGATGGTTGAGTTTTTATTTCTCTATTATTGTTGTGTCTTTACAATAAAAAGGCGACTGTTGTGATTATAAAACAAAATTGAACATCAAATAGTAAGCTACACCTTCCTTTCTACATAAAGCAAAAAAGTGTTACACTGAATGATGAATGTTTTCTGCTGCTAAAAGCTGCACTTGAATTAGATAATTATATAGCTAATCATATAGAGTATATATGTGAAGCACAGGATTTGATAAAAAGGAGGTAGGATTCTGGAAAACCACTCCAGCTTCGATCTCAGTTGACTCCCAAGTCTGTCCTCAGATTTAATTCATAGAGCTGGCTATGCGAGTAAATCATCAGCACATGAAAACATGCGTGTCAAAGTCCACAGGCCTAAACATTACCTCGGCCTCTCTGCTGCACCAGCCTGTCATAGTAAGAGGCTACACATTAACATATTCAGCACAAAGGCTTCCTCAGCCACAGCTTTTACAACGCCAAACACACCCTGTGGATTCGGGTGCCGCTCTGTAAACACTACCGTTTCCAGACGGCAGGCAACTGGGTTCATATAATCCTTACGGCCAATCAGAAAAGAGGCAGCTAGGTGCAATACAATGCATGAGAACCTGTGGAGGAGCAGGTGCCATGGAGACCAGCTGTTCATCGGCTGAGGAAGTGAAGGTAAGGGCTGTATTTTGGCGGTCAGAGTGTATACACTCATCCCGTATGATGCTGCTGTTTTATGGCCGGCGCTCTGTTCATGGCAGTGTGTTTATGCTATCTAATCTGCGATCATTCAGGAAGACACTGGCATTAAGGAGCCTCTGAATCAACATACTGAAATTTAGCCAAGAGTAGGCACCATAAAACAGCTGAAATTTAGCAAACGCACCCCACGAGCTAACTCCACCTTGACATTTTAGGATTAAATACGACTAAACACTGCCATCAAAGCTCCTGTCGGTGCATATCCAATAAGAAAAACCCTCCCTTCTCCTTTTCCACAATGTGTTTCTCATAAGGTTGGAAAGTAAAGACACTCAATAGATGTGGGAAGTCCTGCAGCTTTGACCCCACCTGACCTACCTGTGGATGAGCATAATCTCTGGCCTGGATGACCACCCAGTCTCTCCTTTCCTTCAAAGCAGGCCGAGAGGTGAATCTGCAAACGTGTCCCCGTAACTCACATCTCCTCTAGAACCTCACACTCTCCTGTTCACCCGGTGCTCTGAGACCAAGTGCATTTAAAACGTGAACTGGGAAAAACTGAGGAAAAGATGCTGGCAGCTGGTGATGTGTGTTGAGAGGAATGCACCGGTGTTATCACTCACTGAGTTATGCAAGAGCGATCCGGTGGAAACCTTTGCCTGGTACAGTATTGGGCCTCAGCCTGCTTGTGCATAAGCTAAACACACTCAGTGGCGCTCTGGCACATACACACACAGCCGAGCAGTTCCTGCCCTGAGGATTTTCTAATTACCCTCAGTGAATGGGAGGCAGTCGGACACACAGAGGGCCAACCGCCTGGGTTATCACACACACTCACCCAAGACTCCCCTTTTTTCTTCCAAATATACAGTAGTATTTTTAGCTTTCATCTATGGCTTTTTTCCCCTAAGAAGCCATAAAGTATATGGGAGGTATCCTGAGGAGAAGACTTGTTCTGGGCAATGCTGTAGGCCAAGCTATAACGAAAACCTTTATATCAGTGTGCTTTCAGTTCCCTCACAGAGGGAACTCGTTACAGAACATTTTCAATGCAAAGTTTAAAATATTCTTGTTTAAGGCTGCCTTTCAGCCTGTTTGTTGATCAGAGGCAGAAGAATAGAATATACGTTGATTTATCTGTCAACATATTTCAGTGCAGAAAAAGATCCTGATTTGCTATTTTTCCCCAAAACTCCTTCACACACAGAGCTCAGGTACTACAGACACTGGCTGTTTTATCAAGCTGCTAATCCAGTTTAAAGTTTCTTTAGAGTGGCGATGTCACTCTCCATTTAAATCACAGGCTATGTACAGTCAGTCCACTTTGGACTTTAGTGGGCCAGACCAGTGATACCTCGCTTTCTGTCCATGTAAAGTTTAACTACACACGTTTAATCCTGAGATGTCGTAATGTAAGACAAAGAAGTGAAATTTCGACAGTATGTCTCAGAGTGTACACATGTCAAAGAAAGTCTGCTTTAGTAAAGAAGAAGAAAAGACAAGAACTTTTCTCTCATTTTATTGTTTATAGATTACTTAATTACTTTGGCGAGGTATGAATGGCCTCCCCATGGCCTTTATCGGTAGAACAAGCTTTAAAATGTATGAAAATACAGTTTAAAGTCCAAAATTTACACCCCTGCTCTACAACAAGCAGCCATCTTAAACACACCTTCTGGCAGGTATTTAAAACCATTATCTTAAATAAACTTTAATCTCGTTGGTCACCAGGACTTTAAAACTGCTACTCGCCAGTCAAATCTGAGAAACGCTGCTTAAAAAGATTTTAAAAAGCCAGGTTCTCCTGAGAATCATACTTGCACCACCATCTTTGCTGTTACTAATTTCTCCCATAAATTCTTTGGGTGTCATATCTTTCATAATGTCTCACTCCAGTCTTGCTTGAACTCGCATGCTAAATGAACAGGGAATACTGTGAAAATACCAGCTGTAACTCATGACATTAAAGGTGTGCGCTTCAAAACACGGAACAATTGTGTGTGTGTCGGGGGGGGGTTCTTTGCAAATGTTATCAACCCTCAACTGTGAAAACAAGTTTTAAAGGATCCCACATTCTGGCGCCATACAAAAGTCAAACTCAGCTGCACACTGTCTTTCCAAAAGCTTTTTTTCCCTCCTTCATCTCATTCAGAGGGACCAAGTGAGGAACTCCCGGCGATGAATGCAGCGTGGTAGCAAGCTGCAGCCCCAGGCTGCAGAGCTGAATGGAGCGACAGTAAGGTGAGGAAGAGTGGTATCAAATGAACACATGAAAGAGGGAGGTTACTGGATTTAAGGCTTTTTGTCTTTGGACTGTTCAAAGGAGACAGCTGTCGACTGCACAAGGCTCAGCTCTATTCATGTGGGGGGGGGGGGGGGGGGGGGGTGACCGCAGACAGACCACGCCAACATACACACACACACACTTCAAAAGAAGTTGTGTGCAAATGTACGTCAACTCAGTGTTTTCAGGACAGATTCACATGTTATTATCATTTAACATGACTTCATTCAAACATAACTGCGTCTGCATCTTATTGCCTCTTAGACTGCAGTGCACAGAGCCGCTGCAGGTGGGGCACAGATAAGTGAAACTAAGGTAAATGAAGGATTTTTGAACAAGTAAACAACCATTTGATGACACTTTTAAAATCAAATCAAACCAAATCAAGCTGCCAGGGTTCCAGAAACAATAACCTCATACTAAAGGTGAAAAGCTAGAGAAAAAAAAGGTTGAGTTGTCTTTTTCACTGGGTTTGCTGAGAGAAAGAAGGGCGTGGCACCTGGAGCACCGCTAACAGCGACAGTGACACTAGAGGCCAAAACTACCTGTGGGCACAATTTGCCTTAGTGCGCCACACTACCAGCTTTGGGGAATAGGCCCCTGCATGAGATTGGGCTGTACTGTCCCAATACACAGCACATAAAAGACAAGCAAACAGGCCAACAGCCAACTGAATAACAGGCTTCTGTGTTTATTAAACAGAGGACAGGAAGGTGAAAAAACATGAAGTTAAGGTGAAAGATTGGCTCTTTTTTTAGCATCTGAAATCGGACTCAGCAGAAAAAATATCTGTCATATCTGTCCACATAATTTTCCATGTTTCTTTCATGTCAGAGACCCACAGGACCTGACGGTGTTACCTCAGGAGCGCTGCTATGTTGGGACTAAAAAGGCCCTGAACTTTAAAGCTCTATCCAACACAGTGGCTGTCTGTCTCCCTGACCTGTGTAACACATTGTGTAACACAAAAATTTTCATCAACCAAAAAAACTGAAACATAGGCTTGTGGAAAGTGCTGAACCCAAAAATTACTACAGGCCAGACTATTTGTTGGACAGTTACAATTAAATGCTACAAAAATCAACAACACCACACATGGCAGAAAAGCCCAGCCCTGTGGCTGCTAACACTTTTAGCCACTTTCTCCATCAGAGCGCTACAGAGAGACACACAGACAGCCACACTGTCTCACATACACACACGCAGTGCTGCAAAAATATATTTGCCCCTTACTGATTATTATTAATAGGATTGTCACACTTGAATGTTTCACATCATCAAACACATTCGAATATTAGACAAAACGTGACAAGGTCATTTTGCCTTTAACCTGCTGCAGAAGTAAATAGTTTTCTTAAATCATGAGTTAATTGTGATTAACCACATTGTTTTGGAAAGCCTTCAGTTTCACTAGCCACACCCAAGCCTGATTATTGCCAGACCATTGATTTGAGAAATCACTAAAATAGAACCTGTGTGACAAAGTGAAATAGGCTAAAAGATCTCTCAAAGCAACACATCATGCTACGATCTAAAGAAACTGAAGAACAGATGAAAAGCTATTTCTAAGGCTTTGTGACTGCAGTGAACCACAGTGAGAGTGTTTATCCACAAATACAAGTCCCCAAAAAAGGGTCAAATACATTTTCACCGCACTGTAGCAGCTAACCAGCGTAGGAGGAAATCCGAGCACCAAGAGGACTTCCACATGTGCTCTATATAGGCACAAGGAGAACCCATAAATTCCCCAAGCTGCCCCACTTTTAGTCTCGATGCCATTTTTAGACTTTTTTTTTTTTAAATTTTCTTATTTTTAAAATAACCTATATCCATATTTATTTCAGCAACAAAGTTGGGCATTTTTACGCTGGAGCCTGTAAAGAAGTACTGGCAACGTTTATGAAAATGTACTTTTGAGATTTCCTTTTTCAACTTCGGCGGTTGTTGCTTTGTTCATATGACAAGTGTGGAACATACTGAGGCCCGCAGTGCAGCTGCTGAGGCCTGCAGGTGAATATCACTGGCATTTGAATAAATTCATGGATCTGCCTCCTAATCAGGTCACCTGGGGATGCGTTTAATCACTCTTTGCTTTTCTGAAGCAGTGCAGTGAAACACCACCCTGCATTACCTAACTGCCATATACCTACCTTTTAAAACCCTACCACAGATCTGGTGTATATTTATACCATGTCCTTATACAAATACTTCTGTATCTTTATTTACAAAGCCACAGATCCATATCAGTGTGCTGCACACTAAGGGCCTGATTAAATATGTCTTTAATGTAGTCAGACAAGTTTGTTCCTTGAGTTTTTAGGCACCCACCAGCATCACAACTCACAGGAACAAAAGGAAAGCACATTGATAGTTGCTTTAAGAAATATACGCAGCTTGCACGACACCACTGAAGCAAACGATGATCCTGTATGTCTACACTACAGCTGTTTTTAGCACTGATCTAGGATCAAAACTCCCCTGACTGATGCGTGGATTTTTTGGATGAATTGTGGGGGGGTTTCAGTTGTTGAGGAGATAAAACGTGGAATAGTGAGACGTTGAAAGTGAAGCACAAAGTTTCACCAGGTGCACAGAAAATCCCAGTCTGACACTGAAAGTCAAATCACTCTCTCCTTTGCCTGAAGCAGCTTTTTCTGCTGTCTGAGCTGCGTCATCACCGTAGCGCATCTTCGGTTGATATTTGCATCAGAGGCAAATCAGGCAGTATGTGGGAGAGCCTGGGTACACGGGCAGAGCTGTAGCAGCTTCTGAGCCACCACTTTTCATTTGGTTCTGTTTCACTGCCTGTATTTTTTTAACTAATAGAAAATGTGGGGAAAACAGCCACAAGCACAGATAAAGTAATAATATAGTCCATATTATCTACATTATATCTATCGACATTTCTTCCAACTGAATGGACCAGCGATGGTCACGCTATAACCCCTGCTCCTCCAAAGGCTTCACTTCTATTTTCCTATGCAAATAACTTTGCATCCATGGACTGCCTGCAGGAGACAAGGCTGCTCTGTCATGTTCAGGCCTCTCTTCCTGACCTCTTTTGTTCAAATCAAACCAAGATGCAAAACTGGCTTCTGCCGCAAACATAACTAACAGGCAGCGCCCTTTGTCTGCGACAGTTTCGCACAGAGACGAGCTGCGGGGGAACTGAAAACAGCCACAACCGCTCTTTTAGTGATGTGTGAAATGAATGAAAGAAATGTGATGGATTAGATTTTTTATTTTAACCTGGCTTAGAAGTAAAATCCCTATGATCTGGTTTTATTTATGGTTTCCGAACAATGTGAACGCACTACAACTCACACAAGACGTATCCTGTGGGTGTCATCAGGCCTAATTAACCTGCATCATTCTTTGTTTACCCATCTGCTGTGGTGGGGGTCCCACTACATATGGACTGTATTATCCTATAAGAAGTGTAATGACCACCTTTTTTACAAATCTGCAGCAAAGGGGGACACTCTGGGCAGCAAGGAAACAGCTGGCTGACTACAATGAGGGCAAGATGGGATGGGAGGAGTTAGGGTGGGGATGCAAAAGGGGGTGGTGGGTGCACAAGTTGCGGCATGGGCACGCTATTGAAGTGTTAAGCAGTTAAGGTGTGGCAGGTAGTGTGGGGAGATGGCTATGCACTAAAATGCTGTTCAAATGGCTTTGAGGCAACTGTGGAGTCGCATCAATGATCAGCTGTACCTGGGAAACACACACACACGCACAAAGAAACGAGCTCCTGTGTGGGGTATTGCGAGCACAAACACCGAAATTACACAAGGCTCTCGTGTGCCCAGAGAGTTGAGCCAAGCTCGGCTGGTGTTGCATCAGTGGGAATCTCATCATAGCAACAGATGCCCACAGTCAGCCTGGGAGGAAGGCGAGAACAGGAGCACAAAGGGGAAAACAAGGTGCTCGCCTCCTGAAAGGAGCAGGTGCATCATTTCCATCGTGTATCAAAAAGCCTATAAAACATATTCAACATATAGTTTTCTTGGATTTTATCAGCACTTTGATAAGAATACACCCAAATCATCACAAATTGGAGCATCAGTTATCATTTACCACCAATGCACAACCGACCCCTTGCTGTTACTGAGATTGTAAAGATCATTTCTGTATCCTCAGATAATCGTCTTGTGAGACATTAGCAGTAAAATAACAGGATTTCTGCTTCTTTGTTTAAAGCAAGGGATGCTGTCTTAGTAACAAAGGTATTGTCTTGTTTGGGGATTTAAATGTTCCCATTAAAAGCAAAATCTGAGGGTGACACTATATGTTTATTAGCCTGTGCTACTTATTTATCATGTGTTTATTATTTATTAATTATTTGTGACCGAGAGGAGACACTGAGACTTCCAGGAAACTTTAAGTCATTGTTGTTAAAGAGAAGCTTTAATCCCATGGGTCACAGTTATCACGATCTGTGCCATTAAAACTAAACGCAGGATCTTTCCTTTTTCCCCAGGAGGACTAACTATACCGTGACAGTCAGTAAACCTGTGCAGCTCTGGAGCAGCTTCATCAGGTTTGATAAGACTAGACTAGATAAGACTAAGACTAAAACAATCCTAGAAGCCTGGATATTTTGGCCTTTGCTGCTACTACTACTATCTTTGAGCTCTTGAAACTAAGTGGGAGTGCAGCCGTGAAAAGCTTGAATCCCCCTTCAGCACTGCGAAGCTATGAACTTATACATGAACTTAATAAATTGTTTCAGGAATGCTCTGAAGCTTTCTTTGCAAATATTGGGCAAAATGCCTCAAATTAAAAGGAAAACAAGTCTATGTGTAATAATTATTTTTTAATTATCCTCCATCCTCTAAACTTTTCCCTTTTCTCATTCCCTTCCTTGTACCTGACCATTTTCGGAGGAATGTTCCTCAGTAATTAATTTCTCTATCACAACAAAGCATGCTCAATCCTTCTTATATCATCTCTCCTTGTTGAAATATCATCTACCTGGATAGAAAAGCTCACAAAACAGAACACTATCAGTCATGGATTTGCCTCCCCAGAGCCCAGACCTCGACATTATTGAAGAAGTGTGGAATCATCTCAACAGAGAACAGAACAAAACGCAGAAACATCTAAAGAAGAGCTTTGAATGTATTGGAGAAATATTCCTGAAAACTACTTAAAGGAATGACTAGAAAGCTGACTAAGGCTGTGTTACAGAGTAAACATGCTCATAACAAAAATACTGACTTTCAAGCTCGTTAGAGCTGCACAAGCACTGTTTTTACCTTATATGCTATATATAAATAAGAATTTTGCACAGCACTGTATATTTGTGCTAATACAATCCTAAAGTTTCTTCAGTGAAGAAACAGGAATGACCGACTGGGGGACGTCTGACAATAAAAACCTCATCTGCTCTGTTTTGTAGCCTGAACTTCTAGCAGAGGATCTCAGGCTACATTCAGGCTCACACGAGGTTTTGTAGGTCAGAGCTGCAGGACATTATGAGGAAAATCCCCATGTTTACTTAAATACTCTTGTTAATAAATGACAGTGTTATTCATTTTTATTGAATCGTTTTTGAGGTCTTTCTGTAGCATTTTGGGCCTGTAAGGTTTGTTAACTGTTTTGTTTTGGGGGGATTTAAAGAAGAAGTATTACTGGTGAAAACATGCTAAATGTTTTTACAATGTATTTGAAATGATGCAAACAAAGCTGCATCTCAGGAGTCGAATAGCCAGAATTATTTGTGCCAAACATCATTCCAAATTTGGGATGGTTCGTAGGTCTTTCACAGGCTCCAAAGATGAACTTAAAGTTGTCCACTGTGTTTGTGAGACATTTAGAGAAGGTAAAGGGAGCCCTCCTGCCGCATTTTCTTTCCCTTTATCTCCCGCTTTATTTCAGCGAGTGAGCAAAACTTGCAGGTGTGGACGTTTTAAAGTTATGTCCCAAAACAAAGCAACCGATGATGGGACAACAGTTGTTTAGTGACAGTGTAAACAAAGCCAGGTTGAATACTGGTTTCTTTCCCCAGTGGGCGAGTTGCGTCACTAAACCTTAGCATGAAAAACTCGCAGCATCTTTTTGGTTAACTTCCATCAAAGCATCAAAACTGGACCGCGCAGAGTTCGGAGGGCAAAGCTGCCACAAAGACTGAAGAGTTGAGAGGAAGTGTTGAGCCGGATTTCTCTGTGACTACAAACACATTCTGGTTTTTTGGTGTTTGTTTTACACTTCATCAATGAAACAGGACACAGAGGAATATGTGGACTTCCTGACTCAGGGTGCCACACCTTGTAACAAACAGCTGACTCTCAGGGGATTGTGGATGTGGCAAACAGGTAAACAGTGCTGAAAACACACCTCTGTAGGAAGAGTCACACTGTGATAACGCCACAGATAAACTGTGTTTTAAAGCAGAAAAAGTGACAGAAGACTGAATCATGCTAAATGCTAAAAGAGGCATAATCTGCATTTATTCCTGATCTGTCCAAAATCTGATGGAGCATCAAATAAAAGTTAGTCTAGAACCAAATGATGTGAGGCTGAGAGCTTTGAATCATATGACACTTCCTTCCCCGGGCTCGTTATATCAGACACGTGAAAGTGTACGCACAAACCTATTGTGCTTTCACCTGTTCTTTTCTTTCCCCCCCACAGTTACCAGGCAATACAGTAAACACAGTGAGCGTCTGAGCAAACCTGTAAGACAACTTAAAAACTGGAATATGAAGCAGCGTGCGTCATGTCAGCCATTGGATCCCTACTTAGTCATGCTGATACAGTTCATACACAGGTTCATGAGTTTGAAAACCCCCGGTTATATTGATCATTAGCTTTACGTTCTTCAGTAATATTGAGAGCACATTAGATTAAATAGCACATTTCAAAGAACCCAAGTCAAAGGCCTCAGTGAGTACATGACAGTTTTTTATCAACTGCTTTTTAAAAATGTAGTCGAGGCATTTTAGAGCGGAAAGGGGAGTGTGTTTCCAGAGTGTGCGGGCAACAGCGCCGAGGACTCAAAAGGAGAGTAGACGTTTAGCTGAGAAGGTCTGAAAAGTACCAGGAGTAATGGCATATAGAGATTTGTAGGTGAGGAGGATTTTATTGGAGATTCAGGTGGGGATGATGTGTTGCCAGGTGTGCACTCTGGCAGGTGAGTCCTGAACATACTGTAGCCTGTCCAGGCCTCTGTTAGGGAGATCGAACAGGTGTGAATGGTGGTTTCAGCGTAATGGCCAGAGTCTGAATGGATTTGGTATATGATAACAACAGGAGGGTAGCGTACAAGATGACATCCAGGTTGTGGATAGTTCCTCCATCTTACTGGAGCTGGAAAGATCCTTCCACATCAAGACCAATATAGCAACCACTCGGGAGCCACAGCCAAGAGTTCAGTTTGAGAAAGCTGATGACATCCAGTTTTTGATGTCTTAGAGGAAGTGGAAAAGAGAGGTAACTGGAGAAGCTGGTGCTGAGATACATTATCAGTATAGCTCAGTTTATGGTGGTGGATGATCTGACCTAGTGGAAGCATATAAATTATCAAAAGGAGGGGTTCCAGCACAAATCCTTGAGGTACTCTTTGGCTGACTGGAGCAGAGGAGAAACACGAGTTTCTGCAGTTGAGTTAATGTGCCCCATGACACCGGCAGAGTGCTACACCTGCACTGGGAAACTGTATGAAAAGCTCCTGAAAGGTTCAGGACACAGCGGACAAATTTCAAACCCCTAAATTAACCAGTGTCTTTAATAATTAGTGTCTTTATGTAGGAGTTTTTCTCAGACAGAACACAAGCAGCTATTTAACACTCACAAAAGCTTTAAATCCAACTATCAGTCTCCTTCTGTAACATTGTGAGCACTAATGTTGGATAGATGGTTGGATAGACCTTTAAGTATAACCTAAATACTCTAGCAAGAACTCTTCACCTCACTGGATGGATGGAAAGGAGAGAGAGAGCTTCAGTTCACACAGGGCACGGAAAGCAGTTTGGTGAGGAAGTGCGCCCTCTGTAGGCGCCCTGAGACATCGCCCTGTGCTTGTTGCCTTCCCGTTCCACATATAGTCTGCCTGACATAATGACATGGATATAAATCATAACATCGTGTGTGTGTGTGTGTGTGTGTGTGTGTGTGTGTGTGTGTGTGTGTGTGTGTGTGTGTGTGTGTGTTTAAACGTCATTACTCTGATTTTCCAGCTGCCACTAGATGGCGATCTCACCTCATCTCTCTGGCTTTGCTGCAGGAGATGAAACACACTAATAGTGACACACTGGCTGCAAATGTTTGCATGGATGTTGTTCGTGGTCGGTGAAACGAACGAAAATCAGTAAGACAGAGTCAGATCGTCAGAGTGGTATTTATTCTAATACAGGAAAATAACGAGGAGGAGCTGGAACAGAAGCTAAAATCAGAAGGATACGAGACAGAAGAATGCACAATACACCTGAAAATGCCAGTATATTGATCATCATAATTAAAAGTGTGGAAAAGATGGATGGATGCCAGTTCCTTATTCACAAATATTCGAAGTATATATGTCTCCTAACATGTGTTTTCTGTTTATCCTGTGCTAAACATGTTTTTGTATTTGTCTTTCACCAAACCTTCCCATGATCAAAATGTAAGTGAGAAGTTTGAGTTCACATAACAGAAAGGACATCCCCTTTTGCCTTTATTTTCATGGCTACATCGGCAAATGTTAGCTGGGGCCCTTATGCCTGCAGAAGTGCCTTAATTTCATACATTCACCAAGGTACCTTTTGTTCCATATTGCCATGATATGGGTTGTAGCTCAGGTAGAGTAGGTCAGAAGGTTGGTGGTTCGATCCCTGGCTGCTCCAGTCTGCAGGCCAAATATCTTTAGACAAGACACTAACCCTAAGTCGCTCATTAGAGTATGAATATGAGTGAAGGAGGCATTTGTATAAAGCGCTTGAGTGCTCCAGGAGAGTAGAAAAGCACTATATAAGAATTTGTCCATTTACATGATAGCATCATGCAATATCTTTGTCATCTGGACACCCAGGATGTGAATCTCCTGTTCTCTATTGGATTGAAATTTGGTGACTGTGGAGGCCATCTGAGTGCAGTGAACTCACTGGTTAATGTTGAATAAACCAGTTTAAAAGGATTTCAGTTTTGGTCTGTCACCCTGCTGAAAGCAGCCATCACCATAGGTACACTGAACATGCTGCGTTGTGCAGCCAACCTCTTTTGGTCATATACTCCGGTAGGCTGTGATATTTAAATGATGCTCAGTTGGTACTAAGAGGTAAAAAGTGAACAAGAAAAATATCCCACACACCAGGAGGCTGAACCAATGATACAAGGTAGGATGCATCCATGCTTTCAAGTTGACCCTACCATCTTAATGGTAGCCAGACCAGACCAAGTCATGGGGTTAGGTTATTCACTAATCTTACTGAGCATGTGCAAACTGTAGCCTCAGTTTCCTGTTCTTAGCTGAGAGGAGTGGTACCTTTGTGCTCTTCTGTTTGTTGTAACAAATAGCTATTTGAGTTACTGTTGGCAGAGTTTGGAGGAGAAAGGCAGTCTGGCCATTCCCCTCCAACCTCTGGCATAAACAAGGCATTTTCACCCAGAAAACTGCCGCTCGATATGTGTTGTTTGTGGCCCATTCTCTGTAAACACTCAACTTGGCTGCACAGGAAAATCCCAATAGGTCAGCCGTTTCTGAAATACCAACAACCATGACACATTCAAGGTCACTAAAGTCCCCTTTCTTCCTCATTCTGATGCTCGGTTTGAACTTCACCAGGTTGTCTTCACCATGTCTACGTGCATAAATGCACCGAGCTAGCTCCAAGGTTGAACAGTTGTCCATCCATCCATCCATCTTCATCCGCTTTGTCCGGGGCCGGGTCGTGGGGGCAGCAGCCTAAGCAAAGAGGCCCAGACCTCCCTCTCCCCAGCCACCTCCTCCAGCTTATCCGGGGGAACACCAAGGCGTTCCCAGGCTAGCCGAGAGATATAATCTCTCCAGCGTGTCCTGGGTCTGCCCCGGGGCCTCCTCCCGGTGGGACATGCCTGGAACACCTCACCCAGGAGGCGCCCAGGAGGCATCCTTGTCAGATGCCCGAACCACCTCAGCTGGCTCCTTTCGATGTGGAGCAGCAGCTGCTCTACTCTGAGCCCCTCCCAGATGGCCGAACTTCTCACCCTATCTCTAAGGGAGAGGCCAGCCACCCTTCGGAGGAAGCTCATTTCTGCCGCTTGTAGCCGCGATCTCGTTCTTTCGGTCACTACCCACAGCTCGTGGCCATAGGTGAGGGTAGGGACGTAGATCGACCGGTAAATTGAGAGCTTCGCTTTTACACTCAGCTCCCTCTTCACCACGACGGACCGGTGCAGCATCCGCATTACTGCAGCTGCAGCCCCAATCCGTCTGTCGATCTCCGGCTCCCTTCTCCCATCACTCGCGAACAAGACCCCGAGATACTTGAACTCCTCCACTTGGGGCAGGAACTCATCCCCGACCCGGAGTGGGCACTCCACCCTTTTCCGGCTGAGAACCATGGCCTCAGATTTGGAGGTGCTGATCCTCATTCCCGCTGCTTCACACTCGGCTGCGAACCGTTCCAGTGCGAGCTGGAGGCCCTCACCCGATGAAGCCAACAGAACCACATCATCTGCAAAGATCAGAGATGAGATTCTGAGGCCACCAAAGCGAAAGCCCTCCGCCACTTGGCTGCGCCTAGAAATCCTGTCCATAAAAATTATGAACAGAACCGGAGACAAAGGGCAGCCCTGGTGGAGCCCATCACCCACCAGGAACGAGTCCGACTTATTGCCGGCAATGCGAACCAAGCTCTTGCAACAGTTGTATAGGGATCGAATGGCCCGTAGCAATGGGCCAGACACCCCATACTCCCGCAACACCTCCCACAGGACACCCCGAGGGACACGGTCGAATGCCTTCTCCAAGTCCACAAAACACATGTAGACTGGTTGGGCAAACTCCCATGAACCCTCAAGTATCCTGGAGAGGATAAAGAGCTGGTCCAGTGTTCCGCGACCAGGACGAAAACCGCATTGTTCCTCCTGTATCCGAGGTTCGACTAACGGACGAACTCTCCTTTCCAGCACCCTGGCATAGACTTTCCCAGGGAGGCTGAGGAGTGTGATCCCCCTGTAGTTGGAACACACCCTCCGGTCCCCTTTCTTAGAGATGGGGACCACCACCCCGGTCTGCCAGTCCACAGGTACTGCCCCTGATCTCCACGCAACATTGCAGAGGCGTATTTGATGAAATGGCAAGAGCGGGAATATTGGGATATATCAAGTATAAAAGATGTGATGTTAACATGTGAACAAAAAGTCAAACAAATACATATTGAGTACTGAATGATTTTATGTTGTAGTCCACCTAACTAAACTGGCCGAGCTGGCGTTTATCATAGAGGATTAGACAAACCCAGTAACCTTTTTTAAAAAAATAAATATCGCCTCAGCTTTGTGATGTTCAAACAAAAACAAGAAATTCGAACATCACGGCTTGATTTTTGGTCCCACTGTTCTGTCATCCTGTCCTCAGACGTCACCAAATCACTGAGTCATATGCCAAAGCCTTCTGAGCCATAAGACAATTAGGACTAAGAGGAAGCACAAGGCAGTGTTTAACCAGAGACGCTGCTCAGAAACCAGCCACACTAAAAGGGTTACAGCGGACACAACTTGCTCACCTGCTGTTTAGCGGAACTAAGATTGGAGGATGCATCCAGGAAAGGGATCGAGGGATCCATTATTACACACACTTTAAATATTTCAGTCTTTGAACCTTTCAAATCATCTTTGATACTGCAGTGAGTGTTCTTCCATTTAATCCCCCCCCCCCCCCCCCCCCCCCCTCCTAAATGTAGTCAGGGAGGAAAGTGTGATTGAAATAGTTTTCCTGGTATAAAAATAGTCATTTGGAGTCTTTTCATTTCTCACAGGCTGCAAAAAATCAATTTCTTTGCTGTGTGGGTGAAAACAGGAATGAAAATAGTGTCTGAAAATAAGCAGGTGTGCACTGATGAAGGTAAGGATTAGCAGGGAGACGAGGCAGCAACAAAAAGGGCTTCGAAAATCGAGAATACTAACAGGATCATTCTTAACAATAACTGAGTGCAAAACTTTCCATGATTTAATCCTTTGCTTTGATGAAGAGTCCATAATGGTTCAGGTAAGGATACTGTGGGTCATTCTGATCAAATTCATGACACAGGCCAGACTGAGACCTTGTTACAGGACATTATCATCTCTGTTGATGACACTTTACCCTGGAAATGTGTTGCTCATAAACATTCATTATCCTGAAAATAAGACCTTTAAATTGAACTCAAATTGTATTGTTGACCTATTTTTATTTCCTGCATGTAACTACAAAGATACCCCCGCTATTTCTTGATTTCATCTATATTAAAAAAATAAAACATGAAATAAAAAAGAAAACAGATAACACCATGGTATCATTCGTTCAAGGTATCCACTCTGTTACTATAACAGGATTTTCAGTAACAGGAAAGAGATTTTACCACAAAGAAAGATTATTAACACGTTATTAATCAAATTTTCACTATTATAAAAAGGAAGTGCGATGTACTGTAGGTAAGGTTTTACAGGGTTTGTGTTACTCTAGGGTGAGATCGCTGAATTATCTGGATAAAAATGGACCAAGCATTTCATAAATGACTATATACAGAGAAGATCAGTATTCCTAATGTGGAGCCCTGGAGAACTCCTTCAGATTAGGGAGAAAAAAAACTATTTGAAAACAAATCTAAAGCATTCCTGTCAATACTGTGAAGGCTATTCACCAGTGTCAAAGGGCACATAATAATAATCAGCATCATCATTTGTTTTTTATATAGGCAGCTGAAATTGAGCTACATGTTTGGAGATATGACAGGTGTAAATCGTGGGACTGTCCTCGGGGTGCAATTTCACATCTTTGTACTGTGAGAGGAAACCCAGACAAAAAGTTCTACCCATACACACGGTTCAAACCCAAAACCGCTTTGCTGTGAGGGGATAGTGCTAAGAACTGCACCATCGATCAATCCGAAGGACAAAGTGATGATGCTATATAATAATTTGAATACATGTACAATGTTCCTGAAGAAGTCATTTGTTTTTTTAATCACAAACATATGATCAAAAGCTTTTTTTCAGAGTACTTCTTGTCCAACAATGTGAGTTTGCACTATGGCTAGCACAGCGGTGCAGTGATTAGCATCATCACCTCACAGCAAGAAGGTCCTGGTTCAAATCCTGGCTGGGGCCTTCCTGTGGGGACTTCACATGTTCTCCTTGTGTCTGCGTGGGTTGTCTCAGAGTACTCAGACTTTCTCCCACATTTCAAAGACATGCATGGGGTTAGGTTACCTGGTCAAGTCATCTTTATTTATATAGAACATTTAAAAGACATCAAGCGTCGGCCAAAGTGCTGAACAGAGGAATATAATAAAAATAATAAAAATAGCTAAAAACATTATAGAAACATTGTAAGACATCCATATATGTTTGTAAAAAATAGTGGTGACTATAAACTCAGGTAAGCACAGCTGGGATAGATTCAAGCCTCCATCCATGAGAAGAACCGACGGATATCTGGTCAGCTGAGAGGTTTCCTTTGTTAAAAACAGCATCTTGTCACATCATTTTAAACAAGATGTGTCGATATGACTGGACACATTATTCTACAAATAAAATTTTGACAAACATGCAGCTTAATCTGTGAAATTTGAAAGAATGAGCTACCTTTTCAATCTAAAATATAATTAATAAGTTAACTATTCATTCACAGAGGTTAGCATCTGATTCTGTTGCTGCTGACTCTTGATTTCTGCAAGCATGCTTCAAGTCAAGGGGAAAATGCAGCACACTCAACTGAGGTAAGGAAATCTCATTGTTTAAATTAAGAAATGAAGCATAGGAGAAGCCCAAGTCCTTAGAAAACAGTTCCATATTTATTGCAAAATATTTTTGTACAGAATACAACTGAAAAAACATCAACAGAGGAGGAATGGACAGTAAGGCCAACATCAGAACTCCAAGAGCTGAAATGTACAAACACCAATAGTAACAACTGCTGCTTTAATATAATTTTTATACATAAATTGTTTCCTGCCCTCACAGCGACCTCCTTAAAAAAACAAAAACAAACAAAAAACCACAAACATCTTCCCCTTTTTTTCTAGAACATTATTGCCTTTGCCTGTAAACCCATCACCTTAAAACACCAACAATCCTTAAAATGCTGAAATTTCTGTAAGAAACGTGTCCCTTGATTGACAATGTCTCACAAAATATAAATATATATATATATACTTGTAAAAAGCTCCAAACGATATGGGACTGATAATATTTCAGAAGTGTGTAACATCACGTTTCTTTGAGAACACGAGGAGGTTCAAAACAGTAAGCTAAAGTTAAAAGGCTAACACCATTAGCTCAGCTGCTAACATCAGTAACCGAGTGTGCTGTGATAATATTTCTGATTCTAACCTAAAAAAACAAACATGAAAATTAGCTTCTTTTTTTTTTAGTTCACTTCACACTGCTGGAATAACCGAACGCTCGCTTGAGCTTAGAGGGGTTTAGCATAGTGCGTCTAGGTAATTTCGGGCGTGCATGCCCATGCACATCCTCATGCGATTTGGCACTGATAAAAAAAAGAAAAGAAAAATTCTTTCCTCAAAGCAAATCTCGTGGTACCCCTTGGTTTCTCCAGCTCCTTCTCTGTTACCTTTTTTTTTTCTTTATACATAAGAAAGGCAGAGTGAGACCGGATATACCCCCTCCCAAAAAAAAAAAACATTCAAATGTACATCTTTTTAACATTGCCTCTCCCAAAATTTGGGATCTAATGAAGAAAAAAAAAATGTCTCTGGAAGCTTATGTCCGAAAATAAAAATTATATATATATATATATATATATATATATATATATATATATATATATATATCTGCATAAGCCCTTCAAGTTAACACACCAAGAACAGATATCAGGATGATATACAATCCAGAACTCCAGAGGAGAAAGGGAGGCTTTCTTCTGAAAAGACTGGACTACAAAGGTAGACGTGGAAGGAAATACACAAGTGACACGACTACGCAATGTTTTTGCCCTTCTGATTCTAGATCTTACAATACATCTGGTGGGTTTGGTAACAAAATAGCTGTTAAAGTGTGTGCTCGCTGGGTTCTCCGCACCAGCCGTGTGACAGACAGACCGAGTGGTCGCCACACACAAAGTGAAACACAGAAACGAAGCCGACTGGTTCTTCTGGGAAGCTTGGTGGACTTTTTTTTTTTTTTCTTGTATTTTCAGAGGAAAACATCAGCTTTGTTGCAAACATTCGTTTAACTAATGAGAATGAAACTGTGACTTTAGACAAAGTGTTTCTACTTCAGTTCTTAGTCAGTATGCCCAACTCTCCATCCTTTCGTTTCAGTAACCTGTTGCTTTATAATGCTGTGTGTGTGTGTGTGTGTGTGTGTGTGTGTGTGTGTGTGTGTGTGTGTGTGTGTGTGTGTCTGGGGGTGGCTCTTTAATTCTGTATGGATATTCCAAGTGCTTTCAATGATTTGATACCCTGAGTAGAGGACATAGGCTTGGGGGTGAACTTCAGTAGAAACCAAAAACCTTTTGGCCGAAAAAGGACATTACTAAGTAATACCACCTTTCACACATAAATACACACCTGTACTCGTAGGTACGTTATAAACCACAAATGTAAGCAGAGAGAAAGAAAACGACAACAAATCACCCATGACGACACGGTCCTTTTCAGCTTTGCAATATGCATATGTTCATGCATATACAGTGTGTATTTCCCCTTGCATACAGACAATTGGTTGGGGATTATATAGAGAGCCTTTAGTTATACCAACTCCCTCTGCAGAGACTAACACTGATTATTAAGAGACTGATACAAATGAGAGCAAACATAATTCACAGGACAGGCTGAGGAGCAAGATGAGAAGTGATTTCTGCGCAGCCTTGTAAACAGATGTGGCCAGAGAGCCAGAGAGGATGATGGGACAAACATCCACTTAAAGCAGCAAAGAGAGGACAGATTACACGAGGCAGAGGCTGGGTGGGAGTGAGGAAAAGAAGTAGTGAGTGAGGGGAGGGGCGTTTTTTTACCCTCCCAGCTTGCCAATCAAAGCAGCGGCGTCGTCTCGTGACTTTGACTGTCGTACTCAGCTAAACATCTGTCCTGGAGCTGAAAATCGAATTAAATTAATAAACACGTTCCTGCCTGCGCTGCTCGATGAAAGCTACTCCGAACACAAGGTGGCCTCTCAGTGATTTAATACAGCATCTGATAGTCAAGCAGCCTGTGGGCTGATCCAAGGGGATGGTTGGGGTTACTGGGGGTGTCCAAAATAACAGCTGCCCACTGCCCATCCCCAGCCTCGCTTCTCTCCGATGCCCCCCTCCACTATTCTCTGGACTGAGCGGAGAGAGAAGCTCAGACAAACAGCTGGATCCGCTCGCGGATGGTCTGCCGGCAGATCGGGCAGGTCTTAAGCGCGGCGCTGCAGTCGATGCAGGAGGCGTGCCCGCACTGGAAGACCAGCTTGATGTGGTTATCGATGCAGATGGGACAGGTCATCCTCTCCTCCATCTGACGGTAGCGGGACTGCAGTTGTTCGAGCAGGTTGTGCTGCTCTGAGTTCTCGGTGCCGGGGCTGCAGTCCACCTCCGTTTGGTCTGTGGAAAGAGGTCATTGTTATTAAACGAGTTCATTTTATGCAGACTGTGCAGTGCTGTGCAAGATGAGACCGTCCTGCTGTACTAATGGCTCAAAATAATAAGGTTAACACGGAGACAGCAGTGTCCAGAACACACAGCTGCTTGCATTTACCATTCAAGGCTGCGTCTGAGTGACCAGACAGCACCACGAATACGGAGACGTCGTCTTTAGGACATCATAAATGAATAAATAATTTCATGAATAAACATTAAGATAACAAGAAACATTTAAGGCTTAAGATTTCGGACAGTAAAGCAGCTAGAACTTACCTTGCCTAATTTTCTTGGTGATTGTGACCTGGCATTTGATGCACTTCTTCATGCGATGGGCACATTCTGTTTAGACAAGCACCGCATTAGCCAAGGATCAATTAGACTCAAAGTCTATTTTTGTCTGTATCAATAACAATACTGTTTGACATTCAATAATGAAAGTAGAGCAAACAACACAGAGAGAAAAAAAGGCATAGCCCACCTTCACAGGCCACACTGTGCTGGCAGGGGCAGAAGAGAACCAGAAGAGCCAGCTCGGAGCAGATGAGGCATTCGCTGGGCCCGGGCGGCGTTGGTAGAACCAGGTTGGTCATGGTGTTGGGCGTCGTGTGGACCCGCCGCAGGCTGGCGCTGCTCAGGCCCTGTCCGCATGTGATGGCCTGCAGGCGCTGCAACCTGACACACAACACACAGCTATAACGCCCCACTAAACCAAGGCTTCCTTTTTTAACCTCAGCTGACTCCCACACACCAGCGCTTATTCCTTAGCAACTGTTTTCTGTTTGTCATTTCAATGAAAAATAGCACATAAGAGTGTAAATATGACCGTCAGAATGTTTTATGAACTATGCATCATAAAAATATCAGCCACCGCTTCGTGTACTTCAACCCTAATTTTGCAAACGGCTACCTGTGCTTCTCAGAGAAGCTCTTGATGAGCTGCAGCATGGTGCTGTCTGCCACCAAGTCCAGAGGACTCTTGCCCTTGTGGTTGGCGTAGCTGATGTCAGCACCTTCCATCGCTAGAAAACAGGCGACAGCTGTGCCTATGCTCAGCTCCGTACTCCCCAGAAGACCTGTCGCGTTCAGCTGTGGACAGAGAAGATAAGGGAGGGGAGAGAAATTTTAGACCGTTTTAGAGACGCACTCTTTAAAAACCTAACAGCTGATCCGAACGGTGAGAGCTGAGAACAACTTAAAAACCTCCAGGAGCTGAATTTAAGCAACACCAGGTAACTGAAGTAAAAACAGTGCAACCCAGCTAAGGCTGATATATAATTGCACTCCTAATCAGCACGGAAGAACTCCTAATAACTCATCTGCTGACAGTGGCCAGAACAGCCCTGAGCACTTAAGTCTAGCCACCTTCATGGCTGTGTATGTGTGTGTATTAGTGTGCGCTTGGCAGGTGTCCAGGATGCTGAGAGGAGCTGCAGTGTTTGCGGTCATATATACTAGAAAGGACGTTCTTCTTCACTGGTGCAATGATACCAACACGAACTGGTGGAACAGCAATTAAAGTGCTGCTCAAAGCAAAGAGTCAAGGTCTGTGTAAAATGAATATTAGGCCACTTCTCGTGAGTAAAAGATTCAGCCAAGTATCAAACAACAGATAAACAAAGTTAGCATCTATCTAATTACCGGAACCTCTCTTTTCCCAGTGTAGGAATACGTGGAAATCATGTGACCTAAATCCATCTATTTCCCATTTTGATGATGTCAGAGCAGTCCTAACGGCTCAGCAAAGCATGTTTGTATTAACAACGTACAATTTGGATTAACTACAAGTAGTAGAATTAGCCGTTCTCTCATTCATTACAAAGTCTCTGCCAGTATTTTCTTTTAAAGCCACAGAACGAGATTAGAGTCAAAGACACAGTCATCTTACGAAATCCTAAATGTTGAGGGCTTATTGTTCAAATGTCTATAGCTTCACTGGGCATGCAGCCCCTGCTTTAAACTATATATGGTATCATTTCACTGCACTCCTCATTACTTTGTCCGCAGTTAACCCCACTCTTCTGCCATGTTTATACAACCTGCCAAAGTCCTTACTCCTTATTTAACGCCGTCTTTAAGGTCATGCCACCTGAGTCCTTCCAACTCCTTCTCACACTCATCCTGCTGTTTACCTGGTAAAGTCAACTAACTCTCTTACACTAAATTAACCCCTAGAACTAAGGGTAAATAGTGTAACACTTATTCATCTATGTCCATCATTTTATCCTTGACCCTTATTAGCCTTTATTTACCCTACTATGAGCCTGCACTTACACTCTAAAGCCCGCAATAATCTTTCTCCAGCTCTAAAGTAATGTTCTGATCGCCATTTACTCTCTTATCCAGTCTATATTTACATCTCTTAGTAGTCTTAGTAACCTTGTCTTTGTCCTATATTTACCTTGTTGCCAGGTTTTATTTAGCCACCATTTCATCCTGTCAAACAGCATCTTTTCTCTTGCTCTCTTTTCATTTGATCCACTTCCAGCAACACCAAGAATTCAACAGTAGAGGATCTGTTAAATGCCAATCTCATGTTTTAAATCTATCCCATCATAACGGGAATCGCAAAAGTTAAAAAGTGGTGAACTTTGGTGTAGCAGTAAAACAGTTTCATCAAACCAGGCGCTCCCCTCGAAGGAATCTTTTAAAAATGAAAAGAACAAATTTAACAACATGCCACCTCCCCCTCCCCGTCAGTTCTCACCCTGCAGTACAGAGACGTGGAGGAACATCCGTCGCTGCTCTCCTCGCTGCTGCTGGTACCTACGGATGGGCTGAGCATAACGTTGGCCAGCTGCGGGCGGAGGAGGGCCACGTGCATGGCCGTGTCACCGTCCTCGTCCTCCATGTTGACGTCGGCGCCCTCGTCCACCAGCAGCTGCACCAACTCTGTGTGGCCCTGCGTCACCGCCAGCTGAAGCGGCGTCTGGTTCCGGTTGTTTCGGATGTTGATGTCACAGCGCCCCTGTAGTAGAAGAAGAGCAAAAACAAATACATTTTTTTTAAGTTTTACAACAAAAGCATCGGTTTAAACAGGTAAATATGCAAACGTATGGTCAACTCGCCTCCTTGATGAGGATTTCTGCGACATCTTTGTGGTTGTTGAGAGCCGCCAGATGCAGCGCAGAGAAGCCGTCCTCTTTTTTAACATCGACCAGCTGCCGTGCTCGGGCCAGGATCTTTTCTGTGGCCCTGCCAGCAGGACAGAAACACAACACTCAATTAGCCACATCGTTCCTGACTCCTTAAATTAAGTGCTGTATTAGCTGTCTTCGAGCTTGTTGCCCCATCAAACACTCACAGAAACGGCTGAATATTGATATAATGGTAACACTTGAATTGAATGGAATATCAATGTATTTTATTTGATGTTGTTTTATTTATCTACAAATACTTAAACGTAGGGACACTGGAACAAAGGGACAACAAGTCAGGCTTTTACAGGAAACAAAAAATAGTTATTCAACTGTCCTTTTATTTTACTCAAATATATGTAATAAGGCCTGTTCTCCCTTCCTAAGGTAAAATAAAATAAAATACTATATCAGCAATAACTATGTGACCTTAAAATGAGAAAACAATCAAGCAGGATTACAAATAAGCTGTTCTAAATCTCTACTAAATACCAAGTATAAAGTGAACATCCATCATGCACATCAGCATAATGAATATTAAATAGAGAAGTAAAAAAAAAAAAGGGGGGGGGGGAAGGGCCCAAAAAGTGCAATGTATTTATGATGTCAGCTGGGGAAATACTATTTGTTTTTCCACTGAATTTTAATGAAATTACGCACTTACAGTATAAATAAAACGACAACAGCCTAAATGTACAACATTGAGTACTTCCTTAACCATATATTGATGTAGGCTTATCATTATGTGCCTGAATCTGACCAGACAGCGACAAGTGTCTACAACACCACCTTGAGCTGAAGAAAAGGCACAAAGCATAAACCTCTCAGAAATGGAAATATGATCAAGTTTCCTGGTCTCTGAAATGAGCTTGGACTGAGACGCAGCTGCTGTAAAGCCGCTAACAAGCCAATCTGACAAGAACGCTCACCATCATCATCAGTATTCAAACAAACAGTGCACTACATCAAGGACAAATACCACAACCTCCACCTCATTTACACAGTGCTCAACTCAGCTGAGGACAGCCAAGCTCAAGTTTTCTAACGTGAAAAATTTAAGAGCAAGTTTGGTCAGATTAGAGATTAGAGCAAGTCGTCTTAACTGTGAGAGGTTAACAAAAGTGAAGTTGAAATTCGGCTGCATTCGGTGAAGTGACAATATGGGAACTATTTTTTTTATCTTTACCACACTGGACTAATTCTGCAGTTTAAGGATGGACTGCACTGTTGAGTTGCCCTCTGGTCTGTAGCCGAGTTTGCTTTAAGACGTGTGAAATTGAAGTCGACAGCCTTCACGAACGCCCGGGAAGCTAGCGTGTCTGTGAAGGCCTCCGTGTGAGGTGAAGCAAACTTTCCAGTGATCGTAACTTAATTTTAATGTCAATCCTGCTGGGTCTCACTGAAAAACACCAGTGGTGCACACATCGATAGCTGGTGTCGAGCAATCATAGTGAAGCTGAAGCAGATTAACAGATGGCATATAAGGAACACCCATCATTATTTTTTTTTAACTCATCCCTTTTTTTTGTTAGGGGAGTGGACACTTTAACCAACATGGCCCTGTATCCAATCACTGTCTGCATTGCCTTGAGATGACGCATTATAATTGAGACTGTAGTCTGTCTGATAATAATAAATAAATGTAATTCATATTCTGGAAATAATACTCTTCCAATTCGAATAATGGTTTTCAAAGTTGTGCTTTTTCTTTTAACCCGACTGGATGCAACTGTATGACATCAGAGTAACAGGGACAACTTTAATGCAGGTTTCACTGACCTAACTAAAATTTTACAGTGATTACAGGACTCTTAGCAGCAGAGCGCTAATACATGAGGTCCTGGACTGCTATAAGTAAGCGGCATGTATAGGCACGATTGATGGATGAAGGCTGTTAGGGAGACACTGTGTTAGAGGTCATTGGTATCTGCAATGCAGCTCTATACGTGTGTGTCAGCGTGTGTGTGGTTGAGCTATAAAAGTTAGCTCCAGACCACCTTTTATTAGCTTCACTCAGGACGGGTAGCAGCCGCCTCAGCTGTGTCACCTCTATATCTGCTGTGCCTTTCTTCTCTGCATTTCTTCCATAAGCCTTACTCCTGTGTGTGTTCACGAATATTCAGACTTGAGCTGGCGTTTTGAGGCAGTTTTGTACAAACATGCACTCACGCGCAAGAGCTGGAGGGCATCTTAGGCACGCTGGTAATGACTTTCCTGGGGACTGAAGTCATCATTAGGTTATTTTTGGGAGTTTCCATCATGCTTGTTTGTAGCTTGCTTTTCAATCAAAGCTTGATAAAAGCAGGAGGACTGCTTGATGTACACGAGACGACAAAACAAAACATAAAACGTGGCGGTATTATTAGCTATAAGAGTGACTAAGTTGTGAAATCTAGCTGTGTCAGAGAGTTTACACAGTACTGTCAAGATGAACACTAAAAATGAAGACAAGGGTTTGAAGAAAAAGGGGAAAAAAACTTGCTGCAGACGTGGTGAAAGTGAGGAGAAAACAATAAAGCTATGTTGAGGTGAAATAGAGGCAAGCAGTTTTCATTTTCAAGTAAATACAGTTAGCATCGTCTCTCCTATCGAGCTGAAACCTCTAAAAGGAAATCTGGCAACAAGCCTTGTTTCTTTTCTTTCCCAGGACTGTTTGTGAACTTGGCCTCAAGACCCTATTTTTCCATTTCCTTATAATAAATAAATATTCTAATAAACAGAACATTCTTGTCTTTTGGTCACAAAAAAGAAGGTCACAGCTGCTCTTGAGAACTCAATCCTCAGGATAGTAAAGCAGCCATCAATTAAGCAGTGGAAATATCCTAATGGACAAATGGACTGAAAACAGACAATGAGGGAAACAAAAGAAGCAGTTTTAGTCTGCTATGTGTATTGGACAATATAGAAACACAAAAAGTAGACAGTCACTGTCCTGCATTAGTATAGTGTAGGCCTGCTGATGATAAATGAAGGACCTGGTGAACCGAGTTGATCCTGAACACTGTAAATCCTGTGTCTCTGTTTTTGGTGCAGCAGCTGATGTCAGGCTAAATGAATGCTGGGGAGAGCAGCCTAAATTCCCAGAGGTGCACATATGACACTTGCCAGAACAGATCGGACATTTATTAAATGACTGTCTACTGCGGCCTCCACTTGCAGGTGTTGCTTGCCAAAAGTCTTTTCCCCGCTCAGTCCACATTTGTCCACACACCGCTCATGTGCAGGGATGTCCTGAGATACTATTTTTCAAGGTCAGTAGATTATAAGACACGTAGGAGGAGCCTGGCTGTGGGAGTGCTGAGGATATGTGGGTCACTGGGAGGAAGTCAGAATTTGAGGCTTTAAAGCCTTTTTTGAGGAGAAAGCCTCATTAACTTGCAGCATTTTTTAAGTCAATTTATAGCAATAAATAAATAGAGGAGAGTCTTCAGGAAAAACAGCCAGCGGACTATAGTAAGCTAGAGTAATGCATTTGTTCTTTACTGACCATACAGATTCATGGACTTTAGATATAAGATACACTTTTAAAGTCTTGAACTAAAGCCTTGAATGAATGAATTGCTTCGGGGGGAATTTACGGTGATTCTGGTATTTTTAACTACTTGCCTTATTGCCTTATTGACCCACCCCTTAAAAAGCCGGGGAAAATCTTCCATGACAAATTTGTGCTATTTGTAATGGAAAATTCCCAAAAGGTTGTTAAGGCCTCAAAGCAAATGTTCAGTCAGATTTGTTGCATTTAGGGAAACAGCAACCTTTTAAAAGTCACTTGAATCTTTAATGCAATATTTCTTTACCTTATCAAAATAATCCAATTTCCACCTAAAGAAAATACAGATTTATACATATAGAACTGCACTCAATCATTTCAAGCAATATATTGTTAATACTCCGGAAATTAATGAAGAAAAAAAAATCATACTACAGACCGCATTAAGCAACAGGCAACGCATTACTGAGAAGAATGATGATTGTTGACTTTTCCCTCTACCTTTACATGTTCCTGGAGGTGTGGAGAACAGAGGGAGATACCGGCACACCAACAAAAATCCAGGGAACATTTATATGAAACCCTATCATTGTGAGAAAACTCAGTTATCAACTGCATTTCTGTGTCAAGACTCAGCTTAAGATTAAGAACCTCCAGTGTTGATCAGCCTCAAACCAACAGACAGAAAATAATGGAGCCTTTGTGGCACGTACCACTGAGGCAACTTTGAAGGCTGGCCTTAAGCACTTCAGTGTTGAGTAAAATGGCTGAGCTGATCCTTTTCCAGCTTCCGAACGGTGTCACTTGTACCTCTTTCCCATCCGGACAGTGTCTGTGTTGGTGCAGAGCCGCTTTCAGAATGGGCTTGAATTTCGACAGCGTTGCAAAGTGAAGTTTATGTAACACAGTGTACAGTATCTTCTCTCTGTGCCTCTAAAACAGTGTTACACAGCAGTGACAAAGTCTACAGCCGAATCGTGACAGCTTTGCTGTGTTAATAAAGTCTTTCCTGGGAAAACATGTCTGGCTCATTGTTTAGCTTTTGTTTGGATTTTGGGAATTTTTACGCACTCATGAATCTCAAAACTGCATTGCTGAGAAATGACTAGACTGCATACAGTCCAGGGAAAAGAGAAATAAAAACAACTGAGTGTGTACAGAAAGAAGTGACGCAAAAGTAAATGTTGTTGCATTTTTGCCTCATATTGACAGTCAGCCTGCTGACAGCAGCAGAAGCTGTGTGGGAGATGAGATCTATCTGTAACAGATAGCGCTGAGAGAGCCGACCTTTGAATCCTTATTTGAACCCACAGAAGAGACCCACACATAAGCACACAAGCCTATACACGCACACTTCCAACGCTCACAGATACATGCGTTTAAACTAACAATACACGGTGAAAAACTGAGCAAGGACTGAAAGCTGAATGACGCTAAAGGGTTTTTACTTTGCAGCTGAATTTGTTTGGTGTACATAAAGCTGGATTTGGGGAAACCAAAGCTTTTGATTGATTTTTCATCAACGTGGTGCGAGGTTTAATCCAGAACCAGTTTCCCAAATTCTGAAACATAGTATAGTATCATTAATTTGCTCAGCCCAAAGCAGAACCACTGATTTCACTACATATCGTACTGTGTATGACTGTGTACGTGACAAATAAAAAAATAAAAAAAATTTGAATTTGATGCCAGTGACTACTGCAAGAAATTCAGCAACGATTGGCACATGAAACCCACTATGATTTTCTTCCTAAAGAAACTACCCCAACTCCTGCCAGTAACAATAGTCAATAATAGTCTTTTATTGCTTTGGCACATTCAATTTTGTGATATTTTAAGGCACATGCCCAATACTTCTTAATCTCAAAGTGACAACTGCAAGACTACAAGGCAAAATCTTTTCAAAAGTCCTAAAATCCTCTAATGACACTAAATGGTAACCCCTAGAAACCCCAATTGCATGTTAGAGCTCAAGAAAATGCCTCAAGTGCCTAAAAAAACATTTAAAGTCAAAAAATCTTTTCCAACAAGTTTTGGGGATATTTCCTAATTTCACTTCTGTGTATGACATGTGACTGCGCATGCAGATATGATTACGTCATCCCCACTCACAGTTTGTTTCCTTTGAGGGCAGCATGGTGCAGCAGATTGAAGCCTCTGTGGTTCTGCTGGGTGAAATCAATGTTGGGCACCACGGACAGGATCTCAATGATATTGCGGAAATCTTTAGCAATGGCGTCGTGGAGCGGCGTGTCCCCGTATGAATCCTGTTAAAGACAGGAAGCAAACAGGGTCAAACTAGCTTTTCAAATTCAGGTTTTTAAATATTTTCTTGAGACTTTAGAAAATAACATTGACATGGTCTATTAAACATCTTCTATACAAAATATTCCGGTGATCTGTCGACTGAACATGATTTCTGTTCACTACAATTTGTTGATCCAGGGAGGCAAAAGTTCCTGATTGCCTATATGCTTCCCCGCCTTTATGAAATGGTCAAAAAAAAGCAGATGTACGCTCAGATCACGTGCACATTTATCACACGGAAACGCTGAAAAAACTCTGGGCTGGCATGTTTTTAGCTGAGTAGCCACACCATTGAAGCAGAAAAAAATAAATTAGGAAATTGTTGGCCTGGTTGCAGGCGTGTTAGACCATGTGAAAAATCCCCTATGGGCAGTATGACTGAAAGCCAGAGAAGATTACTTACTGGCTATCTAAACACTTACTCAAGGGTCTCTCTCCACCCCCCTAAACTGACTAGTTTGATAATTAATAATAAGCTCATTCACTCCTAACCAGTAACTGCACCAGAGTGAGTCAAATAGTTGAGTTAATTTAGTTCAAATAAAAGATAAGGAGTAAAAAGCAACACTGGAAAAACGATCAAGCATAAAAAAAACTAACATGTTGGATCATTTTTATTTATGGCTGGGGTCAGGACTGAGCACACAGCCACCTCTCACCTGGAGATTGACATCAGCAGAATGTTCAGTTAGCACCCGCACCACGTCAGTGAAGCCCTTGTTGACGGCGATGTGGAGCGCCGTGCACATGGAGTTGTTCAGGAGGTTGACATTTGCCCCCTTACTCAACAGCAGCCGCGCGATCTCCGCCTGATTACTGGACCAAAACAGACACAAATTAACCCACACTTGATTGTTCACATTTCTGTAAACTATATTAATTCAAAACTAGGAGACAACAAATGAAAAGAAAAAGAAAAAGCTACCTGCATCTTCAAAAAGCCCAAGAGTTTCTTACCACGACACACAAATATCCCATCTGACTTTTTTATAATTTGGATTATATGAAATCTTTCCTGATCACATTAACGCAGGACGTTAACTGGGTGCCTTATTATGGTTATTATGCAACAGTTCAAGGCAGTCACTTCTGTGAACAGGTGATCACATTACAAGGAAAGGGATTAGCTTGAGCTCAAGTCATTTATCTGTCAGTCACAAGCTCCTGTTTTGGACTTGCAATATGCTAGTCTTTTCTTGTTTGTATTTGGCAAATTGTCTCTGTATATATATATATATATATATATATATTTATGTGTGTGTGTGTCCTTACCCAAAAGCAGTGTAGTGCAATGCCGTGTCTCCATCTTCATCTTTGACCTCAACTGAGCTGTTTGCCTGCAGCAGGGCCTTCACCACCTCCATGTGGCCTTGGTGAGCAGCAACCTGCAGCGCAGTCTTGCCTTGGTTCTTGATATCCACCTGCCATGGGCACACACATCGTTGCAGATTCATCAGAGCTGATGCTAGTCTGGACAATAACTGAGCTCAACACAGAGTGGTTGGAAATAATCTGCACATGAATAACAACCACACTCGTCATACACTTGAACACATAATCCAAATAAGTAGTGTCGTCACAGCAGAGCTGAATGCAGAGATAAATATTTACTCCGACTTCACAGTGTGACTTTTTTTTCCTTTTTTCTTGAACAAAAGAAAAACATCTTAGGAAATTTCAAACATCAATTTAAGTAGTCTAGATCAACACTGAATGAAAAGTGAGTGCGACACAGCTACACTAACACACAGTGGCCAAACTGCAAGGTTTCAAAAGTATTTCGACACTTCGGTGTGTCACTGATGCACAAAAGGAGCCACATGTGACTCAGAGGTGTTTGAGGGATGCCATTTAGAGAAAAAACTCAATACGATAATGAGGTTGTAAAACCCACAGCCTATCTGAGGTCTATCTATAGCAGCTGGGTTTCCCAAAATGACCAGTTGGGTATTTTCTAAAAAAAAAACACATGTGAACAGGAAAACTTGAAAATTGCAAAAGACAGTGTAAACAATGAATCTCAGGTTTGACAGATGCCGAGAAAATCTGGTTCATGATGAAGACAAACTGCACACAGTGATGCACAGCAAGTCTAGAACCTCACTAAAACACAGGCAATGATCAAAGGGTGAAAAATGATGCCAACATTTTATTCTACTTTTAAACAACTGATCACTTATTGCTTTTTTTTTACCCATATTGTTTGACAGCTTTTAGATTATGCCTTATTCTTCACCTGTAATCAGTTAGGAGTGACTTAAGCACTGTTACAAATACCTTCATAAAGAAAATATATTCTATATACAGCATGCCTGGATCAATCACTGATCTGTCCTTTCAAAACCAGTTTTACGTTCTGTCATTCAAACATGCAATTAATGCCTGGAATTATTTGATTCTTTGGCTAAGGTAGCCCATCTGGTTGTGTTGGAGATTTTTCCTCCAAACCATGGGGGAATTGTTGGTTTTCTCTATAATAATGTAAGGTCTCAGCCCTCTTGTGTGTGACCTGAAGATACATATGTCATGCTTTGGGGTTACATCAATAAATTATTGGACAGTGTTTCCACTGCCTGTGTCAGTGGGTGAGGGTGGAGGGGAAACCTTGTAAATCTGTTAACAAGTGAGTCCTATAGTTGAGTTTGAGTTGCATTTTTACATAATAGCACTGACAGACTGGAAAATGTCAGCCTATAATATTGCTGTATCTGGCTCAATAAGTCAATCAGACTTCAACCCAAGGCCTGGAGCCCTGATGTAAAGAGCTCTTGGAACAGACAGTGGACTGCAGCAAAGAGAAGGAGTGCTGCACTAACCTTGTCAGGATACTTCTGCACCAGCTCCCGCACCTTGCTGGCACTGCCATGCGCTGCCTCAATGACTAGCCGACTGGGATTGTCTTGCTCTGTGGACTGAGAGAGCAGCTTCTCCAGCACTGAGATGACAGTACCTGAACAGAGACAGAGTCAGAAAGAGAGGGAGAAGAGGAGGTGTAGGGGTAGGATGTGAAAAGGGAACAGAGGACAAAAGAATTACATTAGTTTTTTCCACTTCAATTCTAATGTCGCACAAGCCTTGCAAAAATAAAAAATAAAAAAAAAATAAGCCATTCGAACTGGTTAACGAATGCTAGAATGAGTCAAAATGTCCCAGCATGCACTGGAATCTGACCACACACATTTGCAAACACACATCAGTCTGTTGTTAGCCTCCCATAATCTGAACTGAACACATAAACAGAGAAGATTTTGTCATGATTAAGAGACTGCTGAGAACTTGTGACATGATGACAAACGTGTCCACCTGCTGTCAAAGTGCAGGATCAGGAGATGCTACAGAGAAAATTTCAGAAAGAAGCATACTTTACACACTGCTGAAAAAAAAACAAACAAACTTGATGCCACTGATGCCGCATGGATGAGAAAGGATGCGTAGCAAAGCTGAAATGAGGGAGAGTAGGGGGATAACTGAAAGCCTGCAGGAGATAAAGCTGGAGCTGGTGTGTTAGAGATGAGCCCCCTCTTCCCGGCAGAGGCCTTACTTCCAGATTCGTTGGGGTTCTCGGCCGTCATGAGGTTGGCATCCACCTCCACGGGTTGGGCTGAGAGGCACGCTGGGTTAAATGTCCATGTCTGGCCTCCAAATGCTACCCGTAGGTCACCATCTGCATATACTTTCAACACCTTGCCGACCTGGCCCAGCACCTATGAGAATAACACAATGAATAGGTGAGAAAGAATTGACAATGACAAATAAATGATCCTTACTAAACACCCATGTACAACCTAATTTTCATGAAGTAGGTCAGTCGTAATGTGATGACGTTAAACAACTGGATCCTTTACTTTTGCAAGTAGCACAGTAAACATTGTGCACATAAACAGGGAGAAACCTGAAACCCGGAATATAGAGAATGGAGTAAAAGGGCACTGGCATTTGCCAAAATGCATCGGAAAAGCATTAACTAACATCTAAAATGATGCCATGTTCCAACGTATCTGTATTAGTAAACAATACACAGCAAACTGACACATAAATCCTGACTAGGATATTCGCTGGCTACAGCGGAAGCCATGGAAAACTGGCTGTTGCCCCCGGAGGGTAAATCAACAGATTAGCTGGGTTGCTGGACTAAGTTATGAAACACTGGGTTCAAGTCAAAGTCATTCTTCAAAGCGATCATTACTTCACCAATTTATGTGACTCAAGTCTTCACTTCTGCACACAAGGTGAGGATTTTCAATCCAATTCTGAAAAACCACAGTAAGTTAGCATTAGGAGGCTACGAATATTATCAGGTAAAATGAGCATACAGGAGTCATGCTGTCTGTCCATTCTCCATGGCCAGCCTGCAGTCTCTTCACGCTCTCCATGTCCTCCAATACTCTCACTAATTCCCCAACTCCAAACGTGTTCACCTAAGGGGGAAAAAAAGCAGCCGAAGTCTAAACAAAGTAATTTAGCTGTAATAAACTGTGATATTAAAATAACAAAATAAGTAACGCAGTACCTTGGTGAGTGCCCCAGGATGGAAAGTCCAGCGGATATTGTTGCTGTACTGGACTCTGACATCTCCTCGGTCAGTGATTCTGTGAACCGTCCCAATCCGGCAAATGTACTGCAAACACAAATATGCTATTTAACCCTGGGTCTTCCTCTACATGGCTGTGACCTTAATGTCCCTTTTAGCAGCTGTGATATGAGAGTTGGATGCTCCATTTCTTTCTCCTCTGTTGCAACCTCCATCTGAGCCACTTATATAAATCTTCTGTATGCTGTGTTCTAGAGCCACGTGCATTTGAGGACATGTTTGTGTAAAACATGAAGCAGTTCATATGGTTACAATGGAAACCTGCTGGAAAAACCCAAGGAAGAGCACTATGTACGTCTGTATTGTATTAGAACTCAATAGGGAGTTATTTAAAGCTGCCTATAGTCAACCGGTATTATGTTTTTACTTTTTCTAGCGGAAGGCATTTGTACCTCTGCCATTTTGGGGTTCCACCCTCCGTGGCCCTCCTGCATCTGCCGTAGGATGTCTACCTCCAACAGACATTTGACCTTGTCACCCTGCTGGAAAGAATGGCCGTCTGCACTCTCCTGACGCTGCAGCTCTGCGTGCTCTCCTGGATGAACAGGTGTCAGCGTCAACAAACAGAAACTCACTCGAATTATTTTTCCTAAGCTAATGATAAAAATAGCTTGGGTTTAAAGCCAGTATGTAATCAGTTTCTCAGTGTTACAGTATTACAATGCCACACAGAAGTACTGATAAGCACTGATATACGACATACAAGACATAAGTTGTTTACATCAAGTTAAATCAAGTTTCTGAGCCACTAAATAACTTTAAACTTTCTAAGGAATGCATACTTGAATAAAGAAAGTCTGTCTTACCAAGTTTTGGTAGGTGATCTTTGTAATAGAAGCCTCCCTGGCCATCTGTCACATATTTCAGGTCTACCTTGCCCTTGTGGCCCATTCGGTAAACATTAGTGGTGCCATTAGACCAGGTGACACTGGCCACGCTGCGACCAGACTCGTTGTCCCAGCCACGAATGTCCACTACCTTCCCAACCTTACCCTCCCCACCTACACACACACACACAAAAGTGCAGAAACAAACACAGATATAATGCAAGAAACACCAGTGCATCAGTTTATGGGAAAAATGGGAAACAAATGCAGTGAAAAGAAAACAAGCTCAATAAAAGAAGGAAAGGTGGTTAGTTAGACGACCGTGGTGTGATGCAATGATCAAAAAATAAATAAATAAACATGAGTGCAAACAAAGTGAGAGACAAACATTTCATTGTAGGGGCTGCCAAGTATCACAGACATTCATTATGATTTTCTACAATCACCATCAAACACCTGACAATTTCCTCTTTTTGATTTGAGTGAAACCAAAGGACCAAATAATCAAACAATAAACACAAACCACATTATTAATGCACGTGTTGTGTCACAGGATAATTTCAGATCCATACATCCAGCTGTATGATGTAAATAAATCCTTGCTATGCCATTTAAGTCATCAAGCTGCTTCAGCGCCTAAACACACCAACTAAACCAGTGACCTGTAAGACAACACGGTAGGCTGGGAAGACACTGAGCATGCTCAGTGTGTCTTTTATGCACTTAGAGCATACACCATTTAGGCCTGATGAGTGACTTAACCGAACCCCAGGGCACTGATTTCAAAGGCACCAAAAGGACATTTTGACTCATTCTCCTTAGAAAGAAAAGGGAGCGTTGCTATTCTCACAACCCTGGACCAAAAAAAAAAAGAAGAAGTCTAAGGACACGTTGCCATTCTCTATTTCTTTAAAGGGAACGTTTACAGACTTGAATTTAGCCCATCGATGTGGAAGATTACTTTGAATTAAGATTTTAACTAAACATCAGCCAGCGTAGGCTGTTTGGATCTGAAAAAAAAAAGAACATGCAACAGCGAAGTCAGTATACAGTATATGACAGAGTTAAACTTCAGCCATTCGTGGAGGCAATAAAACACAATTCAATGTCTCATATATTCTTAACTCTCTACTTTATCTAAACTAATCTTTTTTATCTAAACTATGACCACAGACTTCAGGTGCAGGGTCTTTCTCAGTTTATGCCACTACACAATGATGGAAAAGAAAAGGCAAACATTCAAACAACGAGGACTCAACTGGGACTCTCAGAGACGCAAACAGTCAGGCACATCTGTGAGACAGACTTATATGAGTCACCCGCAAAATAAGTACACACAGACACATGCTAACACAACATCTTACAGGTTAATGAGTTGTGAGGTTACAATGTTATTATGGGCTGTTGATGGTAAAACACTTTGAAGAGGAACATTTCCACACTCAAGCATGCACAGAGTTTGCTGAGTTGCCAGGTTATTGGTATCATTAGCCCACACATCACTCACCATCTTGGTTGCCCCAGTCCCAGTCTGGTCCACGAACCACTTTAACCCCCTGGAAGATTCCTTTGAGGATGATTCGTGGGAGGTTCTGCCTCGGTGCCAGGCTCACCCTGTGACAAGAGCATGAAGACGCAGCTGAACAAACAATCATAGAAAATGCTGAAGGGTGCTAAGCAACCCCAAAACCTTCTCCAAATATGCACATTAGAAGTTCTAAAAATTAAAAATTAACTCTCTTACATATTTGTAAGAGTTTGGAATTAGTGGCAAGGCAAGTAAGAAAAAAATGTAACACTTGCAGCCAATACATTTACTCGTGACAAGAAAACATTTGAAGTTACACAAGATATGACAGTGCAGTAAAGAACACATCTGCCTGACATATCAAACAAATGCTACTCAAGGCTGTCTGTTCTGAGAAATGATATCTTACTTAGCAAAGGCCATTTTGTAAAAGGAATTCAAGGACTGTGAATAGCTATGCTTAATAATAACACACACACACACACACACACACACACACACACACACACACACACACTATTAAAGCCACAATATTCTCAACACCATTAACCTTGAACACAATCTGACATAGGTGAGCTAGCCGTATCTACAAAATCAAACATACTTTATGGTAAAAATTTGATCAGATCTTGGTGCAAAAGAGCTGCCTATTCCCATACTTCTCGACGAGATCAAAGCCCAGCTTCCTTTCCAAGCAAACAGCTAATGGGATAAACTCCAAATCATATTAAATCCAGTGTGTTGAAAAGAAAAAAGAGCCTTGTGAGAGCCGTCATCCTCAGGGAGTCTCATAGAGACTCTCGTGCTGGGGTTTCGCTCAAAGTTAGGCTTGACTAACTTCACCCCCATCGCTAGCCAGATTTTCAGGATCCCATATGTGCCACAGCAGAAAATAGCAGTGCATTTTCCTCTTAAAGCTAACCAACAGTGAGTGTGGTCTGAGCTTAGACAGGTCTGTGCCGAGAATGATGTGTATCTGAGCACAGAGCTTTCAGCCTAATCCTAGACAGCAGAGCTATCAGAAAGCAGGGCACCACAGGGCAAATCATAGACAGTGCACGTGCTAGCATCCAGTACTATGTGCATCTAGATAGTTATGCACATGCATATACAGCTTCAAACCATGAAGCTGCTAATAACAAATGCCCATTTCCTGATGGCACCATTCAGATTTAGTTTAGAAAGACTGGACAAACTTAAGTATCATGAGCACCTCTACTTATGACAACAATAAGTCAGCTCATTAAGACAAACAAACCTATTATGAAAACATGACCCATGGTTTTTTGAGAGCAGAGAAGATATAAACTGACAGATGTCCCCGTTTTCATGGACAGTGAAACACACGACCTCAGTGTTTCACATGTTTGTTTTTTCAGTACAGCTTCTCTTTCAAGGGATCAAGATTTCTAATCCAGCTTGACCAAATGTCAGCGCTGCTCACAGACAAGATGAGGATCAGGGCAAGAGACCTAAACCTACTGACACAAAAGCTGGATCAACAGTCATCCAAGCAATAGCCTTTGGTATTAAAGCAGTGTAATACACACAAGGATCTACCAAGCAAAGAGAAGTCACATCTGTCAGAAAGACAAAGCTAAACTACGTGTATGTGAAAATACCAGGAGTGTGTCATGCAAATGCATTCAGAGCTTGTATCTCAAAGCAAGTTTAAAATGTCTGTCTTGTTTGCATTTAGAGCCTTTAATGTGTGAGTTGCCCCTTTACAACTGTAAAAACAGCATTAGGTTCCAGACTTATTGGTGATATCTTTAGAAATAACATGTTTTGTCATTATCTAGTACGATACTTGTTTTAATCCATACTTCACCTAGTAACGTACTAATCTTAACACATTTGAGGAGCGTTTTAAACGCTATTTTGATAAGACTGGAAAGAAAAAAAAAATCATTACACATAGTGCTTAGATCCCTAACAAAAAAATGAGAAGGAGAGACAGCTATTTTTCCACCAGAGCTACAACTCTATTCAGTTCTGTCTGGAAGAGGGAAAGCAGCAGAAATCCCTGCAGGACAATAATGAGGATAGTTTGGTTGTAGCTTAAACATGAACACACAGCAGAAAACTGAGAAGTCAGGTGGGGCGGTGAAGGATTAGGCACTGATTTGACCCAATAGGTTCGCATGTGTGGTGCTTGCGTTGGGAGAGCCGATTAACCAGCTGCATACCGACCATCTCCTCGTAAACATATGGCACGCACATATGCTGCTGTGAGCATGTAAACACATGCCTCTTTGTACCATGTAACATATGAATCTTAACTAAATGCAGGACTCGGCAGGCTTTTCAGCGCATTCGGTACATTGCAAAATTATTCCAAAACAACAGCCAGAGGCTAATAACGACCAGGCTTCATGGCTTGTGAGCATAAAACTTCGCCCTGACTCGCTCCACATCTGAGACCTGTTAAAACATGTCTTCAAGGAAGTTGAAAATGTTAACATGCTAATCCTCACAGCTGAGAATGGTAACCATGCTAATCCAGCTAAATCTGTGTAATTACAATGGAACACTCATGTACAGTACATCCGGCTCAGCTCTCACACCACGTTTGTGACGCCGCTATTATATTGTCAGCATTCTGCAGCCGTTTATTACGCTGACCACCGATTGTCCCCTCAGGCCGCCGATAAGGTTTCTGCCAACGGTATGACAGTAAACTACAAATAGATCAAGCTTGCTTAAGTTGCATTTAAAGCCTTGCACATGTTTGACCCACATGAAAGGAGTCCCTCTTAACTAGCCCGAGCCCCAACTTGAGCTTCCTAACAAAAATCACAGCTGGCACTGCATGAAGTCACAAACATTATGAAGGCAAGTTAAATTTGTCCTTCCAGGCAAATATCAGTGTGTCCCATGACTGCCAGATTATAAATTCATCTTTTGAAATGCTGTCAGTGAAATATGGGTCAGTGTGGTCCGGAAATAAAGAAGTGCTGTGTGTCTGGCATCACATATTGTCGGCTGCTCTTCTACTTCATTCATTGGATGAGAAAAGAAGTGACTTTCATGTGATGATCTTCCAAATCTGTATCAGTGAGAGACAACAATTGCAATTTAATTTTTCCTCCGATTATACAAATCTCCCTTTGATAAGACTCCAAGATATAAATAGATAGCATTATAATGATATGAGAGAAAAACTGTTACTTATATCAAATGATTAAATGATCTTGGTTGTCTTGTATAATTTGCATTCACTACACTGGCTGTGTGCTGACATTATGAGTAAGCTTGCACTGACCAAAAAGACTCCTCTATAAAAATGCTTCTGACATACATAAACAAAAGTTATTTCTAACTTCAAATCCAACCCAATTTATCACCACTGTGAAAAACACAACTGAATAACAAACAATAACATCTCAAAATTTGTTTTCTAAAAGCTAAAATTTCACTTTAAGGGGGCAGGGCATAATTATAAGCCAGTACATAGTTTTCAGAAGTTAAAGGAATGACTGGAATATTTATTGGGGCAACATAAATATATCTTGTAGTCAAACAACTGAAAATATGTTGAGTCACACTGAAGTTCACCGCCATCGAGAACAATACGTGGAACATTGTGCACTCACTCGCTGTGAGAGCCGTCAATGATAAACACCGAACCACTCAAAAGACAAAGAGCTTCGACCGGTTGGAGATTTCATCCACATCGTGACAGGATAAGGTTGGCTGACTCTGATAGGCATCAATATACCATTTGTATTTTTGATTCTTTAAAAGTCATCTCCCTGAGAGCCAGAATTGAGAGAGGCTCATTGTGTTATCACTCCATTCAAAAAGGTTGCAGAAAAGAGCTACAATTTCTAAATCTCATTCATATTATAGAGCCTAGTATTTATGAAAGGCCATTTCAAACATCTTTCAAATGGAGATATTAATCCCACAACATCCTATTTTAGTCTTTGAAATCTCTGTATTTTAAGATTCTGTATTTCTATTCTTCTACACCGCTTTAAATTAGCATCTACGTAATGTGCCATGATCTCAAAGAACCCACACATAAAAGGTTTCTACAGTATAAATAGTAACTAACAACAATGCAAAACTGTAACATTTAGGTTGACGAATCGCAAATGCTACTTACATTTACTAGCTCAAACAATTTAAAGGTGTTTCTCGTCTCAATAAAGTACAGCCTTATTTTCGGCTTTCTAAGTTTAGCCTTGTCTCACTTTGATGTTATGCACCCTGTATGAGATTGCAGCAATGCCTGTTTGGTAGATTTCAATAACAAAGGCAGGTTGCTACTTGAAATATATCACTACTATATATTTCCTAAAATCATTATCTTTGTTAATGTGTCTAAAGAAATCCCCAACTCAATGAAATAAAAAAATGAACTGTCAGTGAGTATTAGTATTTACTTGCCCAGTACTGACAAAAGGAAGGCGCTGATGTTTTAACCCACATGGAGGTTCACAGAAAGGTTTTTATTCTGTTATCTCAATGCTGTTCACAGCTGAGCCAAACAAAATTTTGACCTTAATGAAAATCAATAGTTTTGGGGAGAAACTGAGGAAGGAAAAGAAATGAGTTCCAGCTGGTGTCAGAATGCTAAATGATTACTGCAAAGGCCAGATTTCACTCAGATGTGCAATTGATGTGCTGCTCCGGTACCATACCACCTATCCATAGCAGACGAGTACAGACCTGACCAAAATCTAAAATTCCACTTTATTAACAATACGTCTCATATTTAATTAATTAAAACAGGATTTCACAGATCAATGCAGGAAAAATCAAGCTGCACATTCATAAGCAAAGGTGTAAGAATGCATCTGTTCATTCCATTTTAAAATAATGTGCTGATTGTGAGACTTAATTTTTTTTTTTTTTTTTTAAAGGGTTTTAATAGAAATCAAGATTACCAAATTCTTGGGCCAAAAAACAAACAAAAAAAAAAACAAAAAACTTTTGAGAGGAAGCCATTTGTAAGAAGCCATGATTCATGCACCTATTCTGAGCATTTTTCGGGCAACAGACTCAGAGGAATTAAATGGAACTGTGTTGGACCTGGACGGGACTAAACTATAGAAGAAATCTGGGTCATACATATCACCTTGTTAAAATGAGAACAGGCCATCCAGCTGACATTCAGACAGTGCCTGGAGCAGTTTGGAGCTCTACTGTGAACTGATGCAGAAGAGTGAATTCTGAAGGGAGAACTCACTCCAGTAAATCTGGATACGTAGGACACTTGGAATCAGCTCACTAAACATTTATCCCCAGCAAGGAGGCGTGCAGTTTGCACAATGCCCACTTTTATACCACAGGTGTCTTGTGATGACATTCGTTAGAGTTCGTGCGGGACCAGCCATGCTCTGCTGAGGTCATTAGAATTGTGGCTGTGACACATCCATTTTTTAATGGTTGTGTCACCCTCAAATACTAACATCTTAACACATAGCACTGTAGACTAACTACAGCTGCAGCCAAAGCCCAAACAATAACAATAACAATAACGCTGAGGTACAACATCACAATCACAAGCAATAGTGGCCGCATGATGTTGTTCAGAAGACTCCAACCAGACCTACAGGAATGTATGAATTCCAGATTAAGATTAAGATTTGAGGAAGCCATTATGAGGCCAACACAATTTGAAAACAGCAAAGTAGCAAAGACACCATCATTAGAATTAAATAAGGATCAGCTGTGCTGGAGAGCGAGCAGAGTTGTACTCACGGCTGGGAGTGTGCTGTCTCGTAACGCTCGAAAGCGTGGCTCAGGTCATGCTTGTTGTTCATGTAACACTGGGTGCACAGGTCGTAATCGAAGCACACCTTGCACTTCCATCGCATTCCCATGATTCCATGCTTCTTGCAGCTGTCACAGATGATATTGGAATGACGCACCCCTGGAGTGGAAAGTGAGATGTTGAGTGGGCACAACAGGCTTGATGTTTCTTTTTGTATTTTTGTTACAAAGAAACATATGTTTTGACAGAACATGTCATAACCTTCACAGCAAAGAGGACACTACCATTCATTCCCCCGTGTCTAAGTCAGTGAAACGTTTAAGGCATACGTCACATCCTTGATGATGTTACTTATTGCAGAGGGTAACATCATGAGATGTGCAAAAACTGAGGCACAAACCGCATGTGCCTCAGGCCCCCCACCCCCTTGGCTCCTCATCTCTTCTCCTCCTCTTCTTTCGCTCCATTAATTGAAGGGCAAGTTTTGTGAGGCAGAAAAATGTTGCTTGAAATGGAGCAAAAATGCTAATGAGTCCTGCATTAATGTGTGTGTCATTCAAGTTCAAAACTGAGCTGGATGGCTGATGGCTGAAGATAAGAGATGACTTACTGTACCCCGCTTTCTTTAAATGGGCCAAGTAAAGGCTACGTTCACAAAAATACAAAGTGTGTAAAGAGAATGTGTGTAAAAATAAATAAATAAATAAATAAAAAATACTACATGGATCAACTACATGGATACATTTTTCACTTTTTATCAGAGCCTTTCAAGCTAGTGCTCGGCTTTAAAAATGCTGAATTATCAGGATAAGATCGAGTTCAAGCATTTACATAATTATAAAACAAATCCTGATCAAATGTTTTTTTTTTAATTTAAAAGAAGTATTAGGATTATAATAACACTATAATTCGTAGCAAACAATAACTACCTACACAAATTTGAACCTATTAAAAGCTTGGAAAGTAATCTAACCAAAGGCAACATTTTATTTTGAAGGCGCTCTTGAACATCAAAGCTTCTAGCATTTTCCTAAGCTGGAAAAAGCAGAAATAACCATTTTAACTATGAATTACTGAAAGGACTGAAAACAATACAATAGCATAGTATCGTTTGGTATAATAACAAAACTACAATCACACTGGTGCCATGACTCAAAAGTTTCACAGCAGTTTCATATGACTCTAATGTAATCGCTTACCAATCTGAGCATTATCATAAAGCAGCAGGTCATAGGCACCCTGGTAGCCAGTACGGTAGTTGGTTCTCGTGCCGCTGTCCCACTGCACCACCACCGTCTTGTCTGGAGTTGTAGTGCTGCCCTGACGCCCGATCTCCACCACAGTACCCACATGGCCCTCACCATCATCTTGGTTTCCCCATTTCCAGTCCAGGCCGCGCACAACACGCATGCCTACCTCCATGCTGCCTCTTTTGGGGCCTGGCCGACAGGCTGAGGGCAACGTCTGAGGCCTGGCAACGCTGTCACGTCCGCTGCTGCTGCGCCTCCGGGGCTTCTGAGGTGCAGAGCCGGCTCGTGCCGATGGTACTGCTGGTAAGGACGGCACAAGGGTTGTTTCCGGGAACAGATCAGGGGTGACTGAAGGAAAAAAAAGGATAAAAAGCATTGAAAGAGCAGTCACAGTAAAATGCTCCAAGTACAAAAGAAGTTGATACATTCCACTCCTGCACCAGTGTGTTTTACTACATGCCTATCAGTGTTTGCTTGGGGACTTGAATAGCAGCATGCCATACGTCCTATGAATTTCTTAGCAGTGTTTTACTCTTAGTGGTGGATCATTCACTGGAGGTCTTGCTGTGCATGATGGCACACTTGTGGAGAAAGCAGCTGGACATCAATGCTATGCCCTCCTGCGCTAATCAAGCCCTGGCCGGATATGTGCACATGTACACACACACACACACTTAATTCCTTAGCAGGACAACATATTGGCCTCATTCTTGTCCTGAACGTCAACTCATAAGACTGAGCTAGTAATCATGGGGCAAAAACTGAAAACACATAAGGTGAGATCTCTGAAACAAACAAAACAGGCATCTTTTAAGTGACATAAACAAAGTTACAATTTAACAATGAACAAAACTCTGAGTTTATGTAATTGCTAATGAGATAAGTATTTTGTCTCACAAAGACTGGCGCTACTGGTCCAGATACGATCAGGGGTTAAGCCATCAAGTTGAACTTCCTTATACGGGGGTTTCTTAAACACAGAGTTAATCACAAGAAAAATCTTACCCACACTCCCCTAGCCTGGGCTTGTTGTCATATTCTTCATGAACAAGTGAACACTAAGCTATAACAGCAAAAAAATCAAATGCAAAAAAAAAAAAAAATCTCACAGTATTCCTCAGTAAGTAGGGAGTAATCTGCCTAAATCTCCTTAATTAAAAAGAAACAAACTTTTGCCGTAGGCGAATAAATTAATTTAGGTTGTTTTTTCAAAAGAAACCAAAAAGATTAAATTTTGTCTGAAGGAGAAAACATTTCACACAGCTGACTGAGTACACCAGTGGTTTAAACTGATGCTGCTGGGTGTTGGAGACTACAACTACAAGTAAAAGGAAGTGGCATTTACAGTAAGGGAAAGCTTGAGTCAGCAGCACAGAAAGAAACTTCTGCTGGAGACCATGATCATCAGCACACATCTAATTACATCCATTAATCACATGTGGCACATCAGATCTACTCTTTTATACACCACATCATTACATCTCCATCACAATTTAAAGTATTCCTTGTTTATTAAAGCAATGCTATTTAAATATAGTGTGTCTCAAATAATTACCAGGTCCTTTCCTACAACATGCAATTCAATAAAGAAGAATTTGAAGATGTCATATCTTCAGTTCTTTGGAAGTACACATTCTTTTGGTTGCCATTATTCACTGTAAAGCCAGGCTTATACACACACACACACACACACACACACACACACACACACACACACACACACACACACACACACGGCCTGCCTCCACATACAGCACTACCAAAGAGGCCTCTTGTCTTGCTGTAATGGAGAGGAAGAAAATTTACTTAGACAATGCAGGCATTGTAACTTGATTGCTTTGGATTTCCAGGAATACCAGTGAGACAACAGCCCTGGACTTACCAATAATGGTGGTAGACCCTAAATCAGTCATTATTTTATACCCCTACAGTTACTGACACAAACAGAGACACTAGTAACAGCAGTCACTAGTAGTGACTGGTTAAACTGGAAGTCAGAACAATAAACAACGCAATAACAGCTTATCTGTGGCATATCAGGCATGATATCTGACGACAATCTCTAAAAGATGATGTGGGTAGTCCATAACTTCCCTGTTCAAAGAAACTATTATTTTAAATTAAGCAGATGATGAGATTTAAGCTTTTTCTATGAACAGCTCAAACAGAGAAAAAATAAATAAATAAATGATCTTTAAATCCACAAGTCTGTGCATATTTGTGGGGAAAAAATCCTTAAACTTTCCAAATACCCTCCATTATTTGTTCATGTTTACACCCAACATGTCTTTTAATATTGAGCCTAATAATACACCCATAGTGTTTATTAAAAGATAAACAAAAACCTTTATATAAGAGGGCGGACAGATGTTTGTAAGAAGCTGAGATTACACTTGCACGCTTATTGAGATTACAATGTCATTTAGGTGGTGACTGCTTAAACATAAAACATATGGGATGTAGGGGATAAAAGGAGGAAAAGCAGGCTGCTTATACTCCATTTTCTGTCCAACGTGACAGCTTAGCCTCTTTTGTGCACTGAAACAACATCCCAGTTATCTAATATTTCAGCGTGCACAGAGAGGAGCTGTGAGGGGCAGTGGACAGCCTTCATGAAGCTTCCCAGCATTCTGCACATGGATGCAAGTAAGAAAAGTGCTGGACGACAACACAATCCTAACTTATTCAGAGCAACAGAGTCAAACTGAAACCCTGGAGGTCAGTATATTTATACCACAGTTAAATCTGCAGTGAAGCTGAGTAAAGAAAAAGCAGTCAGCTGTCTTAGCATTCAGTGTTAGAAGCTCTGTATAATAATAATAATAAAAATACCAACCTATCACCTACATTTAAAACTGTTCCGCTATCCACACATCCCCCCCCCCCCCCCCCCCCAATACCACCCACTCCACAGCCCCCTCAGTGTTCCAGAGAACCCAGCGTGACTACTGATATCTTATCATTATTAAATAGTGCAGTACTGAGAAGTAGACTAAAACATAGTGGATTCGCTGGATCGCTTTACCTACGCAACTAGGTCATTTCCAGTTTCACAATTTAGTGCTGAGGAAGGTGGTGTTTTTGCCTGTGGAAAAGCTTCATGAAGATATGCACAGTGTGCACAAACGGTGAACACACAGCTAAAAGCTGTACTTGGCAAACATAATTAATAAAATATCGCCATATTCTTTAATCCCAAAGTATTTTTTTTTCTTTTATGTTGGCAGACGGTAGCTTCCAGCCTTCTTCTCAACACACCAACTGCAAAAAAAAAAAAAGATCACAGAATCCCAACATCTTAGGCAACAAAGCTGCTGTTTAAGAATCCTGAAAATAAGAGTGAATCCTGTTGAAAACGAATCACCAGCCCTCAAGTGAAGAGCACACTTTTACCTCATGGAAACATTTCAGAAAACGGTGACTACCACCTTATGCTTGACAGCAAAGCGGTACGGATGTAAAAACAATTCAGCATGCTCTTCTATTAACAGCTTCATGCAACTTCAACTTTAAAATTTACTCTATGTTTTCATGTATTACTACATCTCATATGTAATGTTGCAAGGCAAATACAAGACCGTGCCAACAGACTTAATGATGAAATTTACTGTCAGACTTTACTACTTCATTAGTGCTCCACCAGCCAAAATTCTGCTCAGGGACATACAGACAACAGCAATTAGTAGTTGCACAGTACCAATACTGTGTTTACATTTATAGACATATTTTTTAAAAATCACCCACAAATACATTTAAATAAATACCAGACAGACAGTTCTTTCAAACCTAATCAGCGCCTGTAGTGTCGTTTATGATAACAGCAAAAAAAAAAAGGAGTGAGCTCATGGCATGACTTTATGCATAATGTAGGACAGAACAATAAGCTTCTCAATGGTGGTCTAGGTTTGAGAACACACAAAAGATTGTAGCCACAGTCTACGAGTTTTACAAAGCATTACAACCAATAACAATGTGAGATATTCTGAATCATAGTTTCCAGATGTCAAACTCTGGAGTGTCACCACATTTCGACAACTGCAAGCGTATATCTAATTAGAGCGAACAGGTGCAGGTGCAGCATGAGCTCTTTTATTCCAGAGGTCGGCTCTCCAGCGCGCATTCCTTGTACGTCTCTCTATGAGAGGCGGGGGTGAAGGCAGTCATGACAAGGCTACCTGTGTTGCTGAAATGTCACTGCCAATCTGCGACAGAGGGCTAAGACGGCCTGGATTACAGATCTCTGCCTGCAACAACAGATGGCCTAGCTTCCGTCATACACGCTGCTGAGGGCCAATCTGGGAGAGTAAGGTCCGTCACACAAACAACAGGCAGACATGCCAAAATTACACACAGCAAAAACAAACACACACATTTAAAAAAAAAGTAACAAAAAAAAAAACAAAAACAAAGAAAAAATCCTCATTGAATTATTATGTGTAGCAGCTGATCACAAAGCAAACAGCAACACTATGTCTAATTTATTTGTGCATGTATGTTGTTTGTAAAAGTAACTCAATGCTAATAGCACCCTTAATTGATTTCTTTATCTCATACAATAAATACAGAAGTTGCAAAGAAGAAAGATGTATATATTACTCACTGGTGATATTTCTTCTGCTAAAAATAGGAAATGCTAGTCAGTTCTTCTGTATTTGTACCATTTTTATTAACTTATTGTTTACTGAAATAAAGTTAAATGCAATACAGCATAAAAAAATGAAATAGGAGAAATGATACTGATAGATACTCTGAGATTTTTTGCTGTTTGTGAATATTAACATTCACCTAAATGTATCATTAAATGAAGTGCAGCTGGGAGCAGGCAGCGATGGTCATAAATCGCACTGAAAAATAGTCCATGATTAGAGAAGCATTTCAGAATCAGTATTAATAGTAAACACATGTCCCCACTTTAACTTAAACAAAGACTGTTACATAATCTTCAGAGATGTAGGCCCACAGCCTGATAAGCTATCTGAAGACATCGATGAAGCAGATACTACATATTTACACTTCTTTATCCAACCATCAGAAAGACCCAGTCCTGCCCTCTACTCACTGAGCAGCTTCAAAATGGAAAATGAGTCAGGAGTATTATTATTGGCAGAGCCAGCACCATCAGATACGTGCTACTGTGCAAAGCTGCAAAGGCCCAGTTTGGCTGCGCGCCCAGAGACACATGTTCAAATTGGCTTATATCCTCGATTTCATTTCTAATAACAAGAGCCCGTTTGCCTGTACTGATATTCCTTTCATCACTGTCACCGGACCAAAATGCTTACCAAAGTGTAATCTATACACAAGAGTTTAATATCAGCTTTAATATCAGAAGTGAGTAAAAGCCTGCTGGAACTAGTTTACGTCAGAAACATCTGGAGGCCAGAGGAGTTGCGGGAAAATCAATAAGGACCGTGAGTAAATAATACCTGTACAAAAAGATTTCTCCAGCTTAGGTGTCGAGATTAAAAGAGAACTCTCAGTTCACCGTTTCAGGTTTCTGCTTGCCCTAGCTTACTTGACATAATCAAATGAGAGCAGGTCATATAGACTTAACAGATACACCAATCTCACAGCCTCGCTACAGATATGAGATATAATATTGCTCATTTTCTTCTAACAGCATTTCCTGACCACTGCGGGCTTCCTCAGAAGGACAACGATCCTTGCTACACAGCAAAAACAGATCTGCAGCAGAGTGCGAAACACTACAAAGAGCACAAGGTGTTGATCCAGACTGACTGAGCATCCACAACAACAAGCCCAACCCACAAAAGACCCCAGCCCAAAATGAACAGGATCCATTATTGTTTGAAAATGTTTAGTTTTACAGAGGGCATATGCCTCAACAAACAGATACTAAAAGTAAGTATTTCCTCTATATTTATACATTTAATCATTTCAGCTGTACATTTTTTTAAAGGTATAGTTTTTATTTTAATTTTAGGTAACTAAATGTTTTTAGTTACCGGTCTTCACTCATCACTATTCTCCTTGTGGCAGTCACACAGGACATTACCTAAGGTCCTGTATCCATCCCCTCATATGTCAGAGCTATCGCCCTGCACAAGAGGAGCCCACTATATTATATTATTAGGCAGGCGATTTTAATATTGTGGCTCATCTGTGAAGATCTTCAGTTCCACAATTCCAATATATGATGACCATGCACCTCTTAAAACAAATTCACACTAAACTCTTTGTTCAAAAGCATACTTAGAAAGCTTAATGGCTACAGCTTGACTCTCACAGACGTTTCCAGATAAGAAAACTTCAACCCTAGAAACTTTTATAAAAGACATCAAAAAACTCTATGACAGCACTGTACTAATCATATTATACCGCACGATAATGATAGTCATACTCACTTCCCATGATCTTTAGTCCACTTTTGAACATGTCAGCAGCTGTAGGATTCCAGTTTGCTGTGACACCTCAAGCTTCAACTACTTTTATCCAGGATCTACTAGCAAGACCATGTGAAAGCTCCAGTCACCCCACTACCCCACCTTTCTAGCACAGTCTCAGTATTTGGTTTGCTGTGAACTTTGATCTTTGTTTTGGAACATGCAGTTTCTCTCTCTCTCCCTCTTTTTTTTTGGGACAGATGACAGATGTTGCTCAAGAACTACATGCGCCTGACGCCTTATCTGGGGTGAAAAACATACTGATTCGGTAAAGAAATAACTTAAAAAACAAACAGTGCAAATCCCACAAGAAGACTGTTTTTTTTAGGTAAACACATTACTTTGTGCTATAATGAGCACTGTCACATCAGAGGTACGCGAAAGCTTTGATCAGTTCATGTGTTTGCCAAGGGTGATCGTTCATACAATGAGCTGAACTCACACAAGTGCAAGTCCAATCAGGGCCGGCATAGACCTTAAATACATCATTTTAAAAGTCAATAGAGAGTCACATGCGACTACTTGCATTTGATAATTTGATTTTGTATTAATGTCACCTACAAAAACAGGGGGACATTAAGTCTTACCCACTGGCTATACCTGGCTCGCTCCATTCTCGTCTTAAAAGCTAAAAATCTATGCAGTATTCTCCGCATCACAAAAATCCTCTCTAAAAGAGTCTACTTATTCGACATTTTTGACAGCACTCCCTACAGCTCTGTAGTCATTGCCTATACTAATACTGTTGAAGAACTGTGATTGGCTTCCCTGTAACTAAAATTAAAATTACTTACTCAACGTTGACACCTCATACTGAGATTATTGCAAGATCATTGCATCTGCAGGTCAGGACAAACATTTTTCGTATTGTGATTGTCACCCAGCTGTTACACAAAGAAAGAAAAACATACTGGCTGAGTGAGGTAAAGAAAAAACCTACACATAATCAGCGCAATTGACGACAGGCCTAAAGTACAGAATCAATGTGACTCAGCATTGATTCTGTACTTTAGGTATTTGTATATCAAAACATCCAGGCTGTACTAACCTCACCTGAAACATATGAACTTTTAAGTCTTATCTAGGCCAGTGTCCATTTATTTGATCGAGTTTAGTTCGCTTCACCAAGCACGCAGTGTTGTGACAGCTACTTCTAATAAACGCAAATGCCTGTGAGATGGGGAGAACAGTGATTAAACAACCGGCATTTGTGAATCGACACACTAAAATCCAAAAGCACTTGCATTACTTTGACAACACGTACATTAGCGTGATGCAGTGCCTGCAGGCCAGGACAAACATGTTTAGCCATTTATGTGACAGATTGGTTATAATCAAACAAAGATAGCAGCAGCCAAGCGGCCAGATGTCTGCCTCAGCACGACTGCTAGCTTTACTACAGATTGCAAAGACATGTGGCACAATTGTAGTAGCATGGCCGTGGACACATGCTGGCTGCATGTATGTTGCACATGATCAGTTTCTCTGTCTGGGAGCTAAACTATGAAATCAGGAAATATGTCTACCATATATTGCTGGGGTTTGAAATATGAACAGAATGACAGAATGGATTTCAATATTTTACACAAAAGGCAGGTAGCATTGCTTAAATGGACATCACTGAAGCTGCATCACTTGCTACATAATGCATACCCCATTTAGCTGGTTTACCTGTTGGTATAGTGATGTGCAGCAGGGTGAACACAGAGACCGACAAAAACAGGAAGGAGAGGAAGCAGCTCCTACATCCTGCTACATAAAAACATCAGAGAATGAAAAATAAGCTACCAGTGGTCCCACCAGCTTCCAGCAAGGAAAATATAAAACGCCTCTTCAGCACTGACGCCTCGTTCTGATGCACTCCCTGAATGAACCGGAGGAAGGAGGAGGAGGGTATACTGGGGGGCGGAGGAGTAGGACAGCCAGCATGTCTTTCAAGAGATATCATATGCACTTGCAAGCAGACTTACAGAACCAGCATCCTTCTGTAGTGTACAGACAAACAGGCTGTAGAGGATCAGAGCTGAAGGAAGAGGAGAGTGCCTTGCTGCTGGAGGATGCAGCCAGCATTTAGTCCTTTGTGCGTTGTGTCAGCAAGGATTACCGCCGTGGAGGAGGAGGAGGAGGAGGTGAGAGGGAGGAGGAAGGCCAGGAAAAGCGGCTGCCTGATGAGCGCTGCATTCAGCTTGACGTTCCCGTGGTCTCACATAAAAAACAGGCCAATGGGCTTTGCTCTGTAAAGGCTTCCTCTGATGCTATACTCCATCACTGAGGGACGTGAGCATCGGCAGCACGCATGTGAAGCTGACACGCTGTGTTTACAGAAACAAAAAAAAAATAAATGCAAAAACACATGCGCATCAAGCTCTGCATAAGGATGCACAGCCCTCTCTTTCATAGCCCGTGGGGACAACATTCGCTCTACTGCCAATAAGCAGACAAGCAAAGGACACAGAGCAGGGGGGAGGGGCATATGCTTCAGGGGGAGGGTCTGGATATTGTGTTTTGTGTTGGGAGATTGCTCAGGGAAATGGAAAGGGGTGGGGCTGGTTATGGTTTCTGATGAATGGGCATCTGCCATAATCCTCGTTTTTTGTTTTTTTTTTGAGTCGCAAACAGGTTTGTGCAACCACTGCTAGTCAGATAGCAACACCAGCCCAGAGATTCCTCCAAGCTCACACTGAGAAGAGACGGGCATTTGTGTGTGTGTGTGTGTGTGTGTGTGTGTGTGTGTGTGTGAGAGTGAGAGAGAGAGAGAGAGAGAGAGAGAGAGAGAGAGAGAGAGAGCTTTGAACAATTATCTTCCAATGTGGCTACAGCTGTAGGAGACATCACCAATATGGATCCAAAAGTGAGCCAATGACACTCTGTCCATGCTAGCACACACATGAATGTACAGATAGTAATGCCAAGATGCGAAAAGACAAGTGCAAGCTTAGGAAGTACTTGAGACCCAGCCATATAATGAAGTTTATTACACCACTCTTGTAAACAAAGCTCCTGCTGTCTGTGTAATAGACATATATATATAAAAGGAAGCATTCAGTCACCCAGTTCCTCTTCCAGCAGACGCAAACACACACAAACATGTCATCAGATGTCACCAGACTGGGAGGACTGCTGAAATAAAAGCCTCGTTAGAGGCTGTGAAAAAAGATGTTTTAATATAGCTGCAAGACATGTCTGATCAACCAACTGTCCCAGCAGGTACACTGGCTTTATTTAGAACCTTGATTTTATTACAAAAGACAACAGGGAACAGCAAACACATTTAGCACTGCAAAGAATCAAACGCTCACTTCTATTTATGTCCTGGGTACTCAGGCCTGGAGTATGAGACCAAGGCGTCCTCACTGCTCAGTCCAAATGCGTGCCATGAATGCAAACATACTACAGATGAAACGGTATGGAAATTTAGTGTGATGATGAAAAATTATGAATGTTTGTTTTTCCACAGAGTGAAAACATTCATTCACTGTAATCATTTAAAGCTCCAGCACATCAGCCAAGTCTGATACTAGGTTATATCCAGTGACCCCCACCCCCCAGGAGTAATTCACAAAGCTACAAATTAGTCTTTAGAAAACTGTAGAAACTGCAATGAGCCCAACAAGTGGCATAAATACAGAGGAGGCTGTATCTGATTTTAACCCGTTTCTCCAGTTGCAACCCCTTTACAAGCGTAAAAACAAACAAATGCCAGGTTTGAAATAATAATATTTTGGTCAGATGACTTAACTATGCAACATGTTATGGTAATCAAAAGCTAAATAGAGCATGCAGACATGCAATTAATCTGGCAGCAGAAGAATCATGTGTAATTACAAGAGTGGGTTAAAAAAAGCCTTCTCAGCAATGCTCTCTGTGTTTCTGGACACCACAACCAAATCTGATTAAGTTTCCCCTTACACCCTTAAATGCAAATATAGCCACACTTTACTTTTTAGTGACACCCATCAATCAATTTCTTGACAGATCACAATGGCAGCAGGAAAGCTACCACAACACACAGACCACAAACACCCAGAGGTGGTCCAAGACCAGATGAGATCTAATAGCAGCAGTGTGTTCTTTGTCCAACCCAGGGTTTCCCCAAATTTGATGTGCCCAAAAAACTCAAATGCAAGGCAGTAGGGGCAATCCTGATCAGACACGGAAATCACTTAAAATGGTAACACAGGACACAATGGAGAAGCAACTCCTTCCACAAATTGGAGCTCTTTATCTTGGCTGACACTCAGCCCAGCCACTCCACAAAAAAACAGTCATTTTGGCAATTTACATTAGCAAATACAAGTACACTTTTAGCTCAGGATAACAGAAATAGTGACAGTTCAAACCTTCAACCTCAACCTCACGCTCCATTTCACCATCACTAGCTGTAAAAAAAAAAAGATTCAGAAACACTGGAACGCCTTGGACCAGCTGATCCTGGCAGCTGTGGTTTTGGAAATGACAGAAAGCTGTTCCCAAAGGGAGAGCCAAAAGAAGATTTAGAAGACCGAGTGAGGGAGGCATTACCACGTGCTACCTTGTGAGGATTCAGGAAGCCACAACCAGACCTGGGAGGGTAACATCCTAGGTCAGGTCATTGTCCAAATTCGTCCATTCTCACATGCAGCACACAATGGGTAATGTCCAATTTCAACCACAATGTTTAATGTGCTCCAAACAGCACATCCACTGGGTAATGGTTAGCGAAGTTCTGGGCAGCAGTTTTCTTCACCTGAGGCGCTGTTCCATCCCAAGAAAAATTCTATTTTCTGGCACAAATGCTGCACTCTAAAACATCAGCAAAATTAGACTGTTTTTGACCTGTGGATTGCTACACTTTGTTAAACCCATTACTGCACTCGTGACACTAACATCAAGCTCTGCTATGCGATATTATGCATGCTTGTCAGCCAAAAATCCCATTTTTTAGCTTAGTTAGAAAATCTACTTAAAAAGACAAGAAATGACAAGAGATGTGGAAACACTCAAAAGGTCACCATATTTTCCATCATTTACAGAATGTATCATTCCAGCCAACAATGATGGAAACACAAACCATAACAGGGTCACTGAAATCATTAATTCTAATAATTGCTATTTTAAAAAGGCCATGTGTTGAAGAAAGTTTCAAGCTTCTTCCAAAAGTTAAATCAAAGAGCATAATACCTTACCTTGGGTATTTCCACATAATATTTTCCCCATTTGTTCTCAAACGCAGTCAAGTGAACTGTTTCTCTAAAACACTAGCCACAACCGTGATGTAGGAAAGCGAGCAGGCGCTTCAGGTTATTACTGTAATGTAGATTTGTGGAACCAATAAGAGACAGAGACACAGCAGAGGGCTGAAACTATGCTGCCGAGTAGGTGTGGCTGTCCAGTTATATGACCAGTTGCTGCTCCAGTGTGAGGCAGCTGCAACTGAGCTCTGATTCATCACTAACAAATGACCAGAAAGATGACAGGTGTTAAAAAAAACAAAAAACAGTGCCACAGTCTTAGCACCTGTCAGGATAACCAGACACTGCAACATCAATGACAAAATAATTTCTCTAACAGTGCCCATCATTCATTCTAATAGTTTTTATTCTTATGCTCCCACAGTTCTGTCTTTTTCAGCATTTTCAGTCAGGTGACAGTGAATATAAAGTTTGACCAATGCTGATGGATACAGTAAAACAACCATGACACCCAACAAACTGAAAGTAAGCCTCCTTGTTATCGACTCCCTGACCTCTCATGTGATGAAGGCGTGACACTAAACACCTCTCACAATTTGCCGGCTTAATTATAGCAAATGTTATACAGATTGTTACACTTTAAAGGCAGTCCAAAACTATTCGCTCTAGCTTAAGTGTGGCTTTTTTGAATTGACAACTGAAGTTCAAGCAGCTTCACCACAGTATAAAGATGCTGTGATTATAACAGGAAAATTAACGTAAGCCTTTCATCTTAAAGGCAGCTGGACAGACTCACATCTGTGTTCTTATTTAGTCAAAACTGTGCCGTGACACACACAGAGAGACCTTTTTTCCTCGGTAAAACAGTGACCAGAAATCAGCGTCGCTTTTTTAGGGATGGCTGGATTCTGCGTATTACTAGCTTCTCTAACGTTAATGCTAGCTAGCTAATTCATGTTTGCCCAACCTGTACTGGTATATTAAAAAAAAGAGGCAGCTTATTTTATAGGTGGAGCTACTCACCGGGTCTTTTCCACGAATTTATTTTGCAGTGAAATAAAATTCCATATTGCTGCCTGCTATCAACGCTGACATGGCTTGCTTCAAGGCAAATAAGTATTTACAATACTGAAAGCTTTTGCTGCACACAGCCATGACAACACGCCCATGCGTTGCGTCACTGGTGCTACCTTCACGTGCTCCTCGTGAAAAAGGAAACAAATCTTCATTCAAATACAAACTGTGTATACGATCATCGGCCACTTTATTGGGTATACCGGTTCAACAGTCACGTTAATTAAGATATCTGGACAGCCAACCCATCTTATATTATCAGCTATGGCAGCAACTCGAGGTGTTTGGGTAGATAGACATGGTCAAGACGAAGTTCAAACCAAGGATCAGAATAGGGACGAGTTGTGATTTAAGTGACTTTGAACGTGCCATGTCTAGTGGTGCCAGGATCTGAGTACTTCACACTGTTGATCTTCTTGGATTTTTCTGCACAACATGTTGTCTGATTAAAAATGTCTTGTTGATGACAGAGGTCAGGGCACAGTGACTGTAACTCGAGTAACCACTCGTTACAACCAATATATACAGAAGAGCATCTCTGAATGCAAAACAGCACAAACCGGCAACAGCAGCAGAAGACCACACTAGGTTCCCTTCCTGCCAGCTACAAAGAAGAGACTGAGGCCACAGTTCACAGAGGTCAAATTGGACAATAGGCGACAACTCCGCAGCAAGTGTGGGATACTGCCATGTAAACATGAACCTAAATCTCTGAGGTATGTTGTCAGCAACCTGCTGAATTTATGCCACAAAGAATTAAGGTACTTCTGAAGGCAATAGGAAGGTGTAACTAATGAAGTGGCCAGTAAGTGTGTTTTATAACGTTTGACTTCAAATAATAACCAATCACATTTGTCACCTGTGTAGCTTCAGTGCAAAGAAACAAGAACATTTGAAGTGATAATGCTATTTTTTAAAAAAACAAAACAAACAAACTTGCTTTAGAAACACAATAAATGGGTTAAAGGGAAAGCAGAACTATTTGAAACAAGGTTATTTAACAGTCGTTCACTGAGCTGACTTATATTTCACGTGTCCTTCTCGTCACCTAAATGAAGTACAACGAGTCACATAAGCTAAATGTACCTTACAGTTCATCAGTATTTATAGGATGCCAACATTTCAATAGCATTTTCAATGCATAATGTTATGGTGCTCCACTGTTTACAGCATTTACCAGATGGGAGTGGCAGTTGTCAACATCCAGTTCATTTGCCCCTCATGTCTCTGGGCTATGGGTGGAAACTGCAGAATGCAGTATGGAGCCATGTAATTATTAAAGTAAAGCTCGGGACAGCCTTCCTAATGAAATTCAATTAAAGCACTCGACTCTTAACTGCACTGTAACTAAGGTTAAAGTGTAAAACTATCAGCTATGTTTAAGGACAAAGAAAAAGGAATACTGCAAACACGTCCAGTAAATAAAAAGTATTCAATTAAAAGAATAAAAATAAAGCTCCTTCTGCGATCTTTTATTTAAAATAACTTTCCACAGAGGCTGTGTTTTATCATCGGTCTTCTGCTAATATTCAAATTAGTGATACTCATAGAGTTTGATCATATAAGACATATAATATGTAAACAATTAGTCTAACACCGAGTCGTTACACCAAAACGTCAGAGAGCGCGTGAAATGTTTAATAACGCAAAGCCTGTGACAGCTTTCTGTGCCGGTTGTCCTAACACCTGTTCAATACTGCCCCCTGCTGGCCAGCTATGACCATGGTTTTTGTTGGGGGACAATATGCACTTGTTAATGAAACTTCAACATTATTGTATTATTTAGTGCCTGCTGTTAGAAATGTAATTTAGTGGAGTTATAGTGGCGTGGAGGAACAACTAGATGTGTCTGTGGGGGTTTTCAGTCATCCGGGTCATATTAAGAAGGCGACTTGTCTTCTTTATGGTGTTTTTGTTCTTTAGGAAATGTTTGACCACTGTGCCTTGTCATGTTAGCCAAGGCACAGAGTTGAAAGAAGAGCCACTTTGACATGATAAGACATCTGCTCTTAACCTCCTAGGACCTGGCGTCCATATATGTGGACATCACATTTTGGGTTATTTAGACCAAAATACTCAATCTTGCTCTACAAGAGCCTGATATCCACTTACGAGGACATTATACTGCTACTGTCCTATCGAAATTTTAAATGAATATCCTTATATGTTGCTCTCATTTTTCTTAGAAACAAAAATAAGGTAATTCTTTGTTTTTACATTCATCAGGTCCCAATCAGCCCAAATATCAAAGAGAAATTAAAACTGCATGCCATGAAAGAGTTCAGGTCTTAGGAGGTTAAAGGTTAAAGGTCCCTCCGTTGAGGATGCCAATGCTCAAGTTTTGAAGCAAGACCACAGATGGTTTGAAAGAGGAATAAGAGGTCAGCTATGTCCATCATTGAACAGAGGGAGCGGCTGCCCCCCTTCCCAAGCGCATTGTGTCATGTGATCTCAATAGATCACATGATAGGGTAAGGCAAGTTCTTCCAATGGTTTCACCTGAAACCTGTGGGTGGTGGTAATGACTCACACCTTGGCTCATGTGATGACAGTGGGTCAATGACCACCTCCTAAGCATAAAAAAAACACTAGAATTTAAATACCTTCGTGTCTCCACCTTTTGGTTTTAGAACTGAGGAAGCCCCTTGGAAGAGAGGTGAAACATCATCATCCCCAAAAAAAGAAACCCTAAAGAAGTTCAGTCACTTTTCTAAGTTCCTTAGACATGTAAATGATCTTTCCCCGTGGTATGAATAAGACTGTGCTACTAGTCATGCCAACTTTGTATCGCTCCAAGAACATGAGAGAAGTGTCCATATTATGAAGCATTAGTTGCTCTGTCATTATGTGTGATGCATTTTCTTTTTCATATTTGGAGGTTGTTTTTTTTCCCCCACCCAATGTAAAACTAAGGATTTCTAAGTGTTTAGTGATGTTTACTTATCTCAACCGATCTGGATTAAAGATGAGTAAGCAATCTTACCATTGATTCAAAGTGAAGACATGGCACATCAGTATGAGTAACTTTTATTACTGACAAAATACTATTAGGCTCTCCAAAATAAAAACCACAATGAACAAATTAAGAGTATGTACCATAATGAGAGGACAGCAATGGTTTACTGATGTTTGTAGGATCATGTTATATGTCATGTCTAGAAATATGGCAACAGTAGGTTTACTTTTAGTCTTTATATTATGAAAATGTTGCCCGCCCCTACAAATCAACACCAACACTTCGTACTTTTACCAACACATTACAGCAGGCTTAATACTCGATAAAAGCATCTTGATTATGTTTTCAGCATCCCGAAGGAGGAGCTAAGTCTGTTCAGGTCATAAATTAAACAATAAATTAAAGCCAGCGAGAGCCTTTAGACAGTTTTGTATGAATACAAATACAAATCAGTACGTAAACTAGTCAGTATTAAATCGACAAAATTTGAATTTTATACTAAATCACAGTAATGGCAGGCTGCCAGAAGGAGCCAGAATGATCCCGAATACATAGAAAAGTCCCATCAGGAGGTTGAGCTTGGCTGTTTTCTGGGGGATCTTGGCGTAGCATCGGCTCCTGAACTGCTTCTCCAGGGAGAAGGCCATGGGCAGCGTGAGCAGAGGCAGTGCCATGCTGATGGTGTAACGGGTGGCGAGGATGCAAAAGAGCACGTAAGGGACAAAGAGCAGGAGGTTGTAGAGGATGTAAGACAGCATAGGTCCAATGAGGATGGCCAGGGTGACGATCCCCGCTTGCTTGTCAGAGTCCATGTCTCGTGTGTTGTTGCTGTGGAGGATAGCTTCTGTGTTGAGGGCCAGCGGGACGGCATACACCAACGGGAGCACGGAGAGGTACCCGACCTGCACCGCGTGGGCAAACATGACTGCCAGTGGGCCGAAGGTAATGAGGATGACTACATCTCCCAGGGCCACATACTTGAGGCCAATGCCTGGAGAAGAAGAGAAAACAGGATCGGTCAAAAACAGCAAATTGAGTTCCACCGAGTCTCACAGTCAAAACTTTGGCAGTACATTTAAAAGAGTATTCCAGCAGTCTGGGTACTGCATTGTTAAAAAGTTTGGGTTAGTCTTAGTTTGGTCAGAATCATCACGATTTTTTTAAGCCTTTCATTAGTGCCTCACTGCCATGTAAAGTCTTTCAAGCCAGTTTGAAAAACTGACCAACTATTATCACACACTCACCAGTACCTACCACAGCCAGTAAACTGCTGTTTTTATATCAGTGATGTTCCCCAACACCAACTTTTTTCCCCTTAGCAGTGATCAAATTCCTAAAAACACATCACCGTTCATTCAAATGATGCATTTTACTTTATTATTTGTAATGGTAAAGTCTTTCAGGAATAAATGTAACCCTACACCTCTGCCTACTTCAGCCTGAGTGGATCTATGAATACCCGACCCCTCCACCACCTCACTGCAACTGACTCTACTTAAACACAATGTTAGAAATTTAAGTGATAGATAAAGTGATCCCTTAGCCTGACTATGTTATCAAACAGCCAATCTAGGAACCCACCAGCTAGTGTGCATACTGAAGCGTAATTTATCATCTGGACATATGGTGACTGGCTGAAAAGTGGAAGGGAATAGTGAAGAGAGTGACAGTGGAATACACATGGAACAGCAGAACTGCAAATAAATACAGAAAGAAAAGCACAGACAGTGGCTGCTTCACAGAGAAAACTTCGCTTTTCGCTGTGGCTCACTGACCAACACCACAAGCTGGAGTAACCCTTAGACCAGTTGTACGACATACTTTGTACATCGCCTCCATCTGACAACAGAAGCTCTCTGCAGGCATCCAGGCCATCCCTGAAGTGCCAGCAGTCAGCGAATGTGCCACCTCTCCTGGACCATAAATTCTGCCTGCAGTCCAACAGAGGCAACATGTGCACTGTCCACTAACACAGTGGTAAAAACAGTTACAAAAGTCCACTGCAGCTTTTTATTGCGGTTTCTTGGGTGCTTTTCCCCATTCCAACTGAACTTTGCTGTCAGTCCCTTCCTACTCCGGCCTACTTGATGCTTACATCCGCCATTTTCAGCAACGTGACGACGGGAGATGCACATCATGTTACATGGAAGGTTATGGTGTAGGCATCACTGTCCGAATGGAAACACGTACACAGATCCAACACATTTGCAGGCCCATAAATTCTGCTTAAGCTCAACAATCTTATAAGCACTCTGGTATAATCATAGTAAATTCAGGCCAATACTTTGTGTTGCATCTACCGCTCATTATTTAGCAAGGCAGAAATATTTTCAAAAGCCAATAAATAGTTACACTGTCATGAGATGATCTGGTTTTCAGACTGCATTAAAGCAAATCCAGTCCTTGTATGAAGTGTTTACCTTCATACGATTACATAAGACTACAAACAGAAACCAGAAAGCTTCTCATACCAAAACTCGTGTCCTTTGCATTTGCAGATATCTGGTAATAGAAGTTATTCAACATCTTGTGCTGGTAGACAAACATTTTTCCTGAAAATCAGCTCTGATAGGTTGACAGAAATGTTTTGTTACATATGAATCCTGATCACCTGAACTTTTTTTCCTAAAACAAAATAATATCACACTTAAAAAAAAAAAAAAAAGTCCTGATGAAAATGCTTTCTGTTGGAAAGCATAAACGTCACCTCATCAAAAAATGTGACACACATCTGTCATGTTTTTAAAGAAATGCTTTCTTAAAGGGCCAGTTCACCCAAATTCAACAAACAGGTAACTGTGGGGATGGGTTTTTTTGCCAGTTTTCAGTCATCTGTCTCTTAAACATCTGCCACCAGATTGTGAAATATATTTTTTCAGCGTTGAATCGCACCTCAATGATTTTAGGGTAGATGCACAGTACAAATTATCTGCAAAGCTATGAACCAAAAGTGACCCTCCAACAAATTGCATAGGACAGCTTAAATTTAAGATGTGTGTTGACAAACAGCTAAGCAGTGATTAATACTCAATTTAACGTTTCACTCACCACCAGTGTATAAGAAGGAGCTGGAGAGACCCCCAAAGTAAATTAGGGCTAGGTGCTCCAGCCTCAGCGTAGACAGGAAGAAAAGCAGAGTGGCACACAAGCACCCCAGAGAATATAACAAAGCGCCAAACATAACAACATCCTGTGGTGCCAGGATTTCGTCTACAAGAGTCCTATCATCACTCTTCTTGTGGTCAATCCCTTTGGAGAAGTCATAGTAGGTGTTTACAAGGTTACCCGCCCCGTGAACCACGAGGACGGCCACAGCACACACCATCAGAACGACCAAGTCCACGGAGCCATCCAGTTTGTACGCCAAGGCGCTGCCAAGGGCCACGGGCGTTAGTGAGGCGCTGAAGCTCCATGGCCTCAATGCTAGCACGTAGGCCGCACACTTGTGCCTTACATCCGAGGCAACGCGAGCCATCCTTGACATTTTGTTAGCAGGTGCAGGATGATTTTGCACAGAGTTACTCATACCAGTCGCCCATTGCTGGCCATTATGACCATTCGACCCTGCAAGTAAAAACGTTTCCGCCCTGCTTTGTTTCTGCTCTTTGGCCATTGTCCTTCAAGGCGGTCTGCAACACGAGCAATGTTCCTAAATGTTCAGAGTCTGGGATTTCTGCAAGAAACAAAAAACACAAAATATAAATTTACAAAATAGACACCTGACAGTGTTTACAAGACCACAGCCATCATATGAGCATGTCATTTCCAATACGCTAAACAAAGCCAGGTAGTAAACTTTAGTACTTTGAGGAAATACGTGCCTTTACCTTACACACAAAAGATCCCCAGTTTTAAGAAAGAAATGAATGCCAGCTTCAAGAGGTCACAACTTAGTACTCTTAGCTGTTTGAGTCTGACACATGTATTGGGTACATGGAGATTAAAAGCAGAAGCAAATATAACATATTGAAAAATAATCACCCAAAAGAGATCACATTATACAACAGTAACTCAACACTGAGAAAGCCCAATTATTAAAAAAAATGTCTATAAGAGAGATTTAAAAAGACAGGGATGGCTAACAGAGTCTTGACTTGAAACCACAAGTTTATGGTATCATGTGATTTCAATTATACTTTGACGGAAGTCCAGAGAGGGCCTTAAAAGTCATCATAAAAACAATCCAAAAGTTAAGCTAAACTAAAACAGGAGTGACATGCTATCCTGTTTTGGTTTTGGCGAAGAACTAAAAACTTTTACGCATTTTTTTCTAAAAGTTTCACACAGACTTTGTTACTGACGTCCACAACCACGTCACATCCTCCATCTTCTGGCAAATGTTCACACAGTTTAAGGCTGTTTGTAGACATGTACACACCATGTTGAGTTTGTTTGTTAAACTGCCATGAATTAATAAATACGAATTGCGTGAGAAATAGTCTCACTGAGTTCCGCGAAAGTAACGCCAGGGAATTTATTTTTAAGTGGGTACTTTAAAAGCCAAACTCCGGCTTACTGCCAATGCAAACTTCATTTGAAATTTGGGTGAAACTACCCTCGGGAGAAAAACGGCTCAGGTGCTACCCAGACAAGGACACGGCACTCAAAAGGGGGTAAACAACATGAGGCTAACAACTGAGATTATGGGATTAAAGCTAAGTGCTAGCCATCCGAGCTAATGGCTGTATGTACAGGGACGGAGGGGAGGAAATGTCTGACAGCAGTTCTTACCTGCTATGTTTTCAATATCCCACACACACCTGCACTCTCTCCACTTAAAACCATATTTCTCTTCAAGGTGAGCTCTGTGTTGCAGGAGGCAGTTAGAAAGCTTACGTGTCAGCTTCGACAGTACCCGACTGGCTGGCCACTGTAAAGCCTGCGAGACCAGACGGGTGCCATTTCCTCCGCCACGAGTGTAACCGCGTACAAAGGTCGAAGAAAACAAGCGTCGTAAAAAGGGTTCCGCCCTCCTTTTTTTATTCTTAGATATAAACCCGGATATGAGGCAGAAAATAAGTGGACGGATGGATGGATACAGCACTGGAAAAGTATTTTTATATGTTGTTAGGAAAATGGGAAATAGTTTATTGGAACATAAGCAAAGACACAGAATATAGGGCACAAAAATGTAAAAAACAAAAACAAAATGTGTTTGTAAAATTCTATCCAGCTTGAACGACAATATTTGATGTGAACGCCTTTGTTCTTCAACGCAGCATGAACTGTCTTCCATTTATTTCTTTAAGTCATCTTCATGAATAGTTCAGGCTTCTTGAACATTCACAGCTCTTCTTTGGACGTTGGCTGTCATTTGATGATCCGACAGTACAGCAGTAGTGTTGAGGTCCGGGCTCCGTGGAGGCCTATCCATGACTGATGGTGTTCCCAAACACATTGTCAATGCTTTTACTCCACTGACAGTGTGTTTGTGATCACTGCTATGCTTAAAAAATATATAGCTAACCCGAATACAGATAGCAGATCAATGGTGGTGGAGGATCAAAATCTGACAGGACTTTTTAAAAAATTCCATCTGTTTTAAGAAGGTCTCCAGCACCACTGGCTGAAATGCAGCCCCACTGCAACAGATCCTCCACCGTGTTTTACGGGTGGCTGCAGACACTCACTGTACCTCTCTCCAGACCTCCAACTTGTCCAGTTTCCTCAAATATTTAAGGAGACACTGGACATCAAACCAAGCTATGAAACTTCTTTAGCTAATAGCCCTTTGGGAGTCACCATGTTAGGGTGAAAACACTATTTTATGTTTGTCAGACTCTGTTATTTCATTGTTTGTAGATTCAACTAAAGAAAGAAAAAAAGATTTTTGTGTTTTGTTTTGGGGGGGTTTTTGTGAGAAGCAGATGGTAATAAAATGCCTAAAGATACATTTTAAAAATGGTTCTTTGCTAAACTGTGTTATGTGTGAACACAGCACTGGTTCACCCCTTGAGCTAGATGCATTTTTGTGTGCTTGAATGATGTATAGGTCAGTGTTAAGTGGCTTAACAACATTTCTCTGACAATGGTCAGGTACAAGGACTGGACTGAAAATAAGTGAAAAAGCAGCCAATATAAAAAACAACAACAACAACAACAACAAAAATAACCAACAACTCATGAAGTCCTTCAGAAAGCCTGGAGAACTATTGTTCAAGACCATTTAAAAAATCCCAAGAAGGCCTGACTCATTGGAAGCAAAATGTAAAGAAATGAGCGTGGCTCAAGACTTTTGCACAGTATTGTATATATATTTATTATGTCATCATCAAACACACACAATGATGTAATCAGGCAAAATGTCAACCCTCCAATGACATATACAATTTAAAGGAAAAAGTGGTTATAGCCATAGTTATCATATGCATACTGAGGTCACAAGAAGCTGTTTGTGCTCATAGCCATGAAAACAATCCAAAACAGATGACTGGAAGAAACAAACAAACTGACAAACACAGGGAAAGAAATCTAACTATCACATGTGGCTTGGCCATATAACAAAGAGTGATTTACTCACCTCAGTTAATCACAGTTAAGCTACTTAAAAAAGAAAATCAGTGTGTAAGTAGAGTGGTTTGTGGTTGGATGAGTGACGCATGAGTTCAAGCGGTCTAGCTTCCAGCCATTTAAGGGAAAAAAGATTAGCCAGGTCTGGCCAGAGATGACAGTCAGCTGGCTGAGGACCTTTCCCAGCTTCACCCAAGGGTGTACTAGAACAACAAACTCAGGGGAAGGTCATCAGACCAGGGGAAAAAGAAAATCTCCCCCTTCGAGCAGTTGGGCTGCACACGATATACTCGGTAAGAAAATGTAAAAAAAAAAAGAGAGAAAAAGTTGTAACATTTTACACAAATGTATACTACAAAAATGGATTGGTCGCTCCAGCTACTGGGTTATCTAAGACAAATAATGTGGGAGTGCATTCAGCTACATCACTTTAGAAAAGGATCCAGTGGAATCATTTCTATGAAATAACTTCTGGGTTTGGTCACTGTACCAAATCAAACAGATAAAGCATTTTAATGCTGCAGTAATGCTTCTAGTTTGTTGAAAGTTAAGTTCAGGAAAAAAAAATGTTGATTACCTTCTACTTTTGTTGATCTGTCTTCTTTAGAGCATCTTGGCTTGTCACGGGAAGGAAAAACACGGGCAGAATCATTATTAAATATCATTTATGTGTCCTCGGGGCCAAGCATGCGAGTCAGCATGCATAATACCAGAACCCTGAAACTGGCATGACATTATGAAGTATTTATTAATTCGAGAAATTCCACCAATTTTCCTGTCAGTCAGACTGTGTGTCGGGGGAAAAAGCAACTATTTACCAACCGGAGTCAGAGACACTCAAACAAGATTTGACCTAAAAGCCACAAAAATGATCACATGATAGAAATACCTCTACGCTATTTAAATACAGAGTCATAACAGGGTCACACAGAGGGTGCAAATGTAAACTGCCATTTAAGTGTCACTACGTCTTGTAGGGGAACAACTTCATGGAACATTTTTGTGATTAGACTCAACCTTATTTTTGACTCACTGCTTATGGTTTGACTTTCATCCCAGAAGCAGCAGGTTTCTCTCAAGTTTAAATTTCTGACACATCCTTTCCTGCATTTTGGTGGATTTTTTTCTGCACCATTTTCCACCTTTTATGCATCATGGTTGGAAGTGTCTTTATGTATGAAAAGGGAAAGTTTAATATCATCAGTACTAAATCAACACCTGTACAGATTTACTCTTCTGTGTTATTTTGTGTCAGCTCAGATTGACAGTGTAATGAACTGACTGTTTACCAAGCTATTAGTGGCATCTTTAATCTCTTTAAATGGGAACCTCTGAAGTAAATAAAAAACGAATTTATTTTCATTAATCAACGTCTGAACAACAACAGTTAATTTAAAATGTCGCGTGTCTGTGTTTTGTGATGATTTCTGGGAATCGACTATGCATTTTGAGTCTGGCTGAAAAAGGAAGAACAGACAACAAGTTCAGTTGATAAACTAGGAAGACTTCCAAACTTGGGGTGGGAAAAAAGTGGGTTTTGGACTTTTTGAATATAAAACAAATCTCAGTGATGAACATCCTGGTTTCTTTGCATGACAAGGACAAGCACGAAATGTGCCCGGACATTTTGTTGTTGGTTTCACCCAAGGGTGTACTAGAAAAAACTAAATCTGCAGTTTTTCTGCTTTGGTGTTAACAAAGGGGAATCAGCAGAAGTTGCTGATGAGCAGAAAGAGAAACGAAGCAGCAGTGAGGTCGACCGGAGAGTGACAGAGTAACAGAGTAAGAGTAAGGTTCCAACAAACAGATCCCTCCTTAAAACTGGACACAAATAAACCCCCAATGCAGAGAGGCCTGATACGAATTCAGTCTAGCAAGCACATTTTTTTCCTTTCTAAAAAACACAAACGTGATAAGTGAAGGACTTGCAGATCGCCTCTGGAAACTGTACCTTCGAGAGATTTTAAGCAGTAGTTTTGTTTGCACTTGTCCTCACCGGTTTGGTTTCTTTGCATGACGAAGACAAGCACAACGTGTGCATGGACATTTGCCTGCATGTTGCCTGCTCCAGCACTCCATCTTGGAAAAAAAGGTCACACTTTTGGAGAAAGTGTCAGGAAAAACTGCTGTTGCATGGTAGGGCTCTCTCTTCTCTGAGTCCAGGGACACAGTTTTATCTGAGGCCAAAGGTCTAGAGTATTCAGTTGATGTCCCTGCAGCTAGCTGGACTGATTTCATGTTAATGGATTAGACAAGCACAAACCAGAACCATAAAGGGTTGCCTGTGTCACTGTGCCCAGCTTTAGACAGTATCTGGAGGTGGATAGTACAGAGGAGGGTGGCTTAGTTAACCCACTTCCTGTGGCTCCCTCACAAAAGCTCAACTCTTCTCTCCAAGCGCTGCAGATTCTCCACATCCCAGCTGGACAAAGTTTATCAGACTCAGATGGGCACTGCCCTGCCATACTGAACTTGAAAAATAGAAACTAAATATTGATCCTATCGCACTAGTATCGATCCACTATAGCAGGTTGGTATCATCAATATTTTTGTGACCACCTCAGTTCAGTTCAGTTCATTTTTATTTCAAACATTTCAAACATGTGCCTTCACAATCATTACAAAATATCATTACATCATTTGTTTGAAAAGGAGTTGTCCATACCCCCTCAAGTTTCACCATGTACACGATATTAGTGTCACCTCTGGAGCTGGAAAACTACAAGTAAAATCTATTATCTGTGGTACATTCATTGTTCATATCATACTCTTCTTCCTGGACATGCAAGCTGTAAAACTAAAATAAAATGTTTAAAATAAACACTTAAAACTGTCTCTTATAGAGTAATTTAAACAAAACAGCCGACTAAATAAAGCCCCGATTTTATTCTGACCTAAAAATATCTGCCACGCTGTAAGGAGGAGAAGAATAAACTCAGCAGCGTTACATAAACGTGCAAAAACTAATCTTGCCCAAAAAATAAAAAATCAGCCTTTGACTCCGCTTTGGCTGCATCTCCGGCGGTTGCAACAAGTGGTTTGACGGACGTTTGGTTTTCATTAGGTCGTCTCGACACTGACCCCCTGCCCCGTCTACAGTAACGTGAAACCAGCCCGCTGGCAGGCGCTCTGTGCGGAAGAGAGGCGAGCAGAGCTGATGCAGTCTGCACTGCTTTCACAACCCGGTCGGTCCGCGGGGCTGGACTGCGCTGCCTGCTGCGCACAGCGACCACAAGCTCCCCAAGTAGTGACCCACCAGCAGCGATGCGTGCTATGGCCACGCAGTAGCATTCACTGGAATAGATGGTGAAGCAGTCTTTTGCAGAAGGGATTCTTCTTGTTTTTGTCTCCCCTGGAGGTGCGCTATGGCAGCCATGGTGAGCTGTCAGAGTGGCAGAAGTTTACGAAACGGCGACTGGGGCTTCGCACCTCTGCTGGCTGCTGTGCTGCTCAGCTTTCTGCTTGCAGGGATGCAGCAGACCACAGCGTTTCCCACCTGGAGATTAGAGGTATGCTGTGACCACTTTTTCCTTGCAGCTGCAGAGTCCGGCACATAGTTGTGCTTATGAAGTTATTAAGATGCTGGTTACCTTTTGAAGTCACATAACGCCAAACTCCATTCAGAATTCTGCCCCATTTGCAAAACTGTTTATGTAACAGGAGACTACATACGGGGGTAGAAAAGTAAGGCTTATTGAAAGTTCATGGTGAAAGTGGCAGTAATGGTGAACCCAGCAATGAAACGCTGTTTTATATTGAGAGTAAGAGGTAAGGTAAAAGCAACGCACCATATATTTACCACAAATCCACAAAGGTTATTATCGGCTTTATTATTAGTTGTGCTGGCGGTGCCCACTTGACAATCAGCAAAACAGAGCAGCGGGTATCAGGAAAATACCAGATCATTTAGGAACGATGCACATCATTTTCTTTCACTGTTACATTATGCAAGAATCCGTGCAATTTCAAGCCATTCGTCTGGATCTTCAAAGATATTTTTAGCTGGAAATCCTCACATGAAATCAGTGAGTGATGGTAATAGGCATCAGATTCAATTATGTGAAGTTAGATGAATGCTGCTATTAGGTTATGTCTATGGAATGGGTCTCTGTGCAGTAATATCTTCAGCGAATTGGATAAATGTGTTTCTCCACACATTTCACTCAGTGCCACCCACCCGCTGTGACATAGAGCCTGAGGGATCGCTTTATGTCACTGCCTTTGCCACACGCTCTCATTATGTGTCAGTCAAGAAGCCCGCTGGTGGGGATTACACAACTTCATGAAGTTAAGTAACAGAACAACCAAAGAGCATTTCTCATTGATTTATACTGAAATGAATCGGCAATTATCCACTGTAACATACTTATTATTTCTATATTACTAAACGAGATTAACAATATTTGTTTTGACAATGTTCAGCCTCACTCTGTTTCATTTTAACATGAATATGTGCGTGTTGACAAAAAGTGCGACAGACAGTCTGTGTTTTGATTTGTGTACAGAAAATCGCTTTTGTTGACTAGAACCCTCAAAGTCTCTGAGGTTCAGATGAAAATCATAATCCCTTGTTTAGAAATTTCTGGAAACGAGGTTAAACTCTTCCAGACTCCCCAAACGATCCATGTGGGATTTGTCCTCAGATGTTTCGCCCTCTGTCAGCTCTCACCGCCGGCTCTGAGGTTTAGTCTAGAGGACTAGTGGGTTTGCGGTTCATCTTTATTTGTGGCAAACATGCCAGATGAGCTTTGTGGTGAATATAACAAGACGTGACACATTAAGAAACGCGCTGGCTTTAACACCTCATAAGTCACTGAACGCATGACTCCAGCATGTCAGCTGAGGTCGGGAAAAGCAACTTTTGTATAAAACAGTGACCTATGCCTTTAATCTGGTAGTGAAATGTTATATTTAACACCAAACCACGAGAGATCGTGAAGTTTAATAACGGTGTGGGACAGTCTGGCCACCCAAAGTACTATTTTGGAAAGGAAATGAAGGAAGTACTGCATCTGTTTGTCTTGACTGGGTGAAGCAGGAACAGGAACTGGAGGACTGGGCGTAGATTCCAAAATGAAGGGAGAGACTTTGATATTTTCTCTCCATCTTCAGTGTTTTTCCTCAGCAAGAAACTTATATTTATAAAAGAAAATTATATTTGTACTGGGTTTTAGTGTCAGAGATATTATATAAAAAAAGAGGCATGGTACTCAAAGAATCCTGGAGTTGTGGTTTTACAGTAGAATCCAGCTTTATATCCAAGTGACTTCTGAAGTAGGACCATACCCCTGTAAAAGTAAGGTTTTTCTCTGATTGGCTGCCCCTCACAAACAGATGATGCAAACAGCCAATGGTTTGGGGCTTCGGTGGTTACAATCAGAGCAGAGTGCCTGATATGACCATATTAAAGATATCCACGCTTAATGACATCATAGAGAGGCAAGAGAAGGAAAAATTGTCTGAAACTGAATGGCTCACGGGGACAACTTGTGCATAATCTGACCTTTTTATTTGAACCTTTAGCCATTTTTAATCAGCGCATCCACGATTTAACAGAGGTTGTGTCATTTCTTGCCTGAAAAAATCTAAATGTATCAGTATTTATGCATGTTCTGAATGCTCGTGAAAAAGAATCCCAATACTCTTAAGAATTTGTGGTGTCTTGCTCTCTGTTTTTCACTCAGACGATGATTGCAGTCACATGGAGACACTGGTTAGTTTCACACCCAAAGAGACTTGGCGAGCATGACCCATAGCCTCGTGTTGGCTGCATGTTAGACCCTGAAAGGACATTTCTAATCTTGTTGTCAGACCACAGAAGAAACACTTAGTCTGAAGCATACTGAAAACTTTCACTTTGCTCCGCTCTCTACTATAAAATCTTGTTCATCCCCTTGCATTTCACCTGACACACGGTATTCCTGCTCATCAGTCAGGCTCTTGTAAAGAGCCAGGTATAACAGACCAAGTGGTACTTTTCAACAAAGTCAGGTTTAAGCCTATATTCACCCAGCGCCTTCAAAAGCGTGTGCTGTGCACGTGTCTCCCAATGACTGCCAGTTGTGTACCCTCAGCAGTTTCTCTTTTTAAATGTCTGCCTCCTTAAAACCCCATTAAAGCCATCAGGCAGTGCGAGAAACATTCCTGTTGTCAAGCACAGGAATGGGCTCCTCAACTGAGAAATCGCAGCCTCTCTTCTAGTGCTGAAAAGCGGATTTATTGCTCAAACCCATTTCCATAGAAAGTTATAGATTTATTGCGAGGTGTGATCACTATTATGGAATATCTCTGCAACTCAACATCAGCCGCAGAATATTTATGAAAGCATTAAAACTCAAAGCACCCATAGGCAGCATTTCAGTGTTATAACAGAGTCCAGACTCCAGCTGTCATCCCCCCGAAGAGATATCAGACTCAACATACTGGTGAAAAGTATCAAACTTAATGCAACTTTTTTCTTACTTCTTTCCTGAGATGGAAAGTTGAAAATATAATATTCACTAATGTGACCAGTTGAATCTCATTGAATTCTTAGGAAAGCCAAATGAGTCTTTAGGATTCAGTTACTCCTGTCACAGTGTGAGGTCATTCATTCAAAGTTTCTCTTTGTCCAAGGAAGAAGCTCACACCACTGTGCTGCTCATCGGGATCCGCAAAGAGGCCCGGTCACAAGTACTTCACCTCTCCAGGAACAAGCGCTACACCCTCACCCCGGAGAAGCTCAAATGGGACAAGTTCAAGCTCACATACAAGTATTTATTTACAGCCTGCGATGCACAAAAGCAATACAAATTAGGCAAAGGGAGAGCGAATGTTTGTGCTAAAAGAAACCGAGATGAGAGACCGAGGCTCCAGATTTCAGACAATCGTGCACTATAACTACTGTTGATGTGGGTCAGCTGCTACATTTTCTAATCTTAAGTCACTGTTTGCACTGAACCTTGTCCACCAAAAGTTTGTCGAAGCACCAAAAAGTGGTCTGAATTATCATCTGACTGTGAACACTGTAAAATAGTGAGCACATAGGGGATTCTGAAAGTCACGCCACAGTTGCTTGGCTTCCAAAGAGTTGGATTGAGCTGTGTTAACTGTCAGGAGAAGATCCAGTAACTTTATTCATCCTGGAGCTGTAAAATGATCCGCTAACGGGAAGATTAGATTGAGCTAGAGGAGCTCCAAAAACCGTTGGTTGGTGGTAGACAAACTTTTTTTTTTTAAACAGCTTAATTTAAGTAATTTTCGCACTAGTAAAATGGATGGTATCAACAATTTATTAAGTTACTGTCTAACTGTGATATTAGAAACTATCTGGTCTCACTAAAACAGAGCGGTGCTGAGGAATGTGGGAATTCTTTTGTGTCTGAACAGTAGCTATTGTGTTTTGGCAGATTCCTCAGCTGTAGAGGAATGTGTTGAGGGACAACTATTAACCACACCGTGCTGTTGTTTCCGAGCAGGTTGCTCTCCTTCCCTACAAACTTGATGAACGCCAGCGATACACGTCGGGGAATCGCCAAGGCTTTTGGCATGTGGAGCGACGTCTCGCCGTTCACCTTCAGAGAGGTGCCGGCCGACCAAGAGGCGGACATCAAGATCGGTGGGTGCATCTCTCCCTCAAAAGATGTTGCTTGGTTAGTTCTGAGTGCCAGACTTTTCTGTTTCTCCCTGCTGTTGTCGCCGCAATTTCTTTGCCTCATTAAATCGCAGCACTGCAATGACATTACCAAGCTTATATTCAACACATATTCATAATTCTTAATGAAAAAAAATGTCTAACAACTTCCAGACATATCAGCTCATGGCAAAAGTCCCCAAATTCTGCTTTATCTGCCCCCTTTGGGTGCAAACTCGAGAGTCCTGCATAAATTCTCAGAGTGAGTGAGAGGAATGGTCGTCATCCTCTGAGTTTGTCATTTGTGATCCATCATCTCCCCACTCCAGTCTCCACGGAGCAGGAATAATGGAGGGAGGGCTTCCCTCCTTGGCTCTGAGCTATTTCTCTCCGTTTCTCTGTTTTGGCAGGCTTCTATCCAGTCAACCACACAGACTGTTGGCAGTCCCACTTGCACCATTGTTTCGATGGCATCACAGGAGAACTGGCTCACGCGTTCTTCCCGCCAACAGGAGAGATCCACTTTGACGACCACGAATATTGGATTCTGGGAAACATGCGCTTCAGCTGGAAGAAAGGCACGCATCTTTATTGTGTTTGCTGAAACTTTTAATATTTCATGCGTGAAGTAATGAATGCAGCAGACACCGAGCTGAGCTGTCTCTGTTGCAGGGGTTTGGCTGACGGATCTCGTCCACGTGGCGGCTCACGAAATCGGTCACGTCCTGGGACTCATGCACTCCATGGATCCCAAAGCTTTGATGCACCTGAATGCAACTCTGACAGGGCGCAAGCTCATCACACAGGATGAGGTGTGGGGTTTGCACCGGCTCTACGGTTTGTTCACAGTCCTTATGTTTTCTCTCACACAAACATTAAAGGTCTTCTTTTTGTACTTTCATAACACATCTGAGGATTTGGGGGGACGTATGTGGTCTAGATGACACATTGAAAGGCACCCCAAAGCCTCTTGATTGAATGAATGAGGCCCATAAAGAGCTGGGATCAAGACACATGATGAGGCTGATGACACATATGGCAGCATCAGGATTGAAAATGAGCTTTGAGTGTCGACTGGTATTTCACAAGGGCAGAAAACTGACGGTGCATCTGGGAAGCCTCTCAACAGCCTGACAGAAGAACCTGCAGGAGAATTCATTCCCTCGGGCAGTTTGACAGGTTCAAGAATTCCTTAACGTTGTTGTTAAACATGGCTGAGGGAAAACAAGATTGATGCTGCCGCTGTCAGATGAGATGACGAATTGGGTCTAGACTCCAACTGGCCTTCAAACTGCATATGTCCTGTAAAGGACGCTGTCCAACATCCCACCGGGATGATTTAAGGCATTGCCCGGATCGGACGCTTTCTCAGAATGTAGTCTGATGCTGGTATTAGAAGCATCTAGATATTCCTGTAAAGGAGTATTGCTGCGCGCTTCTGATCAAAACCAATCATAATGTAGAGCACAATGTTTGCGTTTGATGACTGAAAGCGAAACATTAATGAATACTGTAAAAAATACTCACGAGTGGTCTTTAGCGTGTGTCATAGTGAGTCATTTTCACTGGCACAAAAAGCAGATTGTGTGTTCGTGTTTGGAGGGTTGGAGGTGTTCCAATTCTTTTGCCTGACTAAGAGCTGCCATCTGACCCTCCTCCTCACTTCATCTCTCCCCCCTCCTCCAGGATGTTTGGATCGTCTATTTATCTGTCCGGCCTGGGCTCGGAAAGGCTACTGCGAGAGCAAGCGCAGACTGATGCAGAAGCACTGCCCCTCCAGCTGTGATTTCTGTTACGGTAAGAAGCAGCAGTGGCAACGGCAGCAGGAGTCCAGGGGGAAGGAAAAAAAAAGAAGACAGAGAAAGTTTTCTCTCAATTGAGCAGCATAAGGAGCTGCTGTGAACCGTTTGCCAATGGAGCAACGGGAGCCAACAGGTCCAGCCATGCAGAGCTGCGCTGGAGGTTTTCAAGGGTCTGATTTGTAGGGAGATTACACTTGGCGCTGGGAGAGTCTGTGTTTTATTTCTGGAGAGTGGCAGCGTTTCAGAACGCTCACACAGCAGGGCCGCTACCTGTCGATTGCTCTCTCAGTGAGGGCTGCTTTACACAAGTGTCACTCATCAGACAACTGCCTCTGTAGGTTTATTGTGGGATGCTGTGGTGCAGAGATCTCCTTTTTTTTGCACAACAAGAAGTGGCTCAGTTTTAACTATCACAGCCCCACAGACTGTGGCTTTCTGAGATTTTTTTGTCAGCAACAGGGGGACAGTGTGGAGAGAGGCAAGAGGATACGATTCCTGGCTCACAGTAATCTGTTCCTCATTGCTGATTGGGAGACGTTGTACGGCTGTGGAAAATTCCTGAGTGACTCCAAACCGCTGGAATTTCAGACTGTGGCTTGAGGGTTAGAGACACACAAGGTCAATTTGGATTTTTGCAGCATTAACGAGAGCGACTGTTTTTTAGGCAGACTCTGAGTTGATCACGAGGCGGCCTGTTGCGCTTGTCACCAGATGGGAGAGATTACACTGATAACACAGGCACACCGCCAGCAGGTTAGCAGCATGGATGCCTGACGTGATAATGCTGCTATCAATGATTTTGACAGTAATCAGCATTTTGGCGAGGCGTTTGTGAAAGCATGGGCGTTTCTGGGATTTAAAAACAAACAAAACATGGGGAACGCACGGGGGCTCAAATCAAGAAATTTATATATTTGGTGAAAAATAAATAAACAGAGTGAAGAAACCTGGCGTAGAAAACACTGATAAAAATCTCTCATGTGCAGCCCGACGCCCAGATAGACTATTATATCAAAAGTCTGTGTAGTGCCCACACAGAATATCTTTCAAGTACTAAAGGAAAATGACTCATCAGGCAGGAACATGCATTCATTCATCTGTGTTTCTCTTTAATGTTGCTGCTAGAGAGGATATTATTTACTTATGTACTCTCGGGTAGTTTTACCTACAGTAATTCTACATTAATACAGCGTTTCAGCAGATTAAAACAATAACTAATAAGTAACTAAACCTTAAAAAATATGGAGTACAAATGACACTATGTGCATCCAAAATATAGTGGAAAGCAGAAAGCAGGATAACTAAATTTCTTAATTTTCTAACTTTTTTAAAAAAGTTTTCTTGATGAATGGTTCGCCAGGCTTTCTGAAGATTTTTCACAGCTTCTCTTTGGACATTGGCTGCTTTTTCACTCGTTTGTTTGTTTGTTAAGTCTCATAAGACTGACCTATCAATCATTCAATCATAAAAAAGATGCTTAACTCAAGGGATGAATCAGTGTTGTGTCTACACATAACAGACAATCTTAGAATTACTGCCAGTATGTAAAAAAAAAAAGCATCATCTTTTCCATTTCTTTAGTCAAATCTATGAAAAATACCAAAGATAACACAATTTGACAGGCATGGAATCGTATTTTTGCACCAACAAGATGATTCCCAAAGAGCTATTAGACAAAAACTTGGCATATCTCGGACCTCGACATTATTGAAGCAGTGTGGGATTATCTTGACAAAAGGCAGCCAAAATCCAAAGAAGAGCTTTGAATGCCCTTTAAGAACCCTGGAGAACTATTCCTGATGACTACTTAAAGAAATGACAAGAGAGTTCAGGCTGTGTGGAAGAATAAAGGTGGTCATAACAATAATGACTTTCAAGCTCACTAGAATTGCACACAAACTCTGTTTTTGCCGTATATACAGTATTTCCATGTATGATTGCATAATTTCAATAAACTGTTGCACCTAGTTCACATTTTCCTTTCAGGCACTGCTGTGTGAGGAAAGGCTGTGACAGCTGGAGACAGTGAAAGAAACTGAGGTTTATGGTTATCACAAATCTTTTAGTTCCTTTTTGATCACGGGTGGGAAACATTTATTTCATACAGCCACACTGACTACGTTAGATAAAGTCAGCCAAGAGCCACACACCGGCTATATGAATGGAAACACAGCTACAAACGTTGTATTATCGTTTAAATTAGCCCACATCTTGCAAGTTGTCACACTGCACATGTGTATCTTAAGATAATCATTTTATGGTTAAGAACACCAAGTTATGACCTTTGCATTTCCTGTTGTGGTGCACCAGCTCACCAGTGTTTTCTTTTCTATCCTCTTCAGAATTCCCTTTCCCCACCGTAGCTCCCACCCCGGCTCCCCCAAGGACCAAACACAAGCTGGTGGTCGAGGGCAAGAAACTGACATTTCGTTGCGGGAAGAAAATAGCATCAAAGAAAGGCAAAGTACAGTGAGTGTCTCTCTCTCTCTCTCCCTCCAATATGTTATCAGTTTACCTGGTTACAGTGATGCTACAGTATTGCAGTTGCTGAGCGCCGTCTCTAACGTGCGAATCCTGTTTCAGCTGGTACAAGGACGGGGAGCTGCTGGAGTTCTCTCACCCAAACTACATCTCACTGAAAGACGACCACATTACTATAGTGGCCAACGCCATCAATGAAGGCACGTACACCTGCATCGTTAAGAAGAAGAACAAAATTCTCACTAACTACTCGTGGAGGGTACGCGTGCGCTTCTGAAGCAGAACAGCCCAGCTCCTCTGCACACTGAACAGGACATATTCACAGATGGTCACCAGGAGACCTCACTCACTAGGGCACATACTAGTATTTTTTGTTTTGTTTTTTAAACGTTCTTCCTGTATCCACGTAAAATTGTTGACCGTCTTTGTGTAAATGCGTTTACATCTGTGCAAAGAATAAATGCTCTGTGACAGATATTTTTTACATTTTTTTGTGGAAAACACTACCTGACTGTAAAAAGCTGTTTGTGGCAGATGCTGTGGTTTGCATTTTATTTGGTGATGAAAGTTCTGTGCAGCTCTCATCAGCTGTTCGGGACGATGACGTCAGTCTGGATTCATCAAGCCTGGACTTCTTCAAAGCTCTTTCAGCTAAGGCAGCTGAAGGAGTCCAAGGCCACCCACGGGATTCCTCTGAAAAATAGGGACTAATTAGTTGCACAGAAACCCAGAAGATATTAGTACTGTTGGGAGAACTCACCATAGCCTTCTACAAAATGTCCCAAATGTCTTTTTTTTTTTTTTAATGGACCTGAAAAACTTACAGAAGCCCTTGCTTTAGATGCATAGCATTCAAATAATTTACACACTGCCCCAAGTAAGCTACTAAAGCCAGAATAAACAATGTTGTCTACAGCCTTTGGAACCATTTGGACCTTAAACCGCATATGGAACACCTCAGACGTCTAGCTTACTTTACTAGTCGCACGCTGAGGCCAATAGTCTGCCTCCAGGGACTGAGCAGTCAGTTCCACTCGCAGCTCTCTGTCCAAGCTTATTCAACACATCAGGTGTAATAATCTGCAGAAAGGCCTACGGTGGGTCCAGGGGATAGATAAAATTGATTAATGAATATTTCCATTTAGTGCTGGCTCTGCGAGCCCCAGGACAGGAGGGGCCTTTTTTCAGTACCTGTTCCAGTCCTGCAGGGACCCGAGCTGCACTGTTTATTTTTCTTTGGCTCGAAATCAAAGAATTTATTGGTTTCATTCTGAAGTCAGAGTCATTTAAAAACAAAAGCAAAGCAAGCCGGGGCCTTTTTTTCCCCCTGAAAGAACAAAGTACTGAGACAAAGTGGTGCAGCACAAGGAATGACATCACTTTTGGACAGCAGCTACCAAGCTGGTTTGAAGGCTGCATTTCTTTCAGGCTCGACTTCCCTTCATTTTTTTCCCCCTCCTTTGGCAGTGTGCGGTTGTGTTTGCATAGCTTGGACAGAGTTTATAAATATGGGAAAAAAGGCAGACAAAACAAAGTTTCAAACTTTATTTCTAGCAAAAACATCAGTTCCCTGTCATCAGGAGAGCTGACATTCCCATTTAAATTTTAACATTATGCTGGATGGAACACACAGCAAATGCTGCATCATTATACAGTAGCTCAGGCAGCCAGGAAATACCAACCATTTATAAAACCTGGTCCTCTCTCATGAAATATAAAAGGGAAAATAAAAGTCAAACATGAGAGAAACACTTTCGAATAGATTTATGGTTGTTTCTCCTCTTTAAGAGCTACAAAGGTCACATTTCAGTTAGTTAAATGGCTTAATATTTAAAAAAAAAAAAAAAAACCCAAACAGGAAGAGTGGAAATTCAACAGGTTTGAGCCATCAGTCTTGCTGTGAGACAGTCTTGACTATGTGGTAACAGTTGTAAATGATCAGATACTGATCTGCTCTAAAGCTGTAAACCAGTGATACGATCCGGTTCCAAACAAAAAACAAAACAAAACAAGAAGTCCCACGAGTCTTTGCTGGATCTTTTCCTGTTTTCCAGCTGGGCGTCCTGAAGCTTGAGGCTCAGAACTTGAGGCTGAATCCTGGACCGACTGCAGATGCCCCCTGATAGCTGGTTGTCAAGTGGAAGCCAGTATCTCTCAGGTCATCATCGCCCTACAGAGACAATGGAAACATTCACAACTTGTAATATTAACAAAAACTTTTGAAATCTTGCACTTCTTACATGCTTATTACAAAACTGACCAATATTATTTTATGACTCTAGTTACCTTTGGAAACCCCTAACCTGAATTTAATGACGGATTTGATTACAACTAACAGTTTGTATTAAGACTATTATTATTAACACTCCAAATACTTAATCACAAGCTCAAGCTTTTTTTTCACCCTGACGAGAAGAAAAGTGAGACAAAAATACACTTGTCATGGTCTAATTGGCGTGTAAGGCAGCAAATACCAACACTTAATTCCACTGAAAAATCTCAGTAGTGGCCTTAAGCTGCTGGGCGAGCCGGACCACTGCTGAAAACATTAGGAACTAAAAAGTGCTCATCATGGAAAACACGAGGAGGAAATACGCGGACACAAAGCAGAAGCCTGTAGGTCTGTAATCTATTTAACACAGGCAGCGTTCAGAAAGCCTGGTAGCTGTGTGTAATGGAGAAAAGTCAGGCCTAATGCTCTTACCAGGTGACTGTAGCCCAGGCCTCCCTCGGGTGGACGAGGACTGGTGCCTCGCTTCACCCTCTGCTGCTCGCTCTTAGCCGGCCAGGTGGGGAACATCGAGGAGTCAATGGGGAGAGGAGACTCCCTGAAGTACTCATGTTTGAGAGCCTCATCTGATGAAATCCTCTTACTGGGGCAGTAGGTGAGGAACCTGGAAAACAATCAATAATAATTTTAAACTTATGTTTTAGCAGCGTTTCATCAGAGATGCCAAACTGCCTCGGAGAACTCAGGCTTCACCTCAGGTTTTTTTTTTTCTCTGCTATTCAAACGGGTCTGCCTTTTAGCTCAATGAAGGCCAGTTCCACAGTTGGAAAACCAATCAGGGCTCTGTAGGTAGGATTAACCATGAAGGAGCGATCTTTCTGTGCCATGGCCAAAAAATAGTGACGAGAAATGGCCAGCAGAATGACGCATGCATGGATGGGATTGACGCAGCTTTACAGGTTGCTGTAAGTTAACAGCGCCTAACAGCTAATTAATGGTTTCTGTGTAATCAAAGTCCTGCTGATGGTTGTGTCTGATGCGAACATTTGAAGATTACACATGTGCCAGCTGACTTTTACTTTATTGGGTCACAGTCACACTGAGTAACGCTGGCATATAACTGGCATCAAAATGCTCGAAAAGCTCCATTTCACCGTTGTTTTCCCTACTTTTTCTACTCTAAATGATGTCAAAAAATTCATATTCACAATGTGGTTGTCTACAGAAGGACTACCCACCTAATCTTCAACGTCCCCAAATAATATTAACAAGGATCACTCTGATTATTCTGCAAAGTTACTCTTACATAGTCAAAGAACAAAAATGTTTAGTGTTTAGTGTATAACAGTGTATAACAGGCCCTGTAGTGACACAGTCTGAACACAAGGTGTGGTGCTGATGCCAAAGGCCAGAGAGTTTCTGCAAACAGTCGTAATTATACATGACAGGAGCAACACAGACTCAGACTGTGTCTGAGGGGAACCTTCCGTAAGTGAGTGCAGACATTAAACATAAAAGATTTTACAAAACAAATGATCTCTAATTTAACGTGAGAGGATATCTACAGGAGGATTAATGGCTGGGATTAGACAGACACCAGGTCTAGAAGACAAGAGCACTATACTAGCAACATAAGACAAAACCTGCTACTTGTGTCCAATGCACCATTTTGTTATGGAATTACAAAAATGTGCACTCTTCCTGTCCTGTAAGCTTGTTCCTTTTCTTGACTGAGGACCCAGCTGCTTTTCATTTGAGGACTACGGTCCTATTTATGCACGGGACACCAGGTAATGGAAACTCATTATCTAACAGGATAGAAACAGGACAGAAAACAGGCAGGATTCTGGCTCTCTAGGAGGATTAAAATTGGGATCTCTTAACTACTACATGTTGAAATGGTAAACGTATAACAGGTTAAAGAGTTGTGAATTGAAACCTCCTTCAGTTAGACACTGAATCTGGGTCTTCAAATGCTTTCACACACAGGAGAGGTGTGATATTGCAAACAACAACCAAAAAAACCATTGCTCTGCAATGTCAACCTGCCAGATACACCTCCAAAGTTTCTCTGTACTGCTCCGTTGTGAAGCTTTTCTAACAGCACTTCCCTACGTGTTGTACACTGACAGCTGAAGTTTCAGCAATTTTGGAAATGAACCAAATTTCCACCAAATTGTGGTTCCTCACACAGCAGCACAGCAAACATGTTGTTACCATCCTCTGCAGCTGGGAGCTAGCTGACCAGCATGGTTTTGTCATTTACAGGTGTAGAGAAAAGTTTCTGTGGCTGGTTAAAGACCTGAGAGGAGAGTTGAGAAGCTCATCTGCGCAGTGCAGAACAATGCTGATCTTTGGAATGTGAGAGAAAGAATTATGAAGCCATCACTGATTTTCCCTATTAAATGTGTGTTTTCTAAAACATTTTCCTGTACTGTGGAGCGTCACCATGGTGAGTGCGTGTGTGTGAAACGGAACAAGGGGGATGGAACTGGACTCCTGCTGGGATATATCCACTACTGCTGTCATGTTTTAAGAAAGCTTGCCAGAAGTGCACCGACTAAATAAAAAGCTGTGGAAAGAGTAACAGAATTTGACAGGGTAGAAAAGGGTTCGTCCAAGTAAGGCAATTTCCACTGCAGGAGCCATGCTGATTGTTACCTAATACATGCTCTTCATCACTGTATACCAGTGATATGTGTTCTCTCAACACTGAAAATTTGCCATCAAATATTTACACAAGTCTATGGGACTTATTCTCTATCCCTTAAAAATGGCTAATTTATAATGTATTTGACCTTTCTTTTCAAATGGTGTCTTTATGGTTTATAACCTCTTTAGTATCTTTTGAAAACACAGAATCTACAGACACATGAAAACAGACAATAGCTGCAATACTACAACCTGACTGCAGTGCAGTGAAAGGAGTTATGTTTCTTATGCAAGAGTAAAAAAAAGTCTCTAAAAATCCTACTTGTTCATGAGGTCAAAGCCTTGGTCTGACAGCAGTGCTCCAAAGCGCTTTCGCAGGTTGTTGTAGGGGTATTCTGTGAAAGTCATCTTCTTCACAGCGGGCAGCTCGCTGTAGCCGGGCCAGATCTTCTCGCTGGGCGACCCTAGATCCTAGAGTCAACACAGACAAGTCAGCAGACATACTTTTAGTCCACTCCCCCAAAAAAACAAAACAAAAACAAAAAGTGGACACGAGAGATTCCCAGTTTGGCTGATGTGCTCATTAACTGCAGAAGTGGCAAGTAGCCAGTCCTTGGTGCATTTCAAAACTGATCACTGGTAACAACAACATGGGAGGCCCAGGTAACATCGCTTCATATTGCTGTTATGCCTAATTTAGATCATTTAGTGTAAGGTATAACAACATCATCTGGGGTGACAGCTACCAGCAGCTCCACCCTGTGGTTCACTGCAGAACTGCACTCTGACAGAAAACCTTACAAGCAGTAAAAAGAAAAGCTTTAATATTTATAGTGACAATACCCCACCTTTTATAAGCACAAATGAAAGCATTTACCTTGAAAATCTTGTTAATTTGGTCAATTTCAGATTTTCCAGGGAAGAGAGGCTTCTGGGTGAGAAGCTCGCCAAATATGCAGCCCACTGACCACATGTCCACAGCTGTGGAGTATTCCTGCGGAGAGAAGAACAAACACAGTGGCAGTCCACAGAAACATAAAGTAGACTGTCTGCCTGGCACGTTCCTCCTGGAGTTTATGTGAAAGTGGATGCACACTGATGGGTCGCTAGGCCTCTGCCGTCTGACGGCATAAATCATGCAATGTAAAACTCTAATAGCATTTTGTGGTATTTGGTGTGTTACAAGCCAAATGCTCAACAGATGTTGTCTTCTATTGGAGAGATATGCCTTTGTGTAAAACAATCAGTCAGGATGATGTAACTATTATCTATGAAAGGCCATCACTTTACTGTCTGTAGTTTCAGCTATTGTATTCAGGATTCATCAGACTCCTGCAGTGTGTGAATTTGAATTCTCACCTTGGCTCCAAGCAGCAGCTCAGGCGATCTGTACCACAGGGTAACCACCACCGGGGTGTAAGGCTTCAGGGGGGAACCGTACTCCCGGGCCAAACCAAAGTCACCAATCTACAATCCAAGACGGATGAGGAGACCTTTGAAATGCTCTAGTTTGGGCTAAATAACAGTATTTCAGCATTAAAGATGTTTATATCAAAATCATCTGACCATTAAAGAAGAAATCAAATGACTGCAAATCCTGGCAGCAGGGAGTCATATTCAATTTGAAAAAAAATTACACAATCGAGTGTAATTCACATTATCTACTGCCAATTTGCATAAAATTCACGCCAACAAGTGTCTGTAAAAATTTTGTTTATTTACACATGGACCCAGTCTTCACTACACTTTGCCAGAAATTCATGCTCTAATTGAATTCTACTAATCATGTGTTGTTTATGCAACTGTGTTCACGCTGCTAGCTTGTTGGAAAGACAGATTAATGAAATCACCTTTTGGATTTCCTCCATTACTATGCTTTAAAAACAAATGTGAAAGATAAAAAAAAATGTAAAAAAAGTGAGACAGTATTTAAGAGTCAAACCAGGACTTTTAAGTGTTGTCATCTAGTGACTGTTCTTAATGAAGACTAGTGATAAACCAACTATCAGTGTCTCAGGTTTCGTTCACACTGCAGGTCAATTCCGATTTTTTGATCAAATCCGATTTTTTTTGTCTGCTTGTTGACACTACAAATAAAATGCGACAGCAAACGCACTCTAGTGTGAACCCTCAAAGCATGTGCAAAAGAAGACGTCACACACAACGCGCTCTATTTAGACCCAGAGCAAACAGTATTGTTTGACTGATGGCCCTTAATATAAAGACTTGTTTCTGACTTTACATTTAGAATTTTGCTTTAAGTTATAAAGTTATTTTGTTATTTACATATGGCCTAATAATTATCCTTATTGCTGTTTTAGAGAGGAGCGGTGCTTCAAAGGATAGTTGCTGATTTCTGTCAGAATCTGCAGATTATACAGTACAAATAACATGTTCACGTTTCTCCAACATCGTCTTCCCAACAGTTTCACTGGATGGCCAAGAAGCGTTCACGATGTCTTCTCGGGCGCTTTTCCGGCACTGATAATTGGCGTCTGTCTTGTGTCAGTGACGTAAAAGACTGATTTAATGCGACCTGACCATTCAAACAGCAGTTGCGTTCTAAAACATCAGATATGTATCTGATTCAGTACCACATACGAAAGTGACCCAGATCGGTTTTTAAAATGTTGGATTTGTGCTGTTCACACTGTCATACCATGATCGGATATAGGTCGCACAGGGTCAAAAAAGTCGGACTTGATGCGCTTTCGCCTGCAGTGTGAACGTAGCCTAACGTTACCACACCATTAGTCCCTCAGAGTTAGAATTGCTCTCCTGGTATACCTTGAGAATACCCTTGTGGCTCAGCAGCAAATTGGACGTCTTCAGATCACGGTGAAGAATCCAATTATCGTGGAGGTGTCGGACTCCTCGGAGCAACTGAATCATCAGAGTCTTTACTTCTCCTGGAAGAGAAGGTGGCACATTGTACAGTTAACTACCTTCAGAGGTAAACCCAGAAGCAAAGAAACATCTATGAGATCTTACATTCTACTGAAGTCAGAAGATCTTTTTTCAACCTTTCTCTCACACAGACATACACGAAAATGGATTCAAGCAATGTATCCATTCTACCTGGCAGGAAGGGCTGCTTCATTGTTTCCATCAGACTCTTCAGATCATGTTCTACATAGTTCATCACAATGTAGATCTTGTCCATATTGCTTCCAACAACTATTTCCTGATAGGAAAGGATTAGTTGTATGTACAAATCATTAGTAGAAGCTGTAAATGGTGAAATGTTAATCGCTAAGCAAATATCAAAATGTTTTCTTACCCTTACTGTGACAATGTTTGGATGTTGAGCTTTGAGAATTGTATTGATTTCTCTTAAAGATGTGATGGGAAAGCCCTCCTTCTCCTTCTCCATCTTCAGCCTTTTCAGCGCAACAATCTCATCTGTGAACATGATACTATAGTCAGTTTTACTAAAAACAATAAACCCAGCTGAAGAGCACAAAAGCAAATAGATGAGTATCTTTCTTTTCATACCGGTCTTTTTGTCCTTGGCTCTGTACACCACGCCGTAGGTTCCCTCCTCTATGCGATTCAAACACTGAAATTCCTCAACACTGCGGCAACCCTGAACACAAAATGCAAGTCAAGATTATAACATACAGAAAATGGGCCAAAAATAATAACATACATCCATAATTTGCGCTCATATGGATGATGCGCAACATTTGTGACCCTAACCTGAAAAGCCGGCAGATATTTGGGCAGCTCCTTCTTCAGCTCCACAGGTGAGACTGGGGGAGACTCTGGGATGTAGTTCCCTTCTGGAGTGGCTGAACGGGAATGAGTTTGAGAGTGAGGGGTGGGTTCCCCCTCTCCTGCTTCTTCTTCCTCCTCATCTTCCTCCTCCTCCTCCTCCTCCATGTCCTCACCACTCTCTTCTGAGTCATGGTCAAAACGGGACTCTGGTACTGTGTGGTAAACGGTTACATGTTATAAATAATAGGGGTGCAACGATATTCGTATCGATATTGAACCGTTCGATACAGTGCTTTCGGTTCGGTACGCATATGTATCGAACAATACAATTTTTTTCAATTTTTTTTTTTTTTTTTTTTGTGTCCCGTTTGGATCTATAGCCATCAGAATTGTTGTCTTGAGGCCAAGAAAGATGCCAAGAGGATTTATTTTAAGTGGATCATCATATTGGTCCATTTGATTGACCTTTATTATAATTATGAATTTATTTTATTTTCAGTTGCAAACGGGACAGACATGACTGTGGGATAGGACAGGGGGAAAGAATGAAAGAAAGAGGGGGAGAGAAAGAAAGAAAACCAAAGGGGAGAAAAAAAAAAGAACAATACAAAATTTGTAATTTATTTTATCAACTTTCCTTCTGACGATGCTGTCTGTGTTGAGCGCTCAGTGAATCTGCATTTGACTACTCCGCCTAGGCTCGAGAGTGCAGCCTAGGCGGAGTAGTCGAACGCAGATTCACTGAGCACTCAACACAGACAGCATGGTCAGAAGGAAGAGCGCAGGGCAAGCTAGCGAGACAGAAGTGGACCTCCCCACCCTCATTCAGATCTGGCGTTTTGAATTATTTTGGTTTTCATGTGACGTATGACCCTGAAGGTAAGCGAGTCATGGACTAAAGTAAAACAGTATGTTGGATGTGCCATGCAATGCTCAATTACATGGGTGGGAGCTAGTGTGTTAGCGCAGTTAGCTCGTTAACGTGTTGGCCGTCTAGCCCCTCTGTATAGGGTAGCTCGTTAACGGAGATTTGCCGTGTTGTGGCGTTAAGGTCATTTCAACGAGATTAACCTGAAAGCACTAGTGGGAACACAACGAATATGACTGCACATTTACACCGACATCATCCTAGTGCAAAGACAAAAACAACAAGCATGCTACAAACTTTAGCCGAGTCATTTAGACAGCTGTTAGCACAGGATTCTCCTTATGGAGACCTGATATGTTTAATATGCTGCTGAGAATATAGCCCAGAAGAAGCGGATAGTATAGCTTTTATTTTGGAAAGAGCCATTTCTCTGTAATAAACTCTCTTTTCCAAAGATGAGCGATTCCTCAATCAGATACAGGGCTCGCAATATCGCTAGCCCGACGTCCCGGGGCTATCTCTGCCCTGCCTGTCGGGCTATTGTAGGAAGGAAAAATATATGTCAATGCTTTTGCATTCTTTCAGAAATGTAGCTGGGTAATTATGTCATTGGGTGAGCCACTGTCAATATGTGACATATTGAAATCGCGTTTGAATTTGCGCTTGTTTTTTTGCTTTCACTTTGCAATCGCGCGAACTGTGTATAGAGAGCGACAGCACTGATCTGTGAGTGATGATAATTTGTGCACCAATTCCTCTGACATCGTCTTATTAATTGTTAGCTTACTATGCAAACATGACAAGTGAAATCTCCCGCAGCTTAAACATGTGAGAGGTTGATCGCGCAGAGAATCGCTGAGCTTATGTGAGTGTGGCAGGATATATATTTCACTACGATGACCTGGATGATTGAGAACCTTCACAGACAGATATATATTTTAGTTCTGCTGAGCCAAATAAGACAGGTCAGGGTGAAGAAGTGACAGCCAAAGAAAAGCTTACCACAAAACGGAGAAGTTATGACAAATCAGACTATAAGGCAAAAAGAAAGTGCAGCTTTATGGTTTCATGGACAAAAGAATTTCTGTGGCTGCAATATGACGAGCTAAAAAACAACACGCACAAGGGTTAGGGTTAAATTTAAAAACTGTACTTTTGTGTTAAAATATATATTTATAATTTTAATAAATGACAAATTAAAAAGGCATGAACATTTTTTTTGTATCGAAAAAATATCGAACCGTGACACCAAAGTATCGAACCGAACCGTGAATTTTGTGTATCGTTGCACCCCTAATAAATAAGGTATGCATTTTAAATGAATACATTACAATTTAGTTTCTAAATTGTAATGTATTACAAAATCTTGTTTTACAAGATTTTGAAAAACTCCTGCCAGGTTGGAGATTTTCGAAAACTCTGTTTTTGCGTTTACGTGTGGATGAGGAATACGGAGTTTGTCACGCAACATCAAAGGTGTGTGCCTTTTTTGACGTCACGCTGTGCGCCATGTTATTGTTTACATGAGATGAATTTCTACAATAACAGATAGACAAAATACTGCTACTGTTAATCTGACTATCTTCAGTTTTTACACGCTTACATATACACACGCAGTTACTGTCCCTCCATTTAGAAAGGCAGAGACGTCACGGCGTAATTTTACATGTAGTTGTTTTTCTGTGTAATAATATTCAACATTGCTATCAATACATTTTTCAAAAAAATGCCTCTATGTGCAAAATGGGTTCAAAAACAAACAGCTGCGGGATACTGTTTGTCCGTGATTTGAACTGGGGGAACAAATGGTGGCAGGATCAGCCTGATATTATTTGTATCCCACTGTAACTTTACTGTATAAACAGCTAACATCGCCAAAATTTCAGGAGCAGTTAGTCATTATAAGAAGTGTTTGTGAACTAAAAATCAAGAATGTGGGATACTGTTTGTCTGTAAGGAAAACAAACTCTGCAGGGGAGACCTACCTTGGCACTTTTGCATGTAAAGCCAAAGGGAAGATATGCTTCATCATATTTTCTAGTCTTTGGCTTGGAAGCATTCATCCAAGCATTCATTTTTTTCCCCTTTCTAATTCAAATTCAAATTCAAATTTTTTTATTTGTCACGTACACAGTCATACACAGTACGATATGTAGTGAAATGCTTGGACAACTGCTCGTGACCTAAAGAAAACAAAAAAGGAAAAGGCTATGAATAAGATAGGAAATAAATATGAAAAATTAAAAAGGGTAAATTTAACTAGGAAGGAATAAAATATAAATTAAGGTTAAAAATGAAATAACTGTACAACACAAATTAGAATGAAGGGTAAATTTAACTGGGAGAATAAGATAAAATATATAAATTAAAGTTGAAAATAAAATAACTGTACAACAAAATACACAATATAGAACTATATAAGAATGTATGAAGAAATCTAAATATAAATAAATATATACACAATAACAGCAGCTGTACAAGTATTAACCGGAAATGAAGAATATAGTGACCAGTGTTGTGCAAAACCAAAGTCCAGAAAGTCCAGTGTGTGTGTAAGAACTGTATGTGTGGGTCAGTACTGTGTGGTGGTGTGATTGAGAGACCGTATCGCCTGCGGGAAGAAGCTCCTCCTCAGTCTCTCTGTGTTGGTCTTCAGGGAGCGGAATCGCTTTCCTGACCTCAGCAGAGAGAACAGTCTGTTGTTGGGATGGCTGAGGTCCTTCACGATCTTCCTGGCCTTGGTCCAGCACCGCCTGCTGTAGATTGAGTGCAGGTCAGGGAGCTCGGAGCGGATGGTGCGCTCAGCTGACCGCACAACCCTCTCTAGAGCTCGTCTGTCCTGCATGGTGCTGTTCCCGAACCAGGTTAAGATGTTTCCCGCCAGGATGCTCTCTATGGTGCACGAGTAAAAGTTCCTGAGCACCTTGGAGGGCAGTTGGAAGTCTCTCAAGCGTCTGAGGTGGTAGAGACGCTGTCGGGCCTTTTTCACCACGGTGTTGATGTGACAGGACCATGACAGGTCCTGCGTGATGTGAACTCCGAGGTATTTGAAGCTGTCCACTCTCTCCACTGGGCACTCGTTGATGACGGGGGTCTGGTAGTTCCTCTCCTGCTTAGTGCTGAAGTCCACTATCAGCTCCTTTGTCTTACTGACGTTTAGAAGGAGGTTGTTCCTCTGGCACCAGTTCTCCAGATTCCTAATCTCCTTCAGGTAGGCCGTCTCGTTGTTATCAGAGATCAGGCCCACCACGACGGTGTCGTCAGCAAACTTGATGATGGTGGTGGAGCTGGTAGTGGCCACACAGTCATATGTGTACAAAGAGTACAGCAGGGGGCTCAGAACACACCCCTGGGGGGCTCCAGTGCTGAGAGTGGTGGAGGCTGAGACATGTCCGCCCATCCTTACTGCCTGTGGTCTGCCAGTTAGGAAGTTGGAGATCCACTGACACATAGATGAGCTGAGTCCCAGATGCTCCAGCTTGGTGGTGAGTGTGGAGGGAATTATGGTGTTAAATGCAGAGCTGTAGTCTATGAAGAGCATTTTAACATAATTCCCCCTTCTAGTGTCCAAGTGAGTGAGTGATGTGTGGAGGAGATGAGAGATGGCATCGTCTGTGGAACGATTTGGACGGTAAGCGAACTGTAGTGGGTCCAGTGTGTCTGGTAGTGAAGAAATGATGAAGTCTCTGACCAGGCGTTCAAAGCACTTCATCACTACTGAGGTGAGGGCTACAGGGCGATAGTCATTGAGAGAAGCAGGGTGGGGTTTCTTCGGGACAGGAACAATGATGGACTCTTTGAAGCATGTGGGGATCACCGACTGAGATAAAGAGATGTTGAATATCTCAGTGAACACAGGAGCTAGCTGGTATGCGCAGTCTCTGAGGATACGACCTTTTCATACTGCCCCCCCGCAATGGCTCTGCGCCCCACACTTTGGGAACCTCTACTTTAGGAGTAGCAGCAATTTTGGGGAATCATTTAGGGATAGCAAGACAACACCCACTTCGCTCATCGGTTGGATGAGATAAAGAATAGTTTCCCAGTAACATGGTTCATAAATGTGACACAGCACAGGAAAAGCTGTCCAAAAGCAGGACAAGAATCCCAACTCTGCACAAAAACAGCCATGTGATGGAGCAATCAAGAAGACATTCCAATATGTACAATATTCGTTTTCCATGAAATTAAGATAAGATCTCTCAAAATTATGTCAGAAAATTTAAATTACTGGAATTTTCAGATGAATAAACTCCAAACAATGTGTGATTTGTACACAAATGCTCATTCAGCAAACTTCTCAGATATGAGAGGAACATCCACAGCACAGTCACACACACCTGAGGTGTGACCCATCAGCCACCAAAACGTTCCTCATTAGTGATGCTGATGACTTTTCCATTTTTAGCTTGTGGCGATAATGTTGTGTAGATTGTGATCGAGGGGAGTTTTTATCAGAAGTTTAGTCATTTATGAATGTGCTACAGAGAGTATTTATTTTGCATCATTACTAAAGCACAGTAGTTAAAAACAAAAAACAGCCATAGTTTGAGTTAAAAATGATGACTTTAAAGATTCTTTTCTTTTGCCATGCTAATGTTGTAATTAATTTATGTAATTAAGCATGGCGCAGTTTAAAAAGCGGTTTAAGGATATGGTTTTTACAGGGTACAGGGAAAAGGTAGAGATTTGATAGGGTGTTCTTGTCTAATATTTTCATGTGTGTGCGCATGCACGGGTTTGTTGGTATGGGTATATATGTATGTATATATATATATGTGTATATGTATGTGTGTATATATATATGTGTATGTGTGTGTATGTATGTGTGTATATATATATGTGTATGTGTGTGTATGTATGTGTGTATATATATATATATATATATATATATATACACATTGGGAAGATGGCCCCAACTGACCGAGTGCTCAGTGAATACCTCAGGCAGCAGAAACCCAAGAAAGAGGAGGGAGACGAGGAACCATCATGGAAGGACAGGCCCCTGCACGGTATGTACCACCGGCAGATAGAGGAGGTGGCTGATATCCAGAAATCCTACCAGTGGCTGGACAAAGCTGGACTGAAAGACAGCACAGAGGCACTAATCATGGCAGCACAAGAACAAGCTCTGAGTACAAGATCCATAGAGGCTGGGGTCTATCACACCAGGCAAGACCCCAGGTGCAGGCTGTGTAGAGATGCCCCAGAGACTATCCAGCACATAACAGCAGGGTGCAAGATGCTAGCAGGCAAGGCATACATGGAACGCCATAACCAAGTGGCCGGCATAGTGTACAGGAACATCTGTGCTGAGTATAACCTAGAAGTCCCGAGGTCAAAATGGGAGATGCCCCCAAGGGTGGTGGAGAATGACCGAGCTAAGATCCTGTGGGACTTCCAGATACAGACGGACAAAATGGTGGTGGCTAACCAACCGGACATAGTGGTGGTAGACAAACAGAAGAAGACGGCCGTAGTGATCGATGTAGCGGTTCCCAATGACAGCAATATCAGGAAGAAGGAACACGAGAAGCTGGAGAAATACCAAGGGCTCAGAGAAGAGCTCGAGAGGATGTGGAGGGTGAAGGTAACGGTGGTCCCCGTGGTAATCGGAGCACTAGGTGCGGTGACTCCCAAGCTAGGCGAGTGGCTCCAGCAGATCCCGGGAAAAACATCGGAGATCTCTGTCCAGAAGAGCGCAGTCCTGGGAACAGCTAAGATACTGCGCAGGACCCTCAAGCTCCCAGGCCTCTGGTAGAGGACCCGAGCTTGAAGGATAAAACCGCCCGCAGGGGCGTGCTGGGTGTTTATATATTATATATATATAAAATTGTAGGTTGTGTATCCTTCAGGTGTTAATGGGGTTATTGAAAATGTGTATATGTGCGTATGTGTGTATATACGTAGGTATGGATAGATAGAAACATATATGTGTATATATTAAAAAAAAAAAAAAAAAAAAAAAAAAAATTACACATAACATATAATGTAATTACAAGGAGGTATTTCTGTAGTCTATTGATACTAGATAGTGGAAAAGGGGTGGGATTAAATAAGCTTATGCTTCTTCCTGCTCCTTTTTGAACATGGACGTTATTTGGAGTTGTGGTTGCTTGTTTTCCTTTGGTTTGCTTTGTTCATTTGTCTCTTTTAATTCTATTTTTTTTATTTTTTTTTATACTTTTTCAACATGTTCAAAATAAAGATTCAATCAATCAATTTAGTGACATAAGGTCAAAACAATCAAATAAAAAAATCTATACACATCTTCAAAACACCATCAGAAAATGTGTTCTCTTAAATGTGAAAATCCTGTACATTTTTAACAGTACTGAATTTTTTGCACAGTAACATTTGGCTGATAAAATCTAGCTATACAGATGCCTTGATGTCATCTAATTACCGAATATAAAACTAAAGTAAAGTAAAGGGCTTAATTTAAGGAACTTTTTTTTCATTCTTGCCTGAATACTATTTCTGTGTTTTGCCCTTATGGTGGTGCGATTGTTTCTTAAAGGCACAGTCTGCAGTGTTAGAGTCCTGGCTGGGTATAAAAAGCTAAGAAAAAAAAACAATTCTCTACTTCTCCAAATATGATTTCTACTCTCTTTGATATCTGAGGTTTACTCACCTGCAGGTATGTGATTTCCATTTTCCCTCTCCTGTTCAAAATCTTCCCCAGACTGCTCGTCCTCACTCACGTCTTCTGAGAGGAAGAAAGCCACTTTGATAAGCATCTGATGGCAGTGATAGAACCGTATGGGCCACAAATATTTGTACCTGCACTCTGCTCAGACCGCCCTGAGCCTGAAGCAGATTCCTCCTCTTCTTCTTCTTCACCCTCACTCTGGCTGCTGGACTCTTCTTCATCTTCCTCCTCATCTTCCTCTTCCTCAGAAACAGACGCTGATGCTAAATGAAATAAGGAAAGATAAAAAAACTGTTTAAAAACTGGAAATTAACTGCAAATTAGGGCTGCACGATTAATCGTTAGAAAATCACGATCTCGATTCATACTTATGTGCGATCTCATTTCCAAATGACAACGATTAATATAAAAAAAAAAAAAAAAGACGACGACCACGATTGTACCGCATTTTGATCCGGGACGTAATCTGCATGAAAACAAGCGCTCACTCTTCCTGCTCAACAAATGACAAGGGCGGAGCCTTATACCACGTGATACAGAAGCTGTGCCGTGTGATGCTAAAATTAGCAGGGAAAAAACAACGGCGAGCACGTCAGGGATGACGAGAAAGTGATAGGAGAAAATCCGTCCCGGTCAACCACCCAAACATCAATAACGGGAACCTTATTCAGCGCTTCCCTATACCCGTCAAACTCCCGCAGGCACAAAGAAATTACGGAGGCTATCACTTATCACCTGACCAAAGATTATGGCTCCCATCAACACTGTGCAAAACGAGGGATTTAGGAAAATGATCAACACCCTAGACAAATGCTACACAGTGCCGTCCCGCAACTATTTTTCTATTGTTGCACTACCTGTTCTATGCACGCAGTGTCGAGCAACGGTGGAGACGGAATTTCAAGCAGTACAACATTTTGCGGCAACAGCAAAACGTGAGACATTTGTTGTTTTTATGTTTATTTATTGTTTTTATGTTCAGTCTCAACTGTTACGAAGTTGATGTGCAGTTGATAAGTGCAATAAATATTTATACTGGAAAAGAAAATCGTGAGAGAATCGTGATCTCAATTCTAAGCCAAAAAATCGTGATTCTCATTTTATGCAAAATCGTGCAGCCCTATTGCAAATCTACAGAGCCTTCCTAACACAGTGAGCTGTGGTAGATATTTGTTGTCATCCTATTCTTCTGATGATGATCAGAAGTCTTACCAAGTTTGACCAATCAACGAACATCCCTATCAATATTAATCGTCTGCTGTAGTGGAGTCTTTGACATCCATTAAGTTTAACTTTCTTAAACTTAATGGCAATAAAACAGAATTCATTTTAATAGGCACCAGATCAAAACTGACTACAATTACAACCAGTCTTTCGTTATCCATTGATAACTCTGTTGTCACACCATCCCCTCAGGTTAAGAGTCTTGGTGTCATCCTCGATAGCACTCTGTCTTTCACAGCACATATAAATAATATCACTCGGTCTTCCTACTTTCATCTCCGTAATAACCGTCTTCGTCCCTCACTCACACTACACAGTACCGCCATATTTGTCAATGCTCTTGTCACATCTCGTCTGGATTACTGTAATTCTCTTCTCTATGGTCTACCTCATAAATCCCTCCATAAATTGCAGTTGGTTCAAAATACAGCTGCTCATATTATTTCCAGAACTAGATCCACTGAACATATAACACCTGTTCTTAAACAGCTCCATTGGCTCCCAATTCACCTCCGTGTCAATTTCAAGATCCTGCTTCTCACTTTCAAAGCACTTCATAACCTTGCTCCTCCATATCTATCCGATCTTCTCCATACATACTCACCCCTTCGTACACTCCGCTCTTCTTCAGCCTCCCTTCTGTCAGTTCCACCTGCTCGCCTGACTACCATGGGACTCAGAGCCTTTAGTTGTTCTGCCCCGAGACTTTGGAATGCACTTCCACTTGCTCTACGGACCACACACTGTCTCCCCACTTTTAAATCACTACTCAAAACTCATCTATTTAGAATTGCATACACCTGATCTGTCTTAGGCCATTTTTACCTTGCTCAGTTTTTATATTTGCTTTTATACTTTTATGACTGTTTATGTCTAAATTTTATCTACCATGTTTGCTATATATCCATTTTTCTTATGTTTTTTATGGTATTGTTTACGTGTTACTGTAAGGTGACCTGAAAGGCGCCTATAAATAAAATGTATTATTATTATTATTATTATTATTTGTATTATTATTATTATTATTATCATCTGCTAATTGCTAAATCTGTAGGTTACAATTTAACTCACCCAGGGAGGATTCTGCAGTGCTAGTCTTCCTTTCATTATCACTGATATCCTGCAGATCAGCAAGCAGATCCTTGCTCTCAGGCTTCTCTTCTTTTGATGCTGCAGAAAAGAAAAAAATTAAAATTAGTATGAGTTACGTTGGAGCCACAATAATCTCTTAATAGTCTCAACAATAACCATTGATTAAAAAAAAAAAAACAAGAACAATTTAAAACTCACATCCGCTTTTCCGTGTTTCACTGTGATCAGACCTTTCTCTGGGAACACGTACTGGACTACGGCTGCGGTGACTTTGTTTTGGCTTGTCATCATATTCCTCAGGTAGCATCCGAGATGGCACTTTAGATGAGAAAAATTAATTAGGTAATCACTGATGCAGGTTTGCCTGACAGGCTGCAGGGTCTAAAAATCCCAATCCATCAAGTCACAGTTTAGCATTTTGAGACATTTGCTTACTTGCTTAAATACATTTGCTTCCCCAGTTACATGAGAATAAAATTATGACTCTTCTTCTGTGTTGAAATTACACAGCTGGGAAAGGACACCATGTTTAGTTACACTCACTGACCTTCTCGTCGAGTCCCTCTTTCTTTGCGTCGCTCTTCAGCCCTCCTCTCCCGGTCTTTTAGCTCTCGTTGTTCTTTCTGCTGTTCCCAGAGCTTTCGGTCACGCTCCCGCTGGCGCTCGAGCTGCTCCAGTCGGTCCCTGTGATCCAAAAAAAACCCAGCAGAGTCCACTGGAGGTCTGTTTGGATAATCCAAAGTTCACTCTTGTCACTGCTTTCTTTGGTTTCTTTAAATGGACAGTAGTTAAGTATTAACTTGAATTATTTATGTTTCATGTCTTTATTTAATTTAAAAAAAAACATCACATATAAAATTAGTGTTTTTTTTAAAAGGATCAAACACATTAGCGCTGACAGGATTTAACATTCTGACATGCAATCAACAAAAGTTCAACAAAACAGATTTTCAAACAAGTTAGCGTTGACAATATCAAAGAGGCAAAATTATCAGAAATTATCTGAACTGACATGAGATTATTTACTTCTGGCCAAAGTTGGTGCTCACCTCTCTCTACGTGAATGAGCTCTGGCCTGTTCCCTTCTTTTCTGCCTTTCCCAGTCTCGCCGGGCTTTGTCCTCTTCCCAGTGACGTTTCCTGCGATCGCTTTCGCGCTCTTTTTCTTTATCTTTGAGTCGTGCATGTTTTCCTGCTGTTTAAGTAACAAACAGACATGAAAAAACAGCCCTAAAAATAAAAATATGTATCTGTAAAACATGTGAAGCAGAGTCTCTGAACCTCCTTCAGCTGAGTGACTGCGATGACGTCTTTTATCTTTTCGCTTCTCCTCTTTTCTGTGGTGAGATTTGTCCTTTCTTGCTATTTGCTGTGGAGGCTTAATTGCTAGTGATTCGTCTTCTTCCCCTCTAAAAGAAACAAAGAAAACATTGTGAGGAGAGTTGCACCAATTCAGAACCAATATCTGTCTAATACCCTTATGGATCATTCCACTAAAAAAATAAAATAAAATAAATCTGTTCAGAATTGGCTTTATAACCACTTATAAGCAATAGCAGACTACTTAAAAGTCAATAATCTGCTACTATTTATATTAATTATATTATTTATAGTACTCTGTACTGTATTGTACTATATTTTGCATGTTCATAATTTTTTGCCCTTATGTTGTAATTTTGCATTGCATGTTTAGTGTGTCCTCTGTATTGTTGTGCTGTCCCAACTGATACAGCAAATTTGCTTTGCCGCACAATAACAAAAAAAGCCCAACAACAACAACAACAAAAAAACGTGACCTGAATTAACATTATACAGCAGCTTTAAGCTCTTATAACTTTGTAATAAGTTATTGCTGCTAACCTGCATGCTAGCTGTATGTTATAGTAGCTTCTGCTGGTTATGTATACTAATTTCCACATTTAAAAAAAAGAAGAAAAAGTCATGGATCAGTTTACCCACTCATAATTTCCCCCAACTTCCAAGTACCTGTCCTCCATTGAGTCTTGACGTGCATATGGCGAGTTACGAATTGTTATTTCCATTCTTTGATCCCGAAGTTCTCCTTCCTCCGGAGTGTCTCGTTTGGCTTCCCGATCATCCGCCTGTGAAGCAAGGCCCTTTGAGAACTGGCCAAGACAAGAAATCCAGAATTTGGGGTTAAAGCCTACAAGAAGACAGTGAGTACAAGAGGGCTAACATACAAAAAAAGACCACAACATTTTTGTATTTAGCAACTTCACTAATGTTTAGACAAAATTAATTAGGCTATGTTTCTTAATAAATTCTATATTCCAATCCTAAATTAACATCTGGGTTTTAAGATAAAAATGCTAACATGACAATAACTGAGACCTAAGACATTAATTCACAAATCTGTTTGTTGCATTCTGTGTCAGCATGCATGTGTAACATAGAGTGTATATTAGCTTTTAGATACTTTACATTTTTCTGGCGTTTCGGATCAGTTTTCTCTTGTAATTCTTTTCTGCGTTTCTTCTCTAGTAAGATTTCATCAAGAGTTTTAACTTTCCAGGTGTCTTTTTCGTCCCCCATCGGCGTCTGCTCTCCACCGCCTGCTTTGCAACACAAACACACAGAGGGTTCAGTACTGTCTCCTTAGCTTAGCTTTGTTTGAATCAGAGAAAGGGGCTTACCATTTGTTAATTACTGATTTAATTTACCATTCAACTGAATTAGGATCAACGCTTCAGAATCCCACCCCCGTCTTTGCTTTGGACAACTACTAATAAAAAACTGATTACGGCTTTTGAAATAATTAAATAAAGTAACGGAAGACAATGAAAGACTTGCGGATTTCCAATTTTAGCCGGTGGACATAACATACACTGTGTACACGCTGTTTAATGCCCTGGTGCAGTGTGTCGGAGAGTTCAAGTGTTGCTCAGCCGTCAGTCATTTTTACCACTTTCATATATCAGAGACGCCAACCAAGTGTAGTTAGACACGTACAGGTCGCCACCAAAAATAAAATACCCAATATTAAGTTTATATATACATAGAGCAACAGTCAAAAGCGACTTCTTGCTAAATCGGCTGACTAAAGCGGTGGATGCTAACAAGCTAGCTACTAAACGTTAGTTAGCGAAAGCTAACATGGGGAATCACTGCTAAACAACTTCAACAGCTAATAAGATGGTGTTGAAAGAAACTACTCATATTGCCAATAATGTTAATCAATTACACACATATAGGCGTGTGCATATCTAAAACTGAAAGCATAAATGCAGTTAACTTTAAAATTATTGACCGAGCGAATGAAATGGTCAAACAAACCTGAAATATGCGCAGCGGTATTATGGCACACCGGAAGTTACAACGCGCTGGTAACGTATGTAATACTTCCGGTGTAAAACAACAAGGTCAAATATAATATAATATAATATAATATAATATAATATAATATAATATAATATAATATAATATAATATAATATAATATAATATAATATAATATCACAAATCTTTATTGTAAGAATTAAATGTAAAAACTAAAGAAAGAATTCTGGTGGCTTATTTCCCAGGCTGTCTTGCAATTATAAAACAAAGTTGTATTTCAATAATAGATAGTGAAAAACAGGTGTCATTTTAAATGTCTATAAATAGCGTAAAACTAATGAAAATACAGTTAAAAGTCCAAA